>NC_092390.1:36308927-36611957 GCF_030028105.1 Mobula birostris
CACCCTCGTCAACTTTCTGTGCATCCCCTCCATTTGAAATATAATTTCTTAAATGAGGGAATCATAATTGTTCCCAGTACTCTAGACGTTTCCTCACTGATGCCTTGCACAGATGAAGTGAGATTTCCCTACTTTAATATTCCAATCACCTTGAAATGAGGGTAAAAGGCAGCAGAGTGGCACAGCCATTAAGCAATTTCTCTCTGTGGCTACCATGGTAAAGGCTGGCGTCGGAGTCAGAGTCAGCTGGGAAGGGGTACATGGAAATCTCCAGTACAATGAACTGGACTGCTTGTCTCATGAGACCATACAACATAGGAGCAGAATTAGGTTCTTTGTCTCACCAAGTTTGCTCTGCCATTCCATCATGACTGATTTTTCATCCTTCTTAACCCCATTCTCCTACCCTCTCCCCAATAATCAAGACATTCTCAAGATTCTGACACCCTCGATAATCAAGAACCTACCAACCTCTGCTTTAAGTATACCCAGTGACTTTGCTTCTAGAGCTGTTGGTGGCAATAAAGTACACAGTTTCACCACCTTCTAGCTCAAGAAATTCAGACTTATCTCTGTTCTAAATGGATGTCCCCCTATTCTGAGCCTGTGCTCTCTGGTCCTAGACTTCCCCATCATCAGAAACATCATCTCCTTGCCCACTCTATGTAGGTCTTTCAATATTCAGTAGGTTTCAACAAGATCCTCATTTTCCTAAACACCAGCGAATACAGGCACAGAGCTATCTACCTTAACTCCTGGCAGATATTGCAGCAACTCGCATTGAAGTGCATAGCACAGAAGTCTGTGATTGTCAGAGGAATACATCATGATGCATGTGCCCAATTTAAGATAAGCTGAGTCAGGAGTGAGATATCAGTATCACTTTGGGAACCCGATTAATTGCATCTCTTTGCTATTCTGTTACAGGTTTTAGTTCAAAGATTGTATACTTGATCAATAGTTTTAAATTGCAGCTTAATGCATCAGAGCAACATACAAAATGTTGGAGGAACTTGGCAGGCCAGGCAGCATCTATGGAGGGGAATAAATAGTCAACATTTTTGGCCAAGGCCCTTCATCAGGATTATCAGCTTAATGCATCACTTTAGTTTGGTGTTCCTGGAAATGCACAGCACAATATCATTACCTGTGTAACTGATGTCAAACAAAAAAATAGCAATGCTCGGAAAGCTGGTGTGGGGATATCCAAGCCAGTTTCTCAGTAGATAGAAACATAGAAATATAGAAAACCTACAGCACAATACAGGCCCTTTGGCCCACAATGCTGTGCCGTACATGTACTTACTTTAGAAATTACTTCGGGTTACCCATAGCCCTCTAGTTTTCTAAGCTCCATGTACCTATCCAGGAGTCTCTTAAAAGACCCTATCATATCTGCCTCCACCACTGTCGCCAGCAGCCCATTCCACACACTCACCATCCTCTGCATAAAAAAACTTATCCTTGGCATCTCCTTTGTGCCTACTTCCAAGCACCTTAAAACTGTGCCCTCTCGTGTTAGCCATTTCAGCCCTGGGAAAAAAGCCCCTGACTATCCACACGATCAATGCCTCGCATCATCTTGTACACCTCTATCAGGTCACCTCTCATCCTCCGTCACTCCAAGGAGAAAAGGCCAAGTTCACTCAACCTAATCTCATAAGGCATGCTCCCCAATCCAGGCAACATCTGCGTAAATCTCCTCTGCACCCTTTCTATAGTTTCACATTCTTCCTGTAGTGAGGTGACCAGAACTGATGTTAATCTTGGTGGAGTAGATTGCTGTTATGATGTAATTCATGTAAAGCAGCGTAATATAAATGTAAATGGATGCACTTTCTCAGGATTTCATTAATACTGTTCTGACAAATGAAACTTCCATCTTTTACCAGACCCAGCAACAACTTTTCAGCAGGGATTCCCTATCCCCTGACACTAATTCAAACAGGCAAAGAGCACTGGAAAAATTTGACCTCCAAATTTTGCACGAATCCCACCCTTCTGACTCTTTTGCCTATTCATTGCTCTGAAGTTCCTACCCTGCTTTATCTCTGCTCAAATATTGCACCTTTTAAATGTGCCTTCATTCCAAAAGGAATATTAATTGCAGCAAAATGTGTCATTATTTTTACCATCACGAGAGAATCTGCAGATGCTGGAAATCCAAAGCAATGCGTACAAAATGCTGGAAGAATTCAGCAGGCCAGGCGGCATCTATGGAAAAAAATGTATCAGATTTATTAACTAATTTAGCCAAGAAAGTAATCTTCTTAAAGAGTCTAAGACCTGAAGCGTTAAGTGTTTCCCTTTCCACAGATACTGCCTGACCAGCTGAGATCTTCCATCACTTTTTTTGTTTTAATATAGACCTGTTTCTGTTGAAGCTCTCAGAAATATAGTGAAATCCTTCTGCTAGGATGCATCAGATGGACTTGCGTTCCAACTCAGGAATGAAAGTTTAATTTTAGTTTGAGTATACAAATCAAATAGAAATATTTCGTTCATTCTTCCACAGTTGCTTCTCCCAGAAGAAGTGGAAATTCTCGTGTGTGGGAACCCTGAGCTGGATATACGTGCACTACAGAAGATCACACAGTATGAGGGTTATTCGAAGATGCACCCCACAATACGGTGAATAAGTCCATGCTTCTGTTGTCTTTCAGGAGCTCAGTTTTGTAATGGTATCTATTATATATAGAACTTGGCTGGTTTTCTTCTTTTTTCAATATTGCTTCTCTAATACATGCAAATATGTTTAAGTATGTTGCTGAAACATATTTATGATAGGCATATAGCAATTTTATGATCATTGATAGCATTCTGTCCACTTAGACAGATTAGTGAATTCCAGATGCAATCAGGAACAGACACCTATGCGCTCCTGAGGGAGTACCACTTTCTTTTTCTGAGACTTTAGGATACAATTTTGATGTAGTGAGCAAGAAACTTTCATGGTGACCTGGCTGTTAGCTGACCAACTTCCTCTA
The DNA here is from genome assembly GCF_030028105.1 of Mobula birostris. Taxonomy (NCBI): domain Eukaryota; kingdom Metazoa; phylum Chordata; class Chondrichthyes; order Myliobatiformes; family Myliobatidae; genus Mobula; species Mobula birostris. The sequence goes on from NC_092390.1 coordinate 36,311,915, forward strand.
CCACCTTCACGAGAAAAGATGATCTCATCGTTTCAGTTTGCTGATTTCCATAGTTCAAAGCCTCTTCATCAATTGTGCTTTGTGGAGACTTGCAGTTCCCATGATTATTATAGGAGTCTTTATTTATACCCTAGTTAGTTCGTAACTCAGTATTTCCATCTCTCTAAGAGTTTGTTGACCCTCAACGTTAGTTCTGTGGTTTACTCATGGGAAATAGGGACATGAGTAGGATTTGAGCCTGGACTACACCTTGATAAGATCAAAGCTGATCTGCGACCTCAGCTCCATTTTCCCACTCAGTCTCTGTGTCCTTCCATATGATTTCCATAAATCATCAATTGCACTTGAGACAGCATGTTGTATTTGGAATCGTGGCAGTGAGTAACCAGACAAAAGTAAGGAAGAGAGAATTTAAAAAGTTTAATGTGGCTGTGAATGAGGGACAAAGATGATGGCCAGATCGGGCCAAATTGGGCAAATGCAATCTGGCCCAGTAATGCAGTGTCATGTGGCTTTCATTTTCTTTGTGCCAGTATCATGAACTCCATTTCAAGGGTAAAATGGATGAAATACAACACCAGAAGAATTTGGAGAGATAATTAGGTCAAAAGGGAAAAAAAAACTTTTAAACTAGAAAGTGGTTTCTGGAGAATGAGAGCTAGAGAGTTAACATTCAAGGCCTGTTACTTACAGGAAGCTTCCCGGCACAACTATGAATAGATGTTCCACCATTGTAATCCATTATTTTGCCTCTGGGATTTAAGTTCTATTACAGGTCAGGCAATGTGGTTGGAAGTCAGTCTAGGCAGCTATAGTGTCCTGTGCAAATAAATCACTACTGCTCATGAACATTTGCTGCAAAAGTGCGTCTCACCAAGTAATCTAGAGTTATGATTTGTGGACCAAATACATTGCAAAAGAGGGCTTGTTTGTGCCTGCCACTCTGTCTGCAGAAATAGGTACATTTACTAGGGGATTTCTGAGGCATATATCTTCCCGTTCCTGTCAACCCAAGAATCAGAGAATAAGTTATTACATCTGCTGGAATCTGGCCGGCAGACTGGTTCCTCTACAGCAGTATCTGTTTCAGAGATATCCCATGTCACTGCAGTCCTGTACTTTCAAGCCTAAGACCATTTCTAACAGCCTGTGGTATAGTGAACAACTACAGTGTATATTAAATGTATCACTGATCATTATTCCCCAAGACTAAAGCCTTCTTCCACAGAGGAGTAACAAGTACCATGACCATACACACCCTTCATAGCTATTAAATTCTATAAAGTCTTCATAGGAAAGGACTCGCCTGTAAAGTTGATGTCTGGGACAACATTCAGATGGTTAATCAAAAACAAAGTTCTGCATTTACTAGCAATCTGAAGGGAACAGAAAAAAAAACACAGAATACTCAACAGGACCAGAAGCATTTCGGGAGAAAAGAAGCAAGTTGAATGCCTTCTACCAAAACCGATGATAAATCAACCTGAAATATCGGGTCAGGTCTTATGGATTTCTCAGACACGAGGAAATCTGCAGATGTTGGAAATTCAAGCAACACACACAAAAAATGCTGGTGAACGCAGCAGGCCAGGCAGCATCTATAGGAAGAGGTACAGTCGACGTTTCGGGCCGAGACCCTTCGTCAGGACTAACTGAAAGAAAAAATAGTAGGAGATTTTGGCAAGCTTATGGATCTCTAGCAGCCACATGTAGTGCGCGTGATAGACTTCTTTGTTGATACACTGCCACGTGGGAAGACACAGTGTTCTGCAGGTCTCATGCCAGCACAGTCAGTGGTGAATCCAGAGTAAGTTCATGACATCAGTGAGCTGAGGAGCCAAGTTCACTTAATTACCGACCCTTCAGCAAAACCCAGATATAGCTCAAAATTTAAAAGCTAAGTTTAGTTCTTTAAAAATGTCAAAGGTCTTGACACTTATAGTATAAATGTTTATATTTTTAATCTGTATTTGCTTTAGGTAAGTAACAATATGTATTATTCAAGTTAATTTAGTTAATTTTAATTATTCAGATCGATTTTAACTGTTTTTTTAAAATAAATCATCATTCAAACTTCTTTCAAAAAAAAAGAAGCGACTGAAGCAAATGCCCAAACCGTGCTCTTACTATTAGGCTTCCCTTTAGCGTGGTAATAAATCTAACAGGAATGACTCTCGCATAATTTTCCAATCCTCATGCATTCATATTAGCCAAGTAAGTGTTCAAAAAAAAAAGATAAATGAGCAAAATTTCTGTCACTGGAGCAGAACAGTCTCTCCTTACTCTGCACTCTGCAGTGGGCTACAGGTCCAATGGACAAATGAGTCCTCCAGTGCTGGCATGAAAGCTCACAGAATGGTTTTGACTGCAGATAACACGTGCTCCCAGATAGCACGCCTATATATCAGTATTGTAGCCATCCATTTTACTGATCCATGCTGAGTTTGTACTGGCTATGTAACTACAATGCCAATATAAGCACATAACCTCATTGTTGAAACAAATGTATAACTATTGCATACATTAACTAAGACATTATGAATACATGCTCCAGTATAAATTTTGTTGTCACTTTAGTGCCTCGATTATTCTTTGGTAGGTGCTTCTGGGACGTGGTTTGGGGATTCAGTCTCGAGCTCCAGAAACAATTTCTACATTTTACTACTGGAAGTGATCGAGTTCCAGTGGGAGGGCTTGCTGATCTTAGTTTTAAAATCACAAAGTTTGATGTGCCCACTGACTGGTAAGATGTCTTTTTTTTTAAGCGGTTGCAATTAATCTCAGCAAAGAAGCATTTACATACAACATTGTTTGCATCGAGATTGCCAAAGCATACGATTTTCTTGTATTGGCTAAGGTATTGCGTCCAGTGGAATTTCCTCCACCATATCCCACCACATTGCGTACTGATGAAAGGTCATCGATTTGAAACATTAATTGCATCTTTCTCCACTGCTGCTACCTGGCCTGTTGAGTGTTTTCATTTGCTAACTTGGAGTGGTATAGTAACGTAGCTGTCTGTATAACACCATTACAGTACCAGCGACCTGAGTTCAATGTCTGCCGTTGTCTGTAAGGAGTTCGTATGTTCTCCCCATGACTCCATGAGTTTCCCTCCAGGTCCTCCAGTTTCATCCCACATTCCAAAGATTGGTAGGTTAATCGGTCATGTGGGTGGAATTCAATGGTGCAGGCTCATCGGGCTGGGCTGTATCTCTCTATTTAAATTTATTTAAATATCAATTTATTTTACTTCAGGTTTTCAGCATGTGCAGCATCTTACTTTTGGATATCATTACATATGTCCAACAGCCTCAGTGCCACACCTTAACGAAACCTGCAATATCTATAGACCCGTGAAATGAGGTTTATTGTAAATGACAATGCACTTTGGAATATGTTTGTTTTATGTCTGATTACATAAACCATACTAAGCACAGCACAAGTTCTCATGTAATAATTATATGTGTCCACTTGAAAAAGCATTTCTAAAATTCCTGTCACTGGTTCTACAGGTTACCAGTCGCCCACACCTGTTTCAATCAGCTCTGCCTGCCTCCATACAAGAATAAGAAAGAACTGAAGCAGAAGCTAATCATTGCTATTTCAAATGCAGAGGGGTTTGGACTGGAATAACAACTTTTTTTTTAAGTGGACCTTTTAATACAGAATTATAACCTAAGTTTTGTATAATTTACTTGTTGAAAATGGACTCTCACTTAAAGTGGACCCAAGTTGTACCTCTTTTAGTTTCATTATAGTCATTCACCATCATTATATGATATGGGCCATCATGGTCATTCCATGACCGTGATTATTCTTGGCAAAGTTTTCTACAGAAGTGGTTTGCCATTGCCTTCTGGGTAATGTCTTTATGAGATGGATGATTCCAGCCAATATGGCAGCAACTCAATGTATAAAAGCTTGCAGACATGGTCAGGGGGTTCAGTTATTCAAACCAAACATCAGAATAGGGAAGAAATGTGATCTAAGTTACTCTGACTGTGGATTGATTGTTGGTACCAGGTGGGGTGGATTAAGTAGCTCAGAAACTGTGGATCTCTTGGGATTTTCATACAGAACCATCTCTAGAGTTTACAGAGAATGGTGCAAAAAAATAAAAAAAACATTCAGTGAGAGGCAGTTCTGTGGACAAAATCGTCTTGTTAATGAGAGAGGTCACAGGAGAATGGCCGGACTGATTCATGCTGACAGGAAGGGAACAGTTACAACAGTGGTGTGTGGAAGAGCGTTTCTAAATGCACGACACATCAAACGCTGAAGTGATGATCTACAGCAGCAGAAGACTATGAACAGACCGGAGGTGTCTAATGACGTGACCACTGAGTGTAATCTCTCCACTTCGACCCAATGACAGTGATCTCTCTCATTCAAAATGCAAACCAAAGTGCGTATAAGAAGCAAAATCCTGCTGGCTGATCTGAAACAGAAATGCACTGTTAACTTAATAATAACTAAAGAAACAAGAAGCCAGACAAGGAGCAGGAATATTTATTTTCACTGTGATGGTGCTGAACGTTTGTCCTTGCCTGGCCCTGCAACTATATCTATTTCTCCTTTCTATGAACAACTGGGTGGATATGTAAAACAACTGAAATTAATTGCAATAACAACCAATTCCCTCAAAACAATCCTCTAAGAGGGAGATAGCAAACTGAAATTCTTTTTATAGATTGTATTTACAAAGCTGATGACAGAATATTAAAATTTGATACAGGCAACTCAGTAATGTGCTACTTTAATTTTCACCCACCAGTTCTTACAATATAATGTACTTCATAATCATTTAACACCCAGAGAAGTCTTTGAAGAAATGGAACATAACGTAGGTGATGATGTACCATCAAAGTTTCACACATATGAAGCAACAGTTGTAATAAATTGGTAAATGTCCCATTCTACATAGAGCTAGACATTTTCTTGGAGGTTCTATTACCAGATTTGATAACCTAACAGAGTGACAATATTAATTGATTTCTTGCTGCTACAATGAGGTTAATTCTTTAATGTCACAGTGATGAGAGTGGTAGTTCAGCTGTTCAGCCATTGTCTAAAAAGTTATTTTGAAAAATTCAAAGTTTATGCTTAATATACATACATACACTGAGTATATATTTGTAATGTTCTGCTGCTGTAGTCCATCCATTTCATGTTTTAACTTGTGTGTTCAGAGATACTCTGCTGTACACCACTGTTGTAACATGTGGTTACTTGAGTTACTGTTGCCTTCCTGTTAGCTTGTTAATCAGTCTGGCCTTTCTCCTCTAACTTCTCTCATTAACAAGGTGTTTTTTGTACGTTCAGAGATGCTCTCCTGCAAATCACTGTTGTGACGCAGGGTTATTTGAGTTACTGTCGTCCTCCTGTCAGCTTGAACCACTCTGACTATTCTCTTATTAACAAGGCATTTTCACCCACAACACTGCTGCTCACTGGATGTTTTTGCTTTTTGCACTATTCTCTGTAAACACTGGGGACTGTTGTACATGAAAATCCCAGGAGATCAGCAGTTTCGGAGATAATCAAACGACTCTGTCTGACACCAACAATCATTCCATGGTCAAAGTCACTTAGATCAGACTTCTTCCTCATTCTGATGTCTGGTCTGAACAACAACTGAACCTCTTCACCATGTCTGTATGCTTTTTTGCATTGAGTTACTGCCACATTATTGGCTGACTAGATATTTGCATTAATGAATAGGTGTAGCTAATAAAGTAGCCACTAAGTATATGTCAAGTGTATCAAGGGTTATGAACCAGGATGGGTAAATTAAATTAATATACATTTCAACCGTAGTCTAATTAAAATGCAAGACAGAAATTGAATTGTATATTTCTGTTTCTATAACTTGGTGTAATAGATTTCCACTGGAAGTTCAGGAATAGGATCTCAAGAGGTATGTGTTCATACCTTTGTATATTCTTTAGGGAAGGAAATCAACCATTCAAACACATATGATTCTTATCTACAAATTACCCTTATCACAGAAATATGGTTGATTCTTAACTGCACTCTAAAAATAGCCACAGAATTCAAGAGCAAATTAGAGTTGGGTTATAATTGTTTCCCTTTATCCTTCCTGTGAACAAATATGAAGAAAGATTCTAATACAGTCTGCCACTGTGCAATGCATAGAAATAATCTAAGGTGTATAACTTATAATGTATTTTGCTTCTGGTGGAAAAAAGTAATCTGAACCATTTATCGAAAAAAAAAACAACTTTTAATCATATGAATTTGAAAGCATTGGTTTAGATAATACTGTTTTATTTTACATCAAAAATTTGGTTGACCAGCAATGTAAGAAAACTGAATCTGAAATTTTGTGCACCAACCATGCTGGTATTTTATTGCATATGATTTATCAATTTAGTGACTTGTAGATGAGACAGAAAGACATTTTTGTTATAATTTTCAGTTTTATTCAGACCACCAAGCCAATGTCTGTTTCTCCCCCGCCCCTACCACCACTATTTCCCTGTTTTTTTAGTATTTCATAACAGTTCTTCATTTTGTCATCTATTGAAAGTGATGCCCTCAATCATCACTTCTGGTATGCATTTCACCAAAATAATTCTCATGATAAAGAAAGTTCTCTAATCCTCCATTCTGTTTTAGTCCTAATTTTGAGTTCAATGAGAAGCTAAACAATTTTTTCATTGTCATCTGAAATTCTTCTACAATTTTGAACACTTCCAATAGATCTTTTTACCATTAATCTCTGATGTTCCAAACGTTAGTTCTGGAGGTCGCATATTACTGATATTAACTGACTAGTTATGGCTCTTCTCCATGGCTCTGTTAGTATTTCAGTATACGAGCACTTCCATATCAAGTGACCAAAACAGTGCAAGACACCCCAATTCTGATCTGACCTTTGATTTTGTTTAACCACCTTGGCATTTAGGTTCTTGGGATACAACATTTGAATGAAGACAGACCAAATAATCCAAAAAACTGTCTAATAAAATAGGAAATAAGATTGAAAGCAGATGACTAAATTGGAATATCTTACACTACTTACAAGAGGACTTAGTTGTGATGGAAAAAAAGCAAGATCTGCTGTGAATATTCATGGGATTGAGTAACTATTGTTAAGAAAAAAGATTTGAGATACTGAGATATTTTCCAGTAGATTAAAAAGGAGACTCTACTTGTAATTTATACTTGGCTATTGATGTATTAGGTATCCACTGTAAAATGTTTAGAGCTACTGGGATGATGAAAATATTCTCAATCAAGATTCCTATTGTGTTTTCTTTTTCAAAGACACTTACTGAACAGACTTAGATTTCAAATATTAAATGTGCTGCAGATTTTCCTTATATAGGATGATTACCCTTTATCCGAAATGCTTGAGGCCAGAAGTGTTTTGGAATTTGGATTTGGATAGCTTGCAATTGCAATCATTTCCAACTCTGAATTTCATGTGCTATTGGTAAGCCGTCTTTGTCTTACGCTTCCAAGAGAAAATCTGCAGATGCTGGAAATCCGAACAACACACGCAAAATGCTGGAGGAACTCAGCAGGCCAGGCAGCATCCCGCTGAAGGGTCTTGGCCCGAAACGTCGACTGTACTCTTTTCCATAGATGCTGCCTGGCCTGCTGAGTTCCTCCACCACTTTGTGTGTGTTGTTTGTCTTACACTTGTTCATCTCACACATGTAATAAGCAGTGAAGATGATGACACACCATTAATATAATGAAAATATAACGTGTGCAGGGTAATAAAAGCAGCATATCAGCATCAGGCGAATACGTGAATCAGATGTTAAACAGCAGCAAATAATGGCAGGTTTTCAGTTTCCACTTACAATGCTATGTTTTGAATAAAAGATTACAGAACACTATATTTGTATTTTACTTTTTTTTAGGTTTTATGTAAGGTATAAAACAATTAGCAACATAAACTTGATCTGGTTTTATATTTTCATCGGTGATACTTTAAAAATTTAATGCCATTATGTAGGGTATACTCCTATTCCAACATGTCAGTCCATGGCTTCCTTTTGTGCCATAATGAAGCCACCCTCAGGGAGGAGGAGCAACACCTATATTCCATCTGGGTAGCCTCCAGCCTGATGGCATGAATATCGATTTCTCCTTCCAGTAAAAAAAATCACTCCCCCTCCCTTCCTCTTCTATTGCTCACTCTGGTCCCTTACCTCATCTGACCTGCCTATCAGCTCCCCCTGGGTCCCCTCCTCCTTCCCTTTCTCCTATGGTCCACTCTCCTCTCCGATCAGATTCTTCCTGCTTCAGTCCTTTATCTTTCCATTCCACCTGGCTTCACCTATCACCTCCTACCTATCCTCCTATCCCTTCTCCCACCTTTTTATACTGATGTCTTCCCCCTTCCTTTCCAGTCCTGAAGAAGGATCTCAGCCCAAAACGTCAACTGCTTATTCATTTCCATAGACGCTGCCTGACCAGCTGAGTTCCTCCAGCATTTTGCGTGTGTTGCTTTGGATCTGCACATCTGCTCGTGTTTATAAAAACAAACAGCATTGTAGATTTGTTATAATACTAGATTTTTGTGATCAGCAGATGCTTTAAAAATTTAGTGCCATGCCTTTCCTTAAATTTCTGCAACCAGCCTACTGAAAATTCACAATTACCTTCAATTTTCAGTTCAACATGATAGAAGTTCACTTTTTTCATGATCGGTATACTGTTAAGTGGCATGTGTTCACTCTGATATCTGATTGAGATTTTCATTTTCCACTTTACACAGCGTTTCTCTATTTTTATTTGAATTCTGTTCTTCACATATGTCAGGTCACTTCTCAGAGCTCTCTGTCATACACAGTGACCTGCACACCTCCTGGGAAACTTCCCAGTGTCTTGTGGAATTTTCCATTTGTGACTTCATGTCAGCGCACAAACAAAACTTCAGATTTTGGAGGTTTTTGGATTTTGGAATTTTAGAAGAAGGAGTACGCAACTGATACTTCCAGTTATTGACTGATATCGGTTTAATTCAGTAGCTCCCAAACATCTTTGGATTACCACTCCCTTGGCTTCTAGACAACGTCCCCAATGCCCCCTTCTCACTTTCTGATAAAGAAGTTTGATTTACAATGCAGTGAAGGAAAATAGAAACTCCAAATTTAAAGCAGTAACAAATAATTGCAAAAGTGATTAAAATCCATTTAAAGCTACAAATAAAATGATATTTTTACTTAATTACTGTAAAAACAATTTTCATCAACGATTTTAGAGTGTACATTAGGATAGAGATTTTTTCTCAACCAAAGGTCTTGATAAGATTTTTTGAACCTTGGCTTCAACTCAAAATCATTGTAGTGAGGTCTATTCTTCCTCCATTCTTTCTGTTATTTCCTCATTTGCAGTGTTCAGGAATGGATGGTTTCATTGCCTCATTTGAAAAAACCCTTTTCACACAACAGACACTTTGGCTGGTGTTGGTTGCTAGGTGCTGGTGTAAATCCATATTTCAGATGCTCCACACTATACTGTCTGCACTTCTTTTTTGTTTGGTCTGCTTCTGCCATTTTCATTATGGATTCATAGCCACAGTCAATCACCTATTGTTTAAGTCTAACTTCAAGTGCTGCAATCAATAAAGGGGAAAGTTACGACATCATCATAGCTCAGGCAAAACCTGACTCTCTGCCTGAAGGTACATAAACTGGGGTAGCGATAACTCAGTTGAGCCGTGGGAAAGAGAAATGCAATCAAGACCATTTGAAAGGGTAGATTCTGAACTTTACCCCATGGAATGCCCTACCCTAATTCACAGGAGTGCATCACTGTCTGATTAGAGTTTGGGAATTGTACTGGCTAACACTGTACTACAGAATCAGAGTCACTAGCATGTGACATGAAATTTGTTAACTTAGCAGCAGGTCAATGCAATACATAATCAGAGGTTGACTCTGTAGCAGCTACGCAGGTTGACTCTGTGGTTAAGAATGCAGGGTGACTTGGACAGGCTGGGTGAGTGGGCAGATGCATGGCAGATGCAGTTTAATGTGGATAAATGTGAGGTTATCCACTTTGGTGGTAAGAACAGGAAGGCAGATTATTATCTAAATGGAGTCAAGTTAGGAAAAGGGGAAGTACAACAAGATCTAGGTGTTCTTGTACATCAGTCACTGAAAGCAAGCATGCAAGTACAGCAGGCTGTGAAGAAAGATAATGGCATGCTGGCCTTCATAACAAGGGGAATTGAGTATAAGGGCAAAGAGCTCCTTCCGCAGCTGTACAGGGCCCAGGTGAGACCACACCTGGAGTACTGTGTGCAGTTTTGGTCTCCCAAATTTGAGGAAGGACATTCTTGCTATTGAGGGAGTGCAGCGTAGGTTCACAAGGTTAATTCCCGGGATGGCGGGACTGTCATATGTTGAAAGATTGGAGCGACTGGGCTTGTATACTCTGGAATTTAAAAGGCTGAGAGGGAATCTTATTGAAACATATAAGATTATTAAGGGATTGGACACGCTGCAGGCAGGAAGCATGTTCACGCTGATGGGTGAGTCCAGAACCAGAGGCTACAGTTTAAGAATAAGGGGTAGGCCATTTAGAACGGAGTTGAGGAAAAACTTTTTCACCCAGAGAGTGGTGGATATATGAAATGCTCTGCCCCAGAAGGCTGTGGAGGCCAAGTCTCTGGATGCTTTCAAGAAAGAGATGGATAGAGCTCTTAAAGATAGCGGAATCAAAGGTTATGGGGATAAGGCAGGAACTGGATACTGATTGTCGATGATCAGCCATGATCACAGTGGATGGCGGTGCTGGCTCGAAGGGCCGAATGGCCTATTCCTGCACCTATTGTCTATTGTGTATTGTCTACAGTGTATTGGCCTTCATCAATCGTGGAACTGAATTTAGGAGCCGAGAGGTAATTTTGCAGCTATATAGGGCCCAGGTCAGACCCCATTTGGAGTACTGTACTCAGTTCTGGTCACCTCACTACAGGAAGGATATGGAAGCCATAGAAAGGGTGCAAAGGAGATTTACAAGGATGTTGCCTAGGTTGGGGAGCATGCCTTATGAGAATAGTTGAGTGAACTCGGCCTTTTCTCCTTGGAGCGACGGAGAATGAGAGGTGACCTGATAGAGGTGTATATGACGATGAGAGGCATTGATTGTGTGGATAGTCAGAGGCTTTTTCCCAGGGCTGAAATAGTTGCCACAAGAGGAGGCAGGTTTAAGGTGCTAAGGAGTAGGTACAGAGGAGATGTCAGGGGTAAGTTTTTTACTCAGAGAGTGGTGAGTGTGTGGAATGGGCTGCCGGCAGCGGTGGTGGAGGTGGATACGACAGGGTCTTTTAAGAGACATTTAGAGACGTACATGGAGCTTAGTAAAATAGAGGGCTATAGGTAAGCCTAGTAATTTCTAAGGTAGGGACATGTTCGGCACAATTTTATGGGCTGAAGAGCCTGTATTGTGCTGTAGGTTTTCTATGTTTCTAGCAGAGAGAGAGAAAAATAATAATAAATAAACAAGGATATCATTCTACGTATATTGAATAGATTATTAAAAAATGTGCAAAAACAGAAATACTGTATATTAAAAAAAGTGAGGTAGTGTCCAAAGCTTCAAAATCCATTTAGGAATTGGATGGCAGAGGAGAGGAAGCTGTTCATGAATCGCTGAGTGTGTGCCTTCAGGCTTCTGTATCTTCTACCTGATGGTAACAGTGAGAAAAGGGCATGCTCTGGGTGCTGGTGGTCTTTAATAACGGATGCTGCGTTTCTGAGACACCACTCCCTAAAGATGTCCTGGTTACTTTGTAGGCTAGTGCCCAAGATGGAGCTGACTAGATTTACACCCTTCTGCAGCTTCTTTTGGTCCTGTGCAGTAGCCCCTCCATACCAGACAGTGATGCAGCCTGTCAGAATGCTCTCCACAGTACAACTATTGAAATTTTTAAGTGTTGACATGCCAAATCACTTCAAACTCCCAATAAAGTATATCCGCTATCTTGCCTTCTTTATGACTACATCAGTTTATAGGGACCAGATTAGATCCTCAGAGATCTTGACACCCAGGAATTTGAAGCTGCTCACTCTCTCCACTTCCGACCCCTCTATGTGGATCGGTATGTGTTCCTTCGTCTTACTCTTCCTGAAGTCCACAATCAGCTCTTCCATCTTACTGACGTTGAGTGCCATGTTGTTGCTGTGGCACCATTCCACTAGTTGGCATATCTCACTCCTGTACGCCCTCTCGTTACCACCTGAGATTCTACCAACAATGGTTGTGTCATCAGCAAATATCTAGATGGTATTTGAGCTATGCCTAGCCATACAGTCATGTGTATACAGAGAGTAGAACAATGGGCTAAGCACACACCCCTGAGGTGCACCAGTGTTGATCGTCAGCGAAGAGGATATGTTATCACCAATCCACACAGACTGAATGGCAATAATATATGGGCCCAGCCCTTAAATAACACTATTACTTTAGTCCAGATTTCTCATGATATGCCAAATATAGAAGTGTCACATTGCTTTTCAACAACTATAACACGGCCTAGAGTAAAATTTAAGAGAACCATAAGACCGTAAGATATAGGAGCAGAATTAGGCCATTTGGCCCATCAAGTCTGCTCTGCCATTTCATCATGGCTGATCCAATTTTTCTTTCAGCCCCAATCTCCTGCCTTCTCCCCATATCCCTTCATGCCTGGAGCAATCGATAATCTACCAACCTCTGCCTTAAACTTGACCTCCACAGCTGCCTCTGGCAAAGAATTCCACAGATACACCACTCTGGCTGAAGGAACTCCTCCTCTTCTCCATTCTAAAAGGACACTCCTCTATTCTGAGTCGGTGTCCTCTGGTCTTAGACTCTCCCACCACAGGAAACGTCTTCTCCACATCCACTCTATCAAGGCCTTTCACCATTCGATAGATTTCAATGAGGTCACCTGAATTCTAGTGAATACAGGCCCAGAGCCATCAACTGCTCTTCATATGACAGGCCATTCAATCCCGGAATCATTTTCATGAACCTCCTTTGAACTCTCTCCAGTTTCAGAACATCTTTTCTAACATAAGGGGCCCAAAACTGCTCACGATACTCCAAGTGAGGCCTCAGCAGTGCTTTATAAAGTCTCAACATTACAACCATGCTTTTATCTTCCAGTCCTCCTGAAATGAATACTAACATTGCATTTGCTTTCCTCACCACAGACTCATCCTGCAAATTAATCTTGAGGGAGCCTTTGCACCTCAGTTTTTTGCATTTTCTCTCCATTTAGAAAATAGACAACTCTTTCATTTCTTCTACCAAATTGCATGACCATACACTTCCTGATTCTGTATTCCATCTGCCATTTCTTTGCCTACTCTCCTAATCAATCTGTCTTTCTGTAGCCTCTCCACTTCCTCAAAACTACCTGTCCCTTCACCTATCTTCATACTGTTACGTACCCCATACCCCATAATGGCTCCTTCATTAACATCTCCAAATGCTGCTTCATTGTGTGCCTTATCTCTCCCTCCCCTGAGGGAGAAACCAGCAGAAATGGATCACTCAGTTGGAGTCTGGATTACTAGAACTAAGAAAGTTTTATTAAAGAAACAAGCAACACAGTAATCGAAAGGATAATAAATGCAACAGTTCAGCAATGATAAACACACTTGTGCACAGAATTAAGATAACAGCATCAATCAAGCTCTATCGTTGTCTTGGGGTAAATGACCAATTTCAAAGTGACGCAAAGTTCAGTCCAATTTAGTAGTTCAGTTCGCAGTAATCGTTGCCATGGCGATGGACAACGTGGGAGTAGGGAGAGAGAGAATGAGAACGACTGATCATTCAAAACGGCTTCCACTCAAAGACCTGCGATATTGCTCACAAGCAGCTTTCGGACGAGTCCTTTGTGATGTCACCTGGGGTCACCGACCGTGACCCCTCCTCCAGATGCGGTCAATCCTCTGCAGTGAACCCGGCACCCAAGCGAGGGTGGACACACACCGGGTTCCCGCTGATCGTACCTTTCCACCCTGTGCGTTTATGGCCCGGTACTTCCCACCGACTTGTGAGAGGCGCACCGCTTCCAGGGTCTCGTTACCTCGGGTGTCGTGTGTGTCCTGCCTTAGCAAACCTGTCCCTTTTTATCCCCCTGCTGGGGTATCGCCTGTCCATCACTTCAAACAGTTCAGGGTTCAAAGGGGGAGCCGCTCTAGACAGCTCTCTCTCCCGTCCCTTCATTACACATCTCCAGATCGCCTGTCCATCACTTCAAACAGTTCAGGGTTCAAAGGGGGAGCCAATCTTGACAATACCCAGACTGATGGCTCCTTCATTAACATCTCCAAATGCTGCTTCATTGTGTGCCTTATCTCTCCCTCCCCTGAGGACAGGTGGCAGACCAACTGCTGATGCCACTGGTGCTAGCCCAGGCCAGCAAACATCTTAATTTATGAGTATTCTCGTCACAGTACCATCTGTAAAGTTTGCCACAAAGCCATCAAATCATCATCCAAATCATTGACATATAACGTAAAAAGAATAAGTCCCAACACAGACCCCTGTAGAACACCACTAGTTAGCGGTAACCAACCAGAAAAGGCTCTCTTTATTCCCACTCTTTGTCTCCTGCCAATCAGCCACTGCTTTAACTATGCTAGAAAGTTTCCTGCAATATCATGGGCTTGTGGCTTGTTAAGCAGCCTCATGTGTGACACCTTGTCAAAGGCTTTCTGAAAATCCAAGTATTCAACATCAACCCATTCTCCTCTGTCTATTCTGCTTGTTATTTCTTCAAAGAATTCCAACAGATTTGTCAGGCAAGATTTTCCCTTGAGGAGACTATGCTGACTATAGCCTATTTTATCATGTGCCTCCAAGTACCCTGAGACCTCATCCATAATAATTGACTCCAACATCTTCCCAACCACTGAAGTCAGACTAACTGGCCTATAAATTCCTTTCTTCTGCCTCTCTCTCTTCTTGAAAAGTGGAGTGATATTTGCAATTTTCTAGTCTTCTGAAACCACTCCAGAATTTAGTGATTCTTGAAAGACCATTCTAATGCCTCCACAATCTCTTCAGCCACCTCTTTCAGAACCCTGGGGTGTACACCATCTGGTCCGGGTGACTTACCTGCCTTCAGACCTTTCAGTTTTCCAATAAACACCTCTCTAATAACAGTAACTTCACACACTTCATGACCCCTGACACCTGGAACTTCCACCATACTGCTAGTGCCTTCCACAGTGAAGACTAATGCAAAATACTTATTCAGTTTTTCCGCCATTGCTACCTCTCCTGCATCGTTTTCCAATGGTCCAATATCACCTCCCGCCTCTTTTACACTTTACATATCTGAAGAAACTTTTTAATATCCTCTTTAATATTACTTAGCAGGCTGGTGGCGTAGTGGCATCAGCGCCGGACTTCGGAGCGAAGGCTCTGGAGTTCGAATCCAGCCGGCTCCCTTGCACGCTTTCCATCCGTGCTGGGTTGAGCGTCAAGCTAGCAACTCGGCCTCGTAAAAGTAAGAATGTCTGCTAAAAAAACGCCGTCATGAACGGCGTCCCGATGACTCCACTCGCTTAAGGGCTTTCTTCTTCTTCTTCTTCTTTAATATTACTGGCTAGCTTAATTTTGTATTTCATCTTTGCTTTCTTAATGACTTTTTTAGTTGCCTTCTGCTAAAAACTGCTCAATTCTCTAACTTCCCACTAATTTCTGCTCTATTATATGCCCTCTCTTTGTCTTTTATGGTGGCTTTGATGTCACTTTTTAGCCACAGTTGTGTCACCTTGCCTTCAGAATACTTCTTCCCTTTTTGGATATATATATATCCTGTGCCTTCAGAGTGGCTTCTAGAGATTCCAGCCATTGCTGCGCTGCCATCATCCAGTGTTCATTCCCAATCAATCATGGCCAACTCCACTCTCATGCCTCTGTGATTCCCTTTTCTCCACTGTAATACTGATGCGCCTGACTTCAGCTTCTCAAGTTTCCGGGTGAATTCGATGATGTTATGATCACTTCCCCTAAGGACTCCTTTACCTGAATAGTCATAGTCATACTTTATTAATCCCGGGGGAAATTGGTTTTCATTACAGTTGCACCATAAATAATCAATAGTAATAGAACCATAAATAGTTAAATAGTAATATGTAAATTACACCAGTAAATTATGAAATAAGTCCAGGACCAGCCTATCGGCTCAGGGTGCCTGACCCTCCAAGGGAGGAGTTGTAAAGTTTGATGGCCACAGGCAGGAATGACTTCCTATGACGCTCTGTGTTGCATCTCGGTGGAATGAGTCTCTGGCTGAATGTACTCCTGTGCCCAACCAGTCCATTATGTAGTGGATAGGAGACATTGTCCAAGATGGCATGCAACTTAGACAGCATCCTCTTTTCAGACACCACCGTGAGAGAGTCCAGTTCCATCCCTACAACATCACTGGCCTTACAAATCAGTTTGTTTATTCTGTTGGTGTCTGCTACCCTCAGCCTGCTGCCCCAGCACACAGCAGCAAACATGATAGCACTGGCCACCACAGACTCGTAGGACATCTTCAGCATCATCCGGCAGATGTTAAAGGACTTCAGTCTCCTCAGGAAATAGAGACAGCTCTGACCCGTCTCGTAGACAGCCTCAGTGTTCTTAGACCAGTCCAGTTTATTGTCAATTCGTATCCCCAGGTATTTGTAATCCTCCACCATGTCCACACTGACCCCCTGGATGGAAACAGGGGTCACCGGTACCTTAGCTCTCCTCAGGTCTACCACCAGCTCCTTAGACTTTTTCACATTAAGCTGCAGATAATTCTGCTCACACCATGTGACAAAGTTTCCTACCGTAGCCTCAACCTCATCTCCCTTGCTGATGCATCCAACTATGGCAGAGTCATCAGAAAACTTCTGAAGCTCTCTAATCAATTCTGGATCATTGTACAACAGCCAGTCCAGAACTGCTCATCCCACAGTGGGCTCAGCCACGAGCTGCTCTTTAAAGCCATCTCGTAGGCACTCTAAAAATTCACCATCCTGGAATCCAGCACCCACCTGATTTTCCAAATCTACCTGCATATTGAAATGCCTATGAGAATTGTAACATTGCCCTTTTAGCATGCATTTTCTATCTCCCATTGTAATTTGTAGACCACATCCTTACTACTGTTTGGGGTCTGTATGTAACTCCCATCAGGGTCTTTTTACCCTTGCTGTTCCTTAGCTCTAGCCACAATGACTCGACACCTTCTGACCCTATGTCACCGCTTTCTGATTATTTGATTACATTTTATACCAAGAGAGGAACGCCACCCCTTTGCCTTCATGCCTGATCTTTCGATACAATGTGTATCCATGGACATTAAGCTCCCAACTATAATCTTCTTTCAGCCATGATTCAGCGATGCCTACAACATCATACATGCCAATCTGCAACTGTGCTACAAGTTTATCTCCCTTATTCCATATACTGTGCACATTCAGAATCAGAATCAGAATCAGGTTTATTAACACCGGCATGTGACGTGAAATTTCTTCATTTAGCAGCAGCACTTCAATGCAATACATAATCTAGCAGAGAAAAAAAAAATTAAAAAATAAATAAATAAACAAGTAAATCAATGACATATATTGAATAGATTTTAAAAATATACAAAAACAGAAATACTGTATATTAAAAAAAAGTGAAGTCGTGTTCAAAGATTCAATGTCCATTTAGGAATCAGATGGCAGAGGGGAAGAAGCTGTTCCTGAGCTGCTGAGTGTGTGCCTTCAGGCTTCTGTATCTCCTACCTGATGGTATTCAAATATAACACCCTCAGTCCTGTATTCACCCTTCTCAATTTTGTAAACTTTTTACATTACAGCTCTTCCTGATGACTGAAATTTTGCCCTATCAACAGCCTCTCCTCACTACACATTGCCTCTGTTTGTAAACCAGCTGCCTCATCTTCAGCACTGTCTTCCACCATTCTTGTGATACTTCTTGCATTGGAATATATGTCCCTCAAGACACTCGTCACACCATGTTCACACATTTGATTCCTAACCTTGTCTGAGGTCTTACCAACATCTGCCTGCACAATCTCTCCATTAACTGTTCCGGCACACTGATTCCCATCCCCCTGCAACTCTAGTTTAAACCCCCCTGTGCAGCATTAACAAACCTTCCCACTAGGATATTAGCCCCCCTCCAGGTCAGGTCCAAACCATCTCTTCTGTTCAGGTCCCACCTTCCCTAATGATCCAAAAATCTGATGCCCTCTCTCCTACACCAAACCCTTAGCCACATATTTAATTGTAAAATCTTTATAGTTCTGGCCTCACTAGCATGTGACACGGGTAGCAATCCTGAGATCAGAACCCTGGAGTTCCTGCTCTTTAACTTAGCACCTAACTCCCTGAACTCCCTATGCAGAACCTTGTCACTCATCCTGCACATGCCTTTCATACCGACATGGACAACGGCTTATGACTGTTCGCCCTCCCACTTAAGAATGCTGATGACTCGATCCAAGATGCCCTAGACCCTGGCACCCGGGAGATAACATACCAGCTGGGAATCTCTTTCTCACCCACAGAACTTCCTGTTCAATCCCCTAACTAATGAACCCCTTATCACAACAGTGTGCCCCTTCCCTTCTGAGTCTCAGTGCCAGAGATCCAATCACTGTAACTTTCCTCTGTACAGTCAACTCCCCCCACTCCCGACAGTATCCAAAGTGATATACCTGTTGTTGGGGGGGGTGGTCACAGGGGTACCCTGCACTGGCTCCTTAACCCCTTTCGCCTTCTTGACTGTCACCCGGTTTCTTGTGCCTCTCCCCTTAGGTGTAACTTCCTCTCTATGTGTCTTTTGTATCACACTTCAGCCTCCCAAATGATCTGGAGTTCTTCGAATTCCAGCTCCAACTTCTTAGTGTGGATTACTGGAAGCTGCAGCTGGATGCACTCTTCGCAGGTGTAGTCATCAGGGACACTGGAGGTCTCTCTGCCTTCCCATATCCCACAAGATGAGTATTTAACCATCCTGTCTGGCATTGGCACTGTCCTAGCTGAGCAGCTATAAAGAAAGGAAGGAGAAAAAAAACAACATGAGCTTTTCTTTTCTTTTGCTTTCTTTGATTGAAGCAGCTTTTGGCTGAAGCCTCGAAGAGCTAAAGCCTCAGGCTCACCACTCTGACTCTGCCCAGTCTGACGGAAGCCCCTGCAATGAGGGCCGCTGTGCCTGGCCCTGCCTTCCTCTGCTATACTCATGCTAATCAGTCCCAAATGCCGACTGGTCGCTGGTCAAAGCTCTTTTTCACTGTAGTGACCCACTGCTCCCTTTTCTACTCGGGCAGTGGACCTGAGTGAAAACCCCTCCTCTCGAAACTTCCAATGGATTAACACATGAAGAGATGATTACTTGATCATTGTAATCAATTATGAGGCGCTGAGGATCAAATGATTATAAGTAATTCATTTCTTAAATTAAGCCTGTAATCCCTAAGCTTCCCTCCCTTGCTACTGAGCGACACCCACCGCCCTCTTAGGAACTTCCACTGCTCCTGAGACGGGGAGCAATA
Organism: Mobula birostris; assembly: GCF_030028105.1. Taxonomy (NCBI): domain Eukaryota; kingdom Metazoa; phylum Chordata; class Chondrichthyes; order Myliobatiformes; family Myliobatidae; genus Mobula; species Mobula birostris. The sequence continues at coordinate 36,331,455 of NC_092390.1, forward strand.
TCGCCCGCTTTGTGAACCACTGGGTTAATCAATGTAGTGCCAGCATACTTTATGTTGCTTTCTCAGGAAGAACTATGTGAAGTAACCAAGCTTCTTATCAGAAATTCAGGAACCTGTACAGCAGGTTACAGAATTTGTTCACTAAATACTTTGGCTGGTTGACAAAGCTCGGCAGAAGTTGACAGAAAATGCCCTGGAATGAGTCAATCAGGGCAGCTATTTTAATTTCACTGATGTTAATAACCCTGGCTTTGAATTTTGTACATTAACTTACTCGCTAAAGGATTTGTAATAAACATAAATAAGCTGAGTTTTTCTAATCTTCCCTTTCTTATACACTTTTGTAAATTGTAATCCAAACTGTCAAAGATAATTTATGCAGTACATCTCATGTTGCATATTTTATAAATGAAAACAATCTTTCTGCAGTGCGTTTAATGATGGTGGAATTCTCAAACTCTGTTTTCCGTAGAGTCTTGTTTCTGTTGCTTTGAGATACCCACATTCATCAACTGAGTCTTTGGTGATTCTAGTCTGTCTGTTATAATCAAGAAATCTATTAACTGAGAGTTAGCAACAATTGTATATTGCACTGCGGAGTGTTGTTCATGATATTTTAGGATTTTGTGATAGCCTATCATTGTTATAGATTTTGTGATTAGGGACTGGTATTAACTATTTCTTTAAATGAATATTGATTTGTAATCTGTTATGATATGTTAAATTATTATGTGGGTTTGCTTTCTTCAAAAACGAGGATCAATTAGCATTTGGATTAGTTTATGGTGTTTGTTATCACTGGCTACAACACCATAGCCGCAGCGTCAGATTAAATTGTATAAATATCCATTTTGCTGATGAACTTATAAAGTTATACTAATTGTAAAGTTATACTCACAAAAATCAGAAACAAGCCCTTTGGTCCACTATGTCTATGCCCATCAGTAAGTCCACTGTTTATGATGTACATTCTATCTTTATTAGAAACGCATTAACTCATAGTTATTAAGAATAAATTCCATTTGCTGTAAAGTAAAGTAAAGATCTTACTGAAGTCCAGAAAACCACAATAGCTGTACTCCACATCAATGTCAAACAAAACTCAATTAAGTTAGTCAGACAGGATGACCCACCAACAAATCTGTCTAGTCCTAACCAATCCCTGTCTTTCCAATAATTCCATTCTATTGACAGGTATGTAATTATCTAGTTTATCTTGGTTTCCTGTCTTGATAAAGGCACCATATTTGCAGTCTTACCGTCATCACGCACCTCATTTGTGGCCAGCAAAGATATAACTATCTCTGCCCAGCAATCTCCCCCTCCCCCACCCCTTGTCTTCTCAAAGAGGCCTAATATTCATCAGGCTGTGGAAATTCAATCACTTTTATACCATTAATACTCAAGTAATTACATAATGATAATAATCATTTACTTTAATGTCAACATGCTCTTGAATATCTACCCCCAACCTACAAAAATCTGCCCAATAAGGTTGTTCTCTCTAGTGATTAGATATGAACCGTATTCATTTAAGACCTCACCCACGTCCTCAGGCTCCACACATAGATTACCATCGAATGTAGCAAATCAGAGAGATTGTTTAATGGTTAAAAATCTGCCATTTCATTATGCAAAATGGTATTTAATCATTAACTTCAGAAATCACACTAAACTTTTAAATTAGCTAGAGACTTACATGATCTGAAAACTGAAAGCTAAAGAGCTGCTTATACTGGAGAGTGTACAATTATGCTATCTAGCCATTGCTGCTAGAGGGTACCAGACACTACCTGTTTCACCAGCTGAAACTTGTATCATGTTGAAGTACATCAGCTTTTGTGGATTTCTGTAAGACATAGATCGATACGGATGAATGGAGGATACTGAAAACTCCAAAATTACAATTTGAAAAACAGTGTAATAGAAAATTAAGATTTTCTTTAGATTTCACAATTGCAATTGCCACTCAAAATATAAACTTGTCGTCCTTTCAACAAGTTAATATAAACAAAAAGAGGGGCCAGCTATGAGTTGTTTGTAGCCAAGGCAGAAGGAAAGAGCATATTAGGTATTTTCTGCCCCCAGGGCAGATTGCTGTGGTAGACTCAGATGAGACATAAATAACCTCCTTCCTTCCTGCTCCTCCTCCATAATTATTCCCAACATCAAAGGCTGAGCAAAGTCTTTGGGAGTACAGCAGGCCAAAACAAGCCTCGAGATGCACTCCTCTGGGTAAAACAGGCTCCTCCAGATCAATCCAGTCCATGGGATCATTGTGCGAACACACCTGTGGCTGCAGGTGAACTCTTGACACTGTCATCTGCACTTCCTTTCAAGAACCATACGATTAGTGAATAATTCTTGTCTTCCAGATGCCCCTGTTTATTTGTCAAGGGGATTCACATCAAGATGGCATAATCCTCTTGGAAAGAGTGAAGGCATTGTGACTACAGTAAGAATAGCAGGTGTTGACTTTCCAAGATGCACCGATTATGGAAAAGGGAGTGGAATCCCTTCCAGCAGCCACATATCTCTGGATTCAAATAAGGTCCCCTGCAAAATAGAAGGAGCACCGTCAGTGATAGTCTCCTCAGTAATGACAGCCCCCAGCCCTAGCAATGCTGTGAGTTCATCTGCCTGCTGCTTTTATTTATGTATTACTGAGATACAGCATGGAGTAGGCCCTTCCTGCCTTTTGAGATGTGTTGCCCAGCAACCCCCATTTTAACCCTAGTCTAACCATGGGACAATTTACAATGACCAATTAACCTTCCAACTGGTCTTTGGGCCATGGGGAGAAACCGGTGCACGCAGAGGAAACCCACGCAGTTACGGGGAGAACGTACAAACTCCTTACGGACAGCGGCAGGAATTGAACCTGGTTCACTGGTACTGTAAAGCGTTGTGCTAACCACTGCTTTGCTCTCTGGCATTGCACTGTGAATGTGGCCTTGGTTCTCTTCTCGCGGAGAATGCCTGCAGCCTCCTTTACAGTGAAAACCAAGCTTATATTGTGTTTCCTTCCAATTTCATCTTAAAGTTTAAGATTGGCTTTATTTTGTCAAATGTACTTTGAAACATATTAGAGTGAAATACACCATTTGCATCGCCGGCCAACACAGTCTGAGTATGCGCTGGGGACAATCCACAGCATCAACGTGCTTCTAGGCCGATATACCATGCCCATAATTTCCGCCGCTGTCTGTAACGAGTTTGTACATTCCCCCCATGACCATGTGGGTTTCCTCCAGGTACTCGGGTTTCCACCCACAGTCCAAAGATGTACTGCTTGGTAGATTAATTGGTCATTGTAAGTTGTCCCGTGATTAGGCTAGCATTAAATTGCAGCTTGAAGGGCCTGAAGGGCTAATTCCGCACTGTATCTCAATAAATAATAATAAAAAAGATAACTTCCTAACCCTAAACTGTATGTCTTTGGGATGTTAGGAAATCAGATCACCCAGAGGAAACACACACAGGATCTTTACAGATAGCGGTGGGAATTGAAGCCCAGTCTGATAGCTGGCGCTGTGAAGCACTGCACTCACCACTATGTGACCATCCCATCGTGGAGTAAGAAACTGATGTTTGTGGTGGCCTTTACTGACAAAACAAACCTTGCAAGCCTCTGCCAATGTAGTACGTGAGTTTTAGTGGAGGACAGTGAACCCCAGGGGGAGTGCAGGTAGCAAAATCATAAACTGATTGCCCTTGATGAACTAGATGCTTGCTGAGGACACTTCACGCCATCTTCCAGCAGGTTTTCCTCAATTCTCGGTGTCCAAAGAGAAAAGGACAGTAAAATGCCCATGGTCAGCACCAGTGAGATTCAGATGAGACCTTTGAAGAGCTGCTCTAAATTTGAAAATTGATGAGTCTGCAATAAAATTGAACATCTTAGATTATCTTAGATCTTAGATTAGTGGTCAAAGAACACTGAGGCTGTCTACAAGAAGGGTCAGAGCCGTCTCTATTTCCTGAGGAGACTGATGTCCTTCAACATCTGCCGGACGATGCTGAGGATGTTCTACGAGTCTGTGGTGGCCAGTGCTATCATGTTTGCTGTTGTGTGCTGGGGCAGCAGGCTGAGGGTAGCAGACACCAACAGAATCAACAAACTCATTCGTAAGGCCAGTGATGTTGTGGGGATGGAACTGGACTCTCTGACGGTGGTGTCTGAAAAGAGGATGCTGTCCAAGTTGCATGCCATCTTGGACACTGTCTCCCATCCACTACATAATGTACTGGTTGGGCACAGGAGTACATTCAGCCAGAGACTCATTCCTCCAAGATGCAACACAGAGCGTCATAGGAAGTCATTCTTGCCTGTGGCCATCAAACTTTACAACTCCTCCCTTGGAGGGTCAGACACCCTGAGCCAATAGGCTGGTCCTGGACTTATTTCCATCTGGCATAATTTACATATTACTATTTAATTATTTATGGTTTTATATCGCTATATTTATACTCTATTCTTGGTTGGTGCAACTGTAACGAAACCCAACTTCCCTCAGGATCAATAAAGTATAACTATGACTATGACTATGACTATTCATCAGAATGTTAACAGGGAGAAACCAGATATAAAGAAAGCTGCAGGAGTGGGCTCTGGTTATCTTGCTAGCTAGAAAAACATATTTCGGAACAATGTGCCTACTCATTCTTCAAATGAAATAGGAAGGTCAACTGAGTAATTCGTTTGGGCGGCTCATCATAAGATGTTGATTTTTGACTTGCAAAATAATGTCATTGTTCTGTTCTGAAGCCACTAGAATGTAAATTCAAACCAATAGCTGATATTTAACTTTAGCACAACTCAGTTGCACAGTTGCAAGATGTTAATTTGGAGTAAAGACTGTAATATAGGATTGTAATTGACAATTGAAAAGCTATCTTGGAATTGGATCTCAGAATGATAGGATGGTTACAACGTGGAAGAAGACTGTTCTGCCCATTGAGTCCAGACAAACTCTACATAGAGAGAAATCCAATCCAATCTATTTCCTCACCTTTCCCCATAGCCCTGCAAATTCATTCTGTCCAGTTACTGATCCAGTGTCCCCTTTGAACACTACAGTGGAATCTTCTTCTACTATCTCTAATCTCTCACTTTCCAAAGGAATAACTCCTCATGCAACTTCTGATCCTTTTGCCAATCACCTTCATTTTATGCTTCCTAGTTCTTGACCTTCAGACAATGGCAGCAGATGCTTTCTACCTTTTCTATCTATACCCTTCGTGATATTGAAATACTTCCCCTCACACTTTTTTTCTGTTCTAATAAGAACACCCAAGCTTCTCCACTCTCGTACACACAGACTTAAAATCACTCATCTGTAGATTCATAGAACACAGAACAGGCTCTTCGGCCCACAATGTTGTGCTGAACCAAATAACTGACCAAACGAATCCCTTATGCCTATACAACATCCATATTCTTCAATTTTCCTCACATTCATGTGTCTATCTAAACATTTATTCCTCCACCACCACCCCAGGCAGCACATTCCAAGAACTCACCAATCTCTGTGTAAAAAAACTTGCCCATCATATCTCCTTTAAACTTAGCCCCTCTCACCTTAAATGCATGCCTTCTGGTATTAGACATTTTGACCTTGGCAAAATGATCATTGAAGAGGGATTGGTAAATTAATTACGATCCAAGAAATTGAAAAGAGGGCCCTGAAACCTGAGAAGAGCTCCTAAGGAGGTCGTGGAAATTGTGTCTTGTACACTGAAGCACAAGTCATTACTAATCCATGAAGAAAAGCAAAGTACCAGTGGCAACCTTGGGAGAAGTCCACTTCACTCTTCCCCACTCATTCACTCCTGTTCTTTGTTTTCTCTTCCTTAGTCAATTTTCTACAACCTTCTTGTTTCCTTGGGTGTCAACCTTGATCACAAGCCAATGGTGTGACACTTCATCAAATGTCAACATTTACCACCCAAACATCATCTTCCCTATCCCCATTAACGTTCCCAACTAATATTTTTATCACTTTAAATCTGAGCTTTCTTTGTAGACAGCCTGCTTCATACTTGTCTTATCAACCTAGCACCTATCAGGTGCTTTTATTTTCTGTTCTACCTTACTCCATCTTTTTGGTTATTTGTGCAATTCTAGCTTTAATTTCCCTATCCTTCTCCTTACATAGAAACACCTCCATTTCAAAGGCCTTCAGTTGTTCAGATAGTAGATTAGTGTAGGATTATGGTCTGACATTTCTGAGGACTCTAATTTTTATAGAAAGAACAAACCTGATTAACCAAGTGGCCTTCAATGGAGTAACAAAAATTATAACATTTCCAGACTACACAGGAAAATCAAATCAGTGCATTTATTCCATTGTAGATGAGCAGGGACATCAATTGATGTTAGAGTCAGGCTCATCATTGATATCATTAATGATGATCAGGTTTGCTTACATTTAAGAAGCTTTATCCAGCATACCACCGAAATTTCAAAAAAAAGAGGAGAAAACTAAAAATTAAAATGCTTTATTTCCCACTTGCAATCTTCGTGGAGCATACAAAAGAGATTTTCAGCTTGATAACAGACAAGACTGGTATGGTAGATTAAAATAAGATCAGTAGATTGCAGATAATGTGGAAAATATTTTGTAATGAAGTCATTAAAAAATCCTTGAAACTAATACGTTTTTCAACATTGTCAGAAACTGAATCAGAATCAGGTTTATTGTCACCGACATGTGTTATGAAGTTTGTTAATTTTACAGCAGTACAATGCAATACATGATAATATAGAAAGAAAAAATAAGTAAATTAATTACAGTAAGTATATATATATTGAATAGATTAAAAATAGCTTAAAAACAGAAGTAATAGATTTTTTAAACAATGAGGTAGTGTTCATAGGTTCAATGTCCATTCAGGAATCGTATGGCAGAGGGAAAGAAGCTGTTCCTGATCGTGTTTTGTAACTAAACATTGTGAAAGTGAGGAGAGCTGCATAGTGTTGGCTGCTGAAACTGTAATTAGCTTTGACAATTTAAAAGCTATTCTGAAATGGGAAAGTTTGTGGTCATTTGATTTAATCACAATACAAGATGTCTGTTAATCTGATATCTCTCTCTCGAGCTCAAAGTACTCTTGCCACTTTACAGTTTGCTTAATTGAACTCTAATTCAATATTTTCTAATAAAAAGTAGCTGTGTTCTCCAATGTCAAAACTGTTTCATATCCTTAAGAGACCCTGACCATTGTACTGATTTATTTATATCCGGTCCCAAGAACCAGCACTAAAATTAACTGTTCAATATACAAAGAATACATATTTTGGAAACAAAGCCAAGACGACCTTGAAGTGCCAGATTTTCCTAACTGATTGCATAGTTTATTAGTTCATTTAGTGTTGACTAGTTCCATGTGTATATTTATATATCAGAACCCACTGTATTATAATTGGCAAAGGAGAGAAATGTCACATAGCTTTTATTAACACCCTTGGCTTTTTAACTTCAAGCATCAGAATGTCACTGATCAAAAATGCTTCATGAGATCAGCCGTTAGCTCTGCAAACATTTTAAACCATCACCTGCTCTTCCTTGCATGAGCTATAGCACAATCATACAACAGAAGGAACAGGCTGAATCATAATATAAGTGGATAGGGGCTGGATCCCATGGTTCTAGTCATTGAGTTATACAGGCCCTTTGGCCCATCTCAGATATGCTGACCACAATACTACACTGATCAGATTTTGCATGAACTTCTTTCCCATGTGAGTACCTACCCAAGTACATTTTAAACTTGCATTGGGGTTAGGGTGTCTGACTTCACTGAATTCTCTGGCAGCTCATTCTATATAGCAACCACTGTGTGAAAAACCCGCCCTGATTAAAACTGAAAACTTCGGAAGCAGGAAACCAATGCACTTTAACTGCACACACCTCCAATGTTAGCAGACATAATGGCAGACAGTGGATAAGCCGTGGAATGTGTGTTAAAAAGTGCATGGCACACAATGTATTCTGGGTGAGGAACTTCTAAACCCATCAGCTAAAGTGACTTGGAAGCTTTTTAACATTGCTACTAACTGAGCTGTTTGAGTCTTGAAGGACTTAGCTGACAGATTGGGTCTGTGGAACTGGCATTCAAACCAAAATGAGGGATAATATTACTAGACCACATACTCACCACATTATATGCGAAGGATTCATTGGTAGGAGTGACCTCCACACAATCCTCATAGAAATACAATCCTACCAAGGATATCCTCCATCATATACAACACTAAAATTGTGCTTCACCTTTCACAACTAGATGTGATGAGATTGGAGCGATTTGATTGCAACAGAACAGATGAGGAAGCTGAAAGGTGTGGAACCACAAGGGCACTATAGATCATCACCAGAAGTAGAAATGTACACCATTAAAATATGTAACCTCATGGCTCAGAATATCCCTCATTCACCCATTATTATCGAGCTCAGGCATTATTCAGGGGGCGGGGTACATGCCACCAGTAGATCCTGGTGTATTGAAAAATAAGTTGCTTATCTGGTGAAGGTGCACACAGGATTACATGTGTGTAACAGAGATAGGTCATCTCATAGCTAGTGAATCAAATCAAATCGCTCCAATCTCATCACATCTAGTTGTGAAAGGTGAAGGACAATTGAACAGCTGTAGCAAGAGGACCCATGAATATCTTTAAGCTTATTTTTGGGACAGCGTGTGAGAGCTAAGGACAAGGCTGACACATTCACAATTATGTTCAGCTGCAAGTGCTGAGAGAAAAGTCCATCTTGGCTTCCCTCTGAAATCTTAAGACCATAAGATATAAGAGCAGAATTAGGCCATTCTGCCCACTGAGTCTGTTCTGTCATTTGATCATGGCCGATTTATTTTCCCTCTCAACCCCATTCTCCTGCCATCTTCATACAATCATTGAAACCCTTACCAATCAAGAACCTAGCAACCTCCGCTTTAAAAATATCTAATTACGTGGCCTTTACAGCCATCTGTGGCAATGAATTCCATAGATTCATCATCTCTGGCTAAAGAAATTCCTCCTCATCTGTGTTGTAAAGGGAAATCCTTTCATTTTGAAACTGTGCACCTTGGTCCTAGATTCTACCACTACTAGAAACATCCTTTCCACATTCTACCTAGGTCTTTCATTATTTGGTTGGATTCAATGTGATCCACACTCATTCATCTAAATTCCAGACAGTATAGGCCCAAAGCCATCAAAAACTCCTCACACATCAACTTTTTCATTCCTGGGATCATTCTTGCACACCTCCTCTGGACAATTTCCAATGGCAGCACATTCTTTCTTCGATATTGAGCCCAAAACTGCTCACAATACTGCAAATATGGTCTGACCAAAACCTTACAGAGCCTCAGCATTACTTGCTTTCATATTCTTGTCCACTTTAAATGAATGCTAACATTGCATTCTCCTTCCTTATTACTAGTTCAACCTGCAATTTAACCTTCAGAGAATCCTATACTAGGACTTCCATGTCCCTTTGTACCTTTTGTTTTGGAATTTGCTACCCATTTAGAAAATTGACTATGCTTTTATTCCTTGTACCAAGGTGCATGACCATACACTATATTCCATCTGCTACTTCTTTGGCCATTCTGTTAATCTATCCAAGCTCTTCTGCAGACTCCCTGCTTCCTCAGTACTACCCATCTTCACCTATCTTCATATCATTGCAAACTTGGCAACAAAGCCATCATTTCTGTCATCCAGAATCATTACACAGTTGTATCTGCTACTTTTCATGTTGTATCATTAACATCTAATGTGAAACACAGAGCCCCGGCTGAACACTGTTAGTCCCTGGCATCATGGCAACCAATCATCATCAACTGTGATTCAAGCCACATGATATCAAAAAGCAGCTGAGAGCAAATGGATGTATCAAAGACTATGGGATCATAGAAGATCCTCTGTAGTGGTGAATATCTGTGCTCCAGAATTAATTATGCATTTAACCATGCTGCTCCAGTACAAATTCAACACTGGCATCAACCTAACAATGTGGAAAATTGCCCAGATATGCCTTGTTCACAAAAAGAGGGAGAACTCCAATCTGACTCGGTCTGATTGGCTCACAACCACGCAGTCTGTCTATTCTCAATCATTAGCAAAGAGACAGAAAATGCTGTTAACAAGCAGTACTTACTCACCAATAACTGGCTCAGAGATACCCAGTTTGTGTTTTTCCAAAAATATTAGCGCCAGACTTCATCACAGCCTTGGTCTAAACTTGGATAAAGACCTGACTCAGAGATAAGCGAGAGTGACTGCTATTCACATCAAGGCAGTACAAGTAGCCATAGTAAAACTGAATCAAAGGGAAAACATTCCAGTGACTGGAATCACACAGTGCAATAATGAAATTGGTTGTAATTACGGAGATCAAATACCCCAGTCCCAGAACATCACTGTAGGTGTTCCTCAGAGGGACTGTCCAAAGCCCAACTAAATTCTGTAATAACCTCCTCCCATTATGTCAGATATTTACTGATAAAACATACAAGGTGGGAACAAGATAGTGTAATTCAGCCCTTTAAGCCTGATCTGCCATTCAATAGGATTATCGCTGATCCAACATGTCTGGAGTCCACTTGCTCACCATTTCCCCAGAACTATCAATTCCCTCACAGTTTGCCATTACCTATATTCTATATTGCAGTCCACTTGAAATGAACGCTAATATTCATCTACCTATCTCAGGGATTAGGTCTCTACGGCAAAGAATTCACCCCCCCCCCACCTCTCTCTCTTTGGCAAGATCACAACCATCTGGGAGAAGACAGTTTTCTTCATCTCTGTCTTACTCTGAGCACCTCCTTATTCTGAGCCTTCTGGTTCTGGACTCTCACTTGACAGAAAACATTTTCTCAGCATTTACTTTGGCTAGACCCTTAAGAGTCTGATATGTTTTGATAATGTTATCTTGCATTCTTTAAAAATCCACTCAGGAAATCTAACCTGCTTAACCTTTCCATAACACGGCAACTATAAGAAGTAAACTCCCAAATCAGACAAGAGCAAAACATCATCTCACTGGCTTCCAAATATAAATGTTCCATGTATACAAGGTAAAACTATATTAACTTCTATCAAATTTTCATAAATACATAATGGAATGATATGTTATATATAGAGAGAGAGAATAATGTAATTATATATTAAAAAGAGAGAAGTTATTACATTCCTGACCTGATATTTCAAAACTGCAGAATCATAGAGGAAAGGGAGAAGAAAAAGTAGCACTTATTTCTTTCAGCTGGAAGCTTATAATCATCTTCTGGTCACCAAACAACTAGCAATTAATTCAAGCAACACACACAAAATGCTGGTGGAACGCAGCAGGCTAGGAAGCATCTATAGGAAGAAGTACAATTGACGTTTTGGGCCGAGACCCTTCGTCAGGACTAGCTGAAAGAAGAGATAGTAAGAGATTTGAAAGTGGGAGGAGGAGGGGGAGATCCAAAATGATAGGGGAAGACAGGAGGGGAGGGATGAAGCTAAGAGCAGGAAAGTTGATTAATTCAATTAATTCAATTGCTTAGTCAGTTGCTTAAGAAAAAGACACAATCAGAAAATGGCCAATAACTTTCTACAAGTTTCCTACATAAAACTATCCTTCCTTATAAAGCAAACTTAAATATGAACTTTCATTTCTGGTGGAAGGTAAGAGTCACCAGTGTGACTTTTACATTCCACAAGCAAAGCTGCTAAATATAGATACCAAATATTTCTACCAGATCTCAGTTCACTCAACCACTATACCTTCCACCTTTCCCCATCATATTCTCCAGTCATTCTCCCTTCCATCTTCTCCAACCCAGCACATTCTTCTGTCAACCCCTCCTCCTCCTAACGCCAGCCATCCCCTCCCACAACCTACTCCCAGTCATAATACATAATACTCGAGCAGGGCAAGCTTTCACAACAACTTGGAAGTGCTTTAAAAAATAGCAAAACATTTTAATGATAAGTATATTTTAGGATCAAACCCAGAATCAGGTTTAATATTGCTGATGTATTTCATGACATTTGTTGTTTTGTGGCAGCAGTACAGTGCAATACATAAATATATATTACAATTAAATTACAAAAGGAAATATAAATATATAAATAATATTTATTTATGATATTCATATTTTAAACATAATTTTATGCACCACTATAAAATCACCTCTCAGTCTCCTACACTCTAAAGAATAAAATCCTATCCTGTCAAACCTCACTCTATAACTCTGAAATTCACAATCAATTCCTTGGTCTTACTGACTAATGTTGAGTACAAGATTGTTGTTTTAGGTATTCATCTATCCAAAATCAATCAGCTTTAAAATAGATTTAGTCAAAGTTTCAGTGTGAGATAATGGGCATTCTGATAGCAAGATGTCAAAGCAGAAATACAGTATGAAAATGTATAGCTCATAATGCTGAGCACAGTAGAAACTTTGAGCTGACCTCCAGAAATCTGAAGTCCAATGTAGTTGAGCTTGGTGTAAACTTGAGCCTTTTGTGAGAGCTGGTTCAAGAAAATGGCAGCAAAGAATTTGCAGCAATTGAGAGAGAATTCAGATGGATGATCATTCTTGGTGAACTGCCAGCCCATTTTTCTTGTCTACATGTTTATCAAAATAAATTTAACAAACCTCAGCAGAAAGCACCAGGAGTCTGCGTTATAAAGAGCCAGTCACACAGGAAAAACACAATGACTCTTGGTAAACAATAATCAATCAATTGAGGTGCTCTAAAAACCTCAGAACTTAATCCTCTGTGGTGCTCCGCAAAGGTCTGAAGAGCTCATTGCAGTTGCCCCTTCCCTATGGTTGGTACCTGACGGCCCCGGGAGATCTGAAAACTCCAGATCCAGGAAGGACTTGACAGGAAGGCATGAGGAACTCAAGAGGGAGTCCTGTGAAACGTTGAAAGGGACCTCAAGAGGCCCAGAGAACTGGGGACCTTGAGAGAGAGATTTGGGAACATTGAGAGACAGAGAAAGCAGAGGATCTTGAGAGACTGAGATACCAGGAAACTTAGAGTGGGCCAAAAAACCTCAAGCGGGGCCTGTGCACCTTAAGGGAAACCTCAAGCAGGGCCTGGGAACTTGGAGGGGAACCTCAAGTGGGGCCTGGGAACTTGGAGGGGAACCTCAAGTGGGGCCTGTGCACCTTAAGGGAAACCTCAAGCAGGGCCTGGGAACTTGGAGGGGAACCTCAAGTGGGGCCTGGGAACCTCGAGAGACTGACGTAGGACTCCTTGAGACAGTGGAAACATCGAGAAGAATTGGAAACCTTGAAAGGTCTTTGGAAATGTTGACGTCCTGGCAAGCCTTTACGGCCAAGGGAGAGTTGAAAAAACTTGACGACCTTGAAAACCTTGAACACCTAGGCTGGGACACTTAGACCCAGAAAATACCTTGAAACCTGGAAACTTGAGTTCCCAAAAATATGAAACTTATAACCTACGGAAGGATCCTGGAAGAATCTTGCTCACAGTTTTTCACTCTTCACTATTTCCAGAGGCAATTAGGATACAGAAGGCTATACTCTGAATTTTACAGATTGAGACAGTATAGACAGGCTCTTCTTATCACTGAGCTCGGTGCCTCTCTGTAGATCTGGTTCATTTGTTACATGAAAGTGATGGGTTGCACCTAAACCTGAGGGGGACCAATATTTTCACGGGCAGGTTTGTTAGAAGGGATGGTTTAAACTAACTTGGCAGCGGGGTGGGAACTGGAGTGAAAGAACCCAAGATGGGACGGATGGTAAAAAAGTAAAGATAGTGTGCAATCAGACTGTCAGAAGGGGCAAGCAGGTGATGGGACACAGTTGCAGCCAACGGGCTGAGTATCAAATCATTAGGGGTGCAGAGTCAGAAAGGACAGCAAATACGGTACTCAAGGTGTTGTATCTAAGGGCACGTAGTATAAGAAATAAGGTGGATGATCTTGTTGCAATATTACAGGTTGCCAGCTATGGTGTTGTGGCCATCATTGAATCATGACTGAAGGATGGTTGTAGTTGGAGCTGAATGTCCAAAGTTACACATTATATCGGAGGGGTAGGAAGGTAGGCAGAGGGGGTGGTGTAAAGAATGGCATCAAATCAGTAGAAAGATGTGACATAGGATCAGAAGATGTTGAATCCTTGTGGGTTAAGTTAAGAAACAGCAAGAGTAAAAGGATATTGATGGCAGTTATATACAGGCCATCAACCCCGGCCAACAATGACTGGGAGGTGTACCACAGGTTACAACAGGAAATAGAAAAGGCGAGTCAAAAGGGCAATGTTATGGTAGTCATGGGAGATTTTAACATGCAGGTTGATTGGTAAAATCAGGTTAGTAATGGATCTCAAGAGAGTGAGTTTGTTGAATGCCTAAGAGATGGCTTTTTATAGCAGTTTCTCATTGAGCCTACTCGGGGATCAGCTTTACTGGATTGGGTGTTATGTAATGAACCAAAGGTGATTAGGGAGCTTAAGGTAAAAGAACCCTTAAGAACCAGTGATTACAATATGATTGAGTTCAACTTGAAATTTGATAGGGAGAAAGTAAAGTCTGATGTAGCAGTATTTCAGTGGAGTAAGGGAAATTACAGTGGTCTGAGAGAGGAGTTGGCCAAAGTAAATTGGAAGGAGCTGCTGGCAGGGTTGTCAGCAGAGCAATAATTGTGTGCGTTCTTGGAAAAAATGAAGAAGGTGCAGGACACATGTATTCCAAAAATGAAGAAATACTCAAATGGTAAAATAGTACAACCATGGCTGACAAGGGAAGTCAAAGCCATTGTAAAAGCAAAAGAAAGGACATACAAAAAAGCAAAATTAGTTGGAAGGTAGAGGATTGGAAAATTTTTAAAAACCTACAGAGAGCAACTAAAAAAATCATTAGAAGGGAAAAGATGAAATATGAAAGCAAGCTGGCAAACAATATCAAAGTGAATAGTGAAAGTTTTTTTCAAGTATGTTAAAAATAAAAAAAAAGGAGTGGATATAGGACTGCTAGAAAATGAGGCAGGAGAAATAATAATAGGGGGCAAAGAGATGGCAAATGAACTAAATAAGTATTTTGCATCAGTCTTCACTGTGGAGGACACTAGCAGTGTGCCAGGTGTTGTAGTGTGTGAAAGAAGAGAAGTGGGTGCAATTACTGTTACAAAAGATAAGGTGCTCAAAAAGCTGAAAGACTTGAAGGTACATAAGTCATCCAGACCAGATGAACTGCATCCTAGGGTTCTGAAAGAGGTAACGTCAGAGATTGTGCTGGCATTAGAAATGATCTTTCAGAAATCATTGGACTCTGGCATGGTGCTAGAGGACTGGAAAATTGCTAAGGGGTAGGTAGTGTTGAGGAAACAGGTAGGATGTGGAAGGACTTAGACAGATTAGGAGAATGGGCAAGAAAGTGGCAAATGAAATACAATGTTGGAAAATGCATAGTCATTCACTTTGGTAGTAGAAATAAATGTGCGGACTATTTTATAAACGGGGAGAAAATCCAGGAATCTGAGAATCAAAGGGACTTGAGGGACCTTGTGCAGAACACCCTGAAGGTTAACTTGCAGGTTGAGTCAGTGGTGAGGAAGGCAAATGCCATGTTAGCATTCATTTCAAGAGGTCTAGAATACAAGCGTAAGGATATGATGCTGAAGTTTTATAAGGCACTGGTGAGGCCTCACCTTGAGTACTATGAATAGTTTTTGGGTCCCTCATCTTAGAAAAGATGTGCTGGTATTGGAGAGGCTCCAGAGGAGGTTCACAAGGATAATTCCAGGAATGAAAGGGTTATCATAAGAGGAACGTTTGATGGCTCTGGTTCTGTACTCACTGGAATTCAGAAGGATGAGGAGGGATTTCATTAAAACCTCTTGAATATTGGAAGGCCTAGACAGAATAGATGTGGAAAGGATATTTCCCATGGTGGGAGAATCTAGGACAAGAGGGCACAGCCTCAGGATACAGAGGTGCCCTTTCAAAACAGAGATGCGGAGAAATTCCTTTAGCCAAAGAGTGGTGAATTTGTGGAATTTGTTGCCACATACAGCTGTGGAAGGCAGGTTGTTGGGTGTTTTTAAGGCAAAGATTGATAGGTTCTTGATTGGACATGGCATCAAAGGTTACGGGGAGAAGGCCAAGAACTGGATAAAAAAAAAGGATCAGCCATGATTGAATGTTGGAGCAGACTCGATGGGCCAGATGGCCTAATTCTGCTCCTGTGTCTTACTGTCTTATGGAAAGTTCAATTTTTGTAGGCTATACTATGACTTTCATCAAGAGGTTAAATATAAGACAGCTTACTCTTATAATAAAGTTATTTACCTTGTGTGTTTGCAGACTCCAGCCAGGAATCAGTTTTTGGAACAAGGCTCTTCACAGTTGCAAACTCAAATTACTGTTTCAGGAGACACTTATGCACTGGAACATTTGCTACCAATAGCATCACTCATCAGAACAGACAGATGAGAATTATGTATCGCGAAAGGTTAGTCCATCCCACTGCACTTGTTGGCATGTGAGCTTATTTCAATTATTCCCAAGAGTGTCCTTCAGAACACTGATTTGACATTAACAAAGGCAACCATTACTTGCAAGGGACATCAGGAAAGAGCAACTTCTTCCAAAATTTACATTACTGACTTGAATGCTGATTTGTTGAATCAAACAAACTTTATCAACAAGCTTGTAATCTACAATAACCTTCTTCAGTACCAATAACACCCACTAATTTTGTACCATCCGTAAACCCACTGATTGTGCATTCACATCCAAATCATTTATATGAATAATGAATAACAAAACTCCCAACACTGACAGTTGCAGCACATCACTGGTCACTGGTGTCTATTCAAGAAATGACCTTCACGACCATGGGACCTAAACTTTACTTGTTCTGCTTCCCAAATGTTAACTGTCATACATTATATAATTGTCATGGTCCGGTCCGTGAAGTCCACATTCCGGTTCACGGTCAGGTCCATGGACTCAGGGCTCCAGGTCTTCCGGCTGTCCCTTGTTTTGGTTGAGTTAATCATAGGCACCTGATTCCCACCTTGGGACTTGGAATATAGGTAGCCTTGGGGACGACTGTGAGCTGCTGGTTTGTCCTGTCAAGATTCCCTGGGAGCAACCTGCCAGTGGAAGGCTACAGCGGCCACTTGCCGTCTTTAGGCTGCGTTGGAGAACCATTGCTTCATGGAGCCTTGCTGTTGGTAGTTGGAGCTGACTTTGTGGTCTGGATTTGGCCATTTCTCGGGCCAGCTAAGGGGCTGTCAGCCACTCCAAGCTAGGGAGGGATCCAGCTGTTTCTGTAGCCAGCTGAGGTTGCTGGCCGTAACTGTGACTTGGAGCAACCCTGATGCAGAGATGGAACTGTCTGTCATTCTTTGGTGTTTGTCTCTTCTTGTCCTCGCCTCCGTGGGGTAAGTCAGGCCGTTCTGCCATTGCCCTGCGGGGGGATCTGTCTTGTCTTGTCCTCGCCTCTGTGGAGTAAGTCAGGCTGTTCTGCCGTTACCCTGCAGGGGGATCTGTCTTGTCTTGTCCTTGCCTCTGTGGGGTAAGTCAGGCTGTTCTGCCGTTGCCCTGCAGGGGGATTTGTCTTGTCTTGTCCTCGCCTCTGTGGAGTAAGTCAGGCTGTTCTGCCGTTACCCTGCAGGGGGATTTGTCTTGTCTTGTCCTCGCCTCTGTGGAGTAAGTCAGGCTGTTCTGCCGTTGCCCTGCAGGGGGACCTGTCTTGTCTTGTCTGGTCTTTGCCTCTGTTGAGTAAGTCTGGCTGTTCTGCTATTATCTGACGAATGGTCCTGTCCCACCTTGGTGTGGAGATGAAGTTGAGTCCCGGCTTGTCTAAGTATAAGTCCCGGGTCTATGTCTATGTACTGTCCCATCTCATGTTAGTGTCGTGTTAAAGATGAGTCCCGGCTTTTCAAAGGATAAATCCCGGCTCCATGTTGATGTACAGTTCCCGGTCTGTCTCCAAGCTCCAGCCTCTGAGTTATCAGCCCACAGCCTCAAGACCCCAGCCTGCAGCCTCAAGCCTCTAGACCCCAGCCACGTCCTGTCCTGTAGTCATGTCATGTCCTTGCCTGGTTCTGGGGCCCGAGCCCGAGGCAAGACCCAGGTTCTGGGTACTTGTCCAGTCTCTGGCTTGGAGCCCAAGCCCAGGATCCTAGTGCATAGTTCCTTGTCTGGGTTCCCTGTCTTGTCCATGTCCTAGCCCAAATCTGTGTTCTTGTCCCTGCCCCTTGTCTGTATCCTGTCACGTCCCTACACTGGTCAAGTCCTGTTCCTTGGACTTCAGTGTCTGTGTCTTGCATTTGGGTCTGTTCCCAACGCCCCCATTATGACAATAATTGCATTTGAAGAAGCTCCAAGATTGTCCTGCACAACACAAATCTCACCCAATCCACTAGACAATTCTTTAACTGTGGAATACAGCTTGTTCATCTAACTTATCTGTATCTAAGTTGTGTTTTTCTGGTCGATTCCAATAAACTACATGATCTTTCTTCAGTGATGTTTCTGTTTAAAGGTCAAAAGGTTAATGGTTTATATTTCAGGGATTTGTTCTATGATTAAGCCCAGGACTGTGATTAACTAAATCAATATAGACCTTGCTTTCAGTGGTAACCGAACAAAAGTCCAACCAACTAAACTATTGTCCTCTCAACTACTTACTTTTTTTACTGAGTTGCCTTTATTGTTAAAAGCCGGAAGCTGCACATCTTGAAGGTTCAAGAACAACTACTTTCCTTCAGACATTCAGTTCTTGACAAACATGCACAACCTTAAACACTGCCTCAGCAAAGTCAAATCAAGTCAAGTTTATTGTCATTTAACTATCTACATGTATACCATCAAACGAGACAATGTTTCTCCACACCAGGGTGTAAAGCACAGCAGTACACAGAACACACAATAACTTAGAAAAATAAGAATAAAACTCACAAATGAATTATGCATAAACAAACAAAGTGAGAAGTACATAAATTTAATTTTTGTCAGGTACAGAACAAACCAACCAGCGGCACTTCAAATGGCAGGCAGTTCAGAAGCCTAATGGCCTGAAGGAAGAAACTGTTTCCCATCCTCCAATTTGCTGGTGAACGCAGCAGGCCAGGCAGCATCTCTAGGGAGAGGTGCAGTCGACGTTTCAGGCCGGCACCCTTCGTCAGGACTAACACATAAAAGTTGGGTCTCGGCCCGAAACGTCGACTGTGCCTCTTCCTAGAGATGCTGCCTGGCCTGCTGCGTTCACCAGCAAATTTGCTGTGTGTTGTTTGAATTTCCAGCCTCTGCAGAAGTCCTCTTGTCTGTTTCCCATCCTGACTGTTCTTGTGTTTATGCAACACAATGATCACTTTGCACTACAATGGACTTTGTTTCTTTTTGTTCCAATTGTATTCTATGCTGTGTAATTTATGTTCTATGAACGCTGTGTATCCAATCAAAATTCCAGAAGCTGAGGCCCGTTGGCTGGAGCCCCAGATCTGCATATCTCTGCAAGTCAGTTGGGGGTAGTTTGCAAATCCGAGTCCGGGGGAGGCTAGAGGCCAAAGGAAAACAGCCTGTCGTGGGGTTAGAGGACTGTGTATGTATGTGGGTGGGATGATGCTTATTCAGCTGTTGTTTTGCTGCTTGTTGCTTTCTGTGTTGATCTGTTGATCATTGTAGGCGTGTAATGTTGATGCTGGAACACATGCAGGCTGCCCCTAGCACACCCCAGGTTGTGTTGCTTGTTAACGCAAACGAGACATTTCACTGTATGTTTGAATGTATGCATGATCAATCAGTCTGAATCTTGAATGTTACTGCAAGTAGGTTTTCAGTGCAGCTACAGTACGTATACATGTACCTGTGCAATGATAAACTTGATTTTGATTTTGACTGTATTTTGAGTTAACACATCCAATAAAGGCTTAGTGAATGTAATTTTTTATAAATACTCTAAATTTTGCAAAACCTTTGCTACAGCGTGACTGTAATCTGTAAAGTCATTAGATCAAGTAGAGCTAAAGGCGCTGTGGGCCAGGAAAGCAGCAATGAAAGGCAAATTGTGGGTTAGACCGAACCAGAGAACAATTAAACGATTCATTCTGAACAATACATGAAGGCAATGTGATTTGTTGGCTGTGTTGAAAAGACTTGCACTATTAACTTAGACACATAGGAAAGTGAGTGAAAAAACTGCTGCTAATACAGCTGGTTCCCATCCATCCACAAACCAGTCAATATATCCATATAACACACACAAAAAGTGCTGGTGAACACAGCAGGCCAGGCAGCATCTCTAGGAAGAGGTACGGTCGATGTTTCGGGCCAGGACCCTTCGTCAGGACTAACTGAAAGAAGAGATAGTAAGAGATTTGAAAGTGGGAGGGGAAGGGGGTGATCCGAAATGATGGGAGAAGACAAGAGGGGAGGGTTGGATCTCAGAGCTGGAAAGTTGATTGGCAAAAGGGATACCAGGCTGGAGAAGGGAGAGGATCATGGGACGAGAAGCCTGGGAGAAAGAGAAGGGGGGAGGGGAGCCTGGAGGGTGGAGAGCAGGCAAGGAGTTATAGTGAGAGGGACAGAGGGAGAAAAAAAGGGGGGAAAATTAAAAAATATATAAAATATATATTAAGTAAATAAGGGGTGGGGTGTGAAGGGGAGGAGGGGCATTAATGGAAGTTAGAGAAGTCAATATTCATGCCATCAGGTTGGAGGCTGCCCGGACGGAATATAAGATGTTGTTCCTCCAACCTGAGTGTGGCTTCATCTTTACAATAGAGGAGGCCATGGATAGGCATATCAGAATGGGAACGGGATGTGGAATTAAAATGTGTGGTCACTGGGAGATCCTGCTTTCTCTGGCCGACAGAGCGTAGGTGTTCAGCAAAACGGTCTCCCAGCCTGTGTCGGGTCTTGCCAATATATAGAAGGCCAAGTCGGCTGGGGTGATATACTGTGTCCGGTGCTCCTGGTGTGGCCTTCTATATATTGTCGAGAACCGACGCAGGTTGGGAGACCGTTTCGCTGAACACCTACACTCTGTCTGCCAGAGAAAGCAAGATCTCCCAGTGGCTACACATTTTAATTCCACGTCCCATTCCCATTCTGATATGTCTATCCACGGCCTCCTCTACTGTAAAGATGAAAACACACGCAGGTTGGAGGAACAACACCTTATATTCCGTCAGGGTAGCCTCCAACCTGATGGCATGAACATTGACTTCTCTAACTTCCGTTAATGCCCCTCCTCCCCTTCACACCCCATCCCTTATTTATTTATTTATTATATTTTTTAATATATTTTCCCCTTTTTTTCTCTCTCTCTTTTTTCTCCCTCTGTCCCTCTCACTATAACTCCTTGCCTGCTCTCCCCCCTTCTCTTTTTCCCCAGGCTTCCTGTCCCATGATCCTCTCCCTTCTCCAGCCTGATATTCCTTTTGCCAATCAACTTTCCAGCTCTTAGCTCCATCCCTCCCCCTCCTGTCTTCTCCTATCATTTCAGATCTCCCCCTCCCCCTCCCACTTTCAAATCTCTTACTATCTCTTCTTTCAGTTAGTCCTGACGAAGGGTCCCGGCCCGAAACGTCGATTGTACCTCTTCCTAGAGATGCTGCCTGGCCTGCTGCGTTCACCAGCATTTTTTGTGTGTGTTGCTTGAATTTCCAGCATCTGCAGAATTCCTCGTGTCTACATTTTTAAATATATCCATATACTGTACCTTAGCTTTATCAATCTATCAAACACTGCTGCATTACAAACTGTTATTGTGTAGCATGTTTGCAGTGTGATGACAGTACAAACTAAGAGACAATGTGGCGACAAAAGCAGATTAATATGAGCTTTTGATATTAAAGGTCAGTTCGTTTAAACCTCAATATAATTAATTGCTATGTTTAACATTTCATGTGGGCGACTGTGATGATACTAGGAAAATAAGGAGATTATTTCAGGCCTAAAACTCCACTGTTGTGGCTTTACCTTTTTTTACTCATTCCAAAACAGTACATACATTCAAAATAGACAGCTACAGTGATAATGATAAATACAAAACAACCCAATTGACAAATATCATTTTAATCTATACATAATATACATTCAGTGACCACTTTATTAGGTACACAGGGACACCAACTCATTTAATGCAAATAGCTAATCAGCCAATCATGTGGCAGCAACTCAATGTATAAAAGCACGCAGACATGGTCAAGAGGTTCAATTGTTATTCAGACCAAACACCAGAATGGGGAAGAAAGTGACTTTGACTATGGAATGATTGCTGGTGCCAGACAGGGTGGTTTAAGTATCTCAGAAACTGCGGATCTCCTGGGATTTTCATATACAGCAGTCTCTAGAGTTTACAGAGAATGGTGAGATGAACAAAAGACATTCAATAGGCAGCAGTTCTGTGGTCAAAAATGCCTTGTTAATGAGGAGAATGGCCAGACTGGTACAAGCTGCAAGTGGAGACTGTAACTGAAATAACCGCGTTACAACAGTGGTGTGCAGAAGAGAATTTCCAAAGGCACAACACATCGAACATTGCAGTGGATAAGCTACAGCAGCAGAAGACCACAGCTCTGCAAGCCGTATTTGTTCTCATAAAAATATTTATTCTCGAAAGCTAGCATTATAACCACCAATGAAAATTGCAAAAAAAAAGCTAATATTTGTTTCATTAAGAAAGTTAAATAAAAGATTATTACACCCGGGTTGTGACACCTCCACCATGCAGCAATTTCCCTTTAAGTAAACAATTGCTAACTCTGCTACCCAACAGATTAACTTTCCTTGAAAACACACCTGAAATGTGAAATTCAGCTACATACATAAGGCAACAAAAAAAAACAGAATTTAGCTTCTGCAATCTCTTATATCCACATAAAGTAGCAAGGATGGTCTTTTAACAATGGGATAAAATCTCA
Organism: Mobula birostris; assembly: GCF_030028105.1. Taxonomy (NCBI): domain Eukaryota; kingdom Metazoa; phylum Chordata; class Chondrichthyes; order Myliobatiformes; family Myliobatidae; genus Mobula; species Mobula birostris. Next base: position 36,354,374 of record NC_092390.1, read on the forward strand.
TTTGCAAACTGGGTCAAAAAATACCTGAAAGTCTCTGACTTCATCATCACATAAGTAAGACCAGGGTTAACTTGATTTTGTTTTCCTGACAGCAACAGCTGATGGACTACTCCAAAAGAAAGAATTAAGGGTATACTGAAAACCTAACCTTTGTTTTTGTAGTCCTGAAGTGCAGATATTTAGAAAGATGAGAGGGGATCTGATTGAAACATATAAGATTATTAAGGGATTGGACATGCTGGAGGCAGGAAGCACGTTCTCGCTGATGGGTGAGTCCAGAACCAGAGGCCACAGTTTAAGAATAAGGGGTAGGCCATTTAGAACGGAGTTGAGGAAAACTTTTTCACCCAGAGAGTGGTGGATATGTGGAATGCTCTGCCCCAGAAGGCAGTGGAGACTAAGTCTCTGGATGCTTTCAAGAAAGACAAGGATAGAGCTCTTAAAGATGGTGGAATCAAAGGTTATGGGGATAAGGCAGGAACTGGATACTGATTGTGGATGATCAGCCATGATCACAATGAATGGCAGTGCTGGCTCAAAGGGCCGAATGGACTACTCCTGCATCTATTGTCTATTGTCTATTGATATAGAAGTTATGGTCTAGTTGTGTGAGGCTTTAGATAGGCCCTATCTGAAATGATGTATTCAGTTCGGGGTATTGTACTTAACAAAGGCTAGATTTCCCCTGGGGAGACTGAGAGTGCCCTGCAAACTAACCTGGATAATATTGTGATTAAAGGATTCAATAATAAGGAAATGTGAAAGTAAAAACTGTACACACTATACCAGGAATGAATTTATCAAAGCCTTTTGTAAGAATTTATATGCACCAATATATATTCTCCTTATAATAAACCTCTCATTTCCTTCTGCACATAAAATTATCTATCAGTTTCATCTGTATGTTAACATTCATTAATTTCTCATCAAAGATATTGTTTTTCCAATTTTCTCACAAAAGAACCAGAATCAGGTTTAATAACGCAAACACGAGGAATTCTGCAGATGCTGGAAATTCAAGCAAAACACATCAAAGTTGCTGGTGAACGCAGCAGGCCAGGCAGCATCTCTAGGAAGAGGCACAGTCGACGTTTCAGGCCAAGACCCCTCGTCAGGACTAACTGAAGGAAGAGCTAGTAAGAGATTTGAAAGTGGGAGGGGGAAGGGGAGATCCAAAATGATAGGAGAAGACTGGGGGGGAAGGGATGGAGCCAAGAGCTGGACAGGTGATTGGCAAAAGGGATATGAGAGGATCATGGGACAGGAGGCCCAGGGAGAAGGAAAAGGGCAGGGGGGGGGAACCCAGAGGATGGGCAAGGGGTATAGTCAGAGGGACAGAGGGAGAAAAAGGAGAGTGAGAGAAAGAATGTGTGTATATAAATAAATAACGGATGGGGTACAAGGGGGAGGTGGGGCATTAGCGGAAGTTAGAGAAGTCAATGTTCATGCCATCAGGTTGGAGGCTACCCAGACGGAATATAAGGTGTTGTTCCTCCAACCTGAGTGTGGCTTCATCTTTACAGTAGAGGAGGCCGTGGATAGACATGTCAGAATGGGAATGGGATGTGGAATTAAAATGTGTGGCCACTGGGAGATCCTACTTTCTCTGGTGGACAGAGCGTAGGCGTTCAGCAAAATGATCTCTTCTCAGGATGAGGCTTTTCATTCTAGGACGAGGGAGGTGTCCTCCTTTTTTAAAGAAAGGGGCTTCCCTTCCTCCACCATCAACTCTGCTGTCAATCGCATCTCCCCCATTTCACGCACACCTGCTCTCACTCCATCCTCCCGCCACCCCACTAGGAATAGGGTTCCCCTGGTCCTCACCTACCACCCCACCAGCCTCTGGGTCCAACATATTATTCTCCCTAACTTCTGCCACCTCCAATGGGATCCCACCACTAAGCACATCTTTCCCTCCCCTCCTCTCTCTGCTTTCCGCAGGGATCGCTCCCTACGCGACTCCCTTGTCCATTTGTCCCCCCCATCCCTCCCCACTGATCTCCCTCCTGGCACTTATCCTTGTAAGCAGAACAAGTGCTACACATGCCCTTACACTTCCTCCCTTACCACCATTCAGGGCCCCAGACAGTCCTTCCAGGTGAGGTGACACTTCACCTGTGAGTCAGCTGGGGTGATATTCTGCGTCCGGTGCTCCCGATGTGGCCTTCTATATATTGGCAAGATCCGACGCAGACTGGGAGATCGTTTTGCTGAACACCTGCGCTCTGTCCACCAGAGAAAGCAGGATCTCCCAGTGGCCACACATTTTAATTCCACATCCCATTCCCATTCTGCCATGTCTATCCATGACCTCCTCTACTGTAAAGATGAAGCCACACTCAGGTTGGAGGAACGACACCTTATATTCCGTCTGGGTAGCCTCCAACCAGATGGCATGAACATTGATTTCTCTAACTTCCGCTAATGCCCCACCTCCCCCTCGTACCCCATCCGTTATTTATTTATATACACACATTCTTTCTCTCACTCTCCTTTTTCTCCCTCTGTCCCTCTGACTATACCCCTTGCCCATCCTCTGGTTCCCCCCCCCCCCCCCGACTTTCTCCCCGGACCTCCTGTCCCATGATCCTCTCATATCCCCTTTGCCAATCACCTGTCCAGCTCTTGGCTCCATCCCACCCCCTCCTGTCTTCTCCTATCATTTTGGATCCCCCCTTCCCCCTCCCACTTCCAAATCTCTTACTAGCTCTTCCTTCAGTTAGTCCTGACGAAGGGTCTCGGCCTGAAACGTCGACTGTACCTCTTCCTAGAGATGCTGCCTGGCCTGCTGCATTCACCAGCAACTTTGATGTGTGTTGCTCAGGTTTAATAACACCGGCACATGTTGTGAAATTTGTTGTCTTTGCAGCAGCAGTATAATGCAATACATAATAATAGAAAAAAAATGTAAATTACAGTAAGTATATATTTAATTGAACTATTTAATATATATGTCGTGCAAAAACAGAAATAAAAAAATAGTGAGGTAGCGTACATGGGTTCAATGTCCATTCAGAAATCAGGTGGCGAGGCGAGCTGTTTTTGAAAAGTTGAGTGTGTGCCTTTAGGCTTCTGAACCTCCTTCCTGATAGTACAGTGCCTATAAAAAAGTATTCATCCCCCTTGGAAGTTTTCATATTTTATTTTTTTTCAACATTGAATCTCAGTGGATTTAGCTTGGCTTTTTTGACACTGATCAACAGAAAAAGACTCTTGTGTCAAAGAGAAAACACACCTGTACAATGTGATCTAAATTAATTACAAACATAAAACTCAAAATAATTGATTGCATCAGTATTCACCCCTGCCCTTCAATATGACATATCAAGTCATCACTGGTGCAGCCAATTGATTTTAGAATTCATATAATTAGTTAAATAGAGATCTGTTTTTGGAGACCTGTGTGCAGTCAAGGTATTTCAATTGCCTGTAGTAAAAATACATCTGTATCTGGAAGGTCCAGCTGCTGGAGAGTCAGAATCCTGGCAAATACTACACCATGGAGACAAAAGAACACTCCAGGCAACTCTGCAAAAAGGTTATTGAAAAGCACAAGTCAGAAGATGGATGGCCACCAAGAGACCTATGACAATTCCGAAGCAGTTACAAACTTCAGTGGCTGAGATGGAGGAGACTGTGCATTCAACAACTGTTGCTTCACCAGTCACAGCTTTACGGGAGAGTGGTAAAGGGAAAACCACTGTTGAAAAAAACACATATGAACTCTTAGCTAGAGTTTGCCAGAAGGCATGTGGGAGACTCTGAGGTCAGCTGGAAGAAGGTTCTATGGTCTTACGAACTTTTTCGCCATTAAACTAAATACTACATTTGGCGTTAGCCAAACACCACACTTAATCAAAAACACACCAACTGTACCGTGAAGCATGGTGGTGGCTGCATCATGCTGTGGGGATGCTTCACTGCAGCAGGCCCTGGAAGGCTTGTGAAATTAAAGGGTAAAATGAGTGCAGCAAAATATAGGGAAATCCTGATGCAGTCTGCAAGAGAACTGTGACATGGGAGAAGACTTGTTTTCCAGCACAATAATGACTCCAAGTATAAAGCCAAAACTATACAGGAATGGCTTAAAAACAACAAACTTGATGTCCTGGAGCAGCCAAGTCGAAGTCCAGACCTCAATCCATTTGAGATTTTGTGACTGGGCTTGAAAAGTGCTGTTCACTCACAATCTCCATGCAGTCTGACAGAGCCTGAGCAATTTTGTAAAGAAAAATGGGGAAAATTTGCATTGTCCAGATGTGCAAAGCTGACAGAGATTTATCTACACAGACTGTAATTGCTGCCAAAGGTGCATCTACTAAAGACTGACTTGAATGGGGTGAATACTTATGCAATCAATTATTTTATGTTTTATATTTGTAATTAATTTAGATCACTTTGTAGAGATCTGTTTTCACTTTGACCTTAAAGATTGTTTCTCTGTTGATCAGTGTCCAAAAAAACCCAAGCCAAATCCATTGTGATTCACTGTTGTAAAACAAAAAAAAACATGAAAGCTTCTGGGGGCTGGGGGGGGGGGAGTGCGAGGAATACATTTTAAAGGCACTATAGCAATGACAACATGGCATGACACAAGTGATGGGGGTCCTTAATGATGGGCACTGCCTTTCTGAGGAATCACTCCTTGAAGATGTCCTGGATAGTATGGACACTTGTGCCCATGATGGAGCTGACTAAGTTTACAGTTCCCTGCAGCTTATTTAGATATTGTGCAGTAGCCGCCAACCCCGCCCCACCCCCCCCCCCCACCATACCAGATGGTGATGCCGCCTCTTCACGGTACCTCTGTAGAAATTTGCAAATGTTTTTGATAAATACTAAATCTCCTCAAACTCCTAATGAAATATAGCTGCTGTCGTGTCTTCTTGCTGCTTAACTATTCATCCTCTTCTGCAATTACAGCACAGAAGTAAGCCTTTGGGGCCTTCTTCTTGCACCATATCTTTGCAAGAAAAAATAAATTTACCTGAGTCCTGAGCTGCTTTCCCCACAGCTTTTTGTCTCTCCTTCAATATATCCAATTGTTTTAAAAAGCTATTCCTGGATCCAGTAATCATTCTGGATCATAATCTTTCTCTGATTGTGATGAAGCTCCCTTGTTACCTAGCAACACATGATTAAGGAACAGGTTTTCAGATCCACTTTGCAGTCTAGCCATTATTTGTTACAGCAACACAGTTTTCAAGATGACGTATGCAAACTGGTGTGCAGACAGAATCTTTTATTCTTTTGAACATAAAATGATCATGTTTTTGGAATTTAAAAGCCATATTATTTATGAATAAATGAGGTAGATGAAAATGATAAGGAACAAAATGAGAAGCGGGGAAGGCAGAAACAATGAGAGAGACATTGTCATTTTGTGTATTTTGGAGGAAAAGGCAAAGTTATATAAGAAGCCAAATATGTTCATGGAAATTCATATCACTGCCCTGAAATACAAGCTTAAAAATAAATATTGGCCACAACCAATAACTTTTGTCAAAATCAATCCACAATAGAAATTGTTCATAACTCCACCTCAAAACTCTGACAGTGTTGTACCAAGCTAACCACTGAACTTCCTCTCTCAAATATTGATTTAGAACATCAATTGAAAATTTCAGGACTACAGCTGACAGGTTTTAGTTGGCCAAGAGTATGAAGAATTATAGAAACAAGGCAAGTGGATTGTGTGTTCTAGACATCTGCAAATGCATGCTGCAACGAGTAATTGGGAACGCACTTTGCCAATGTATCTAACCTCTCAATGTGACTAATCTTTGACCCCAAGTTTGTTCCATAAGCTGCTAGTTCAAAAGAGCAAAATAGCAAGACATGCAGAGCTGGTGGATCTAACAAAGGTCCATTCATTCAAAGATTTCAGTAATTTTTTGTTAATCCATTTTTACTCACTTAATATATATTTGTGCAATTCATTGATGCCTCCAAATTATTAGAGAATTTAAAATCAGTATAAACATCTTCTAACACAACAAACTAGCAGAATGCCAATGAAACATTACAAAAGTATGTTCTATCACACTTGTGTGGCATCCTGTAGCTTACAAAATACCCAAAGCAAGTACAGTGATAAGACATTGGGAACTCCCTGAATGTAAAAATTAAGTGCAGCTGTTGAACTGATGTGGACAGTGTTTATAAAGCATGAAAATGCCTGAAACATCTGATCCTATATGCATTTTCTACAAAGAATATAATGTGCTAATGAGTGATGCTTTATAATAAGCTCTAATAGTATACTTCCTGCAAAAGGACCTTCTTGTGCTTTGTAGGGTTGTGTACCTCAATGACCCAGACAGCTACGTCGGCTAGGGTCAGGACTTTATGCTTTGACTCTTGGTAGGGTCACCCATGCCAAACAGGTCAAAGGATAGAGGACAGACTAAGAATTTCGAGTGTTTGGATGATGAGCAATGATTCTAAATTGGAGAAAGCCCAATTTTGATGGTATCAGAAAGGATCTGGCAAGTGTGGATTGAGACAGCTTGTTTTCTGGCACAGGTGTGTACTTGCTAAGTGGAAGGCCTTCAAAAGTGAAATTTTGAGAGTACAAACCTTGTATGTGCCTGTCAGAATAAAAGGTAAATATAACAGGCTTTAGGGAACCTTGGTTTTCAAGGACATTGAGGCCCTGGTTAAGAGGTACATAGCAAGTATAGGCATGGAGGAACAAATGGGGAGCTTATGGAGTATAAGAAATGCAAGGGAACACCTAAGAAAGAAATCATGAAGGTTAATAGAAGGCATGAGGCTGCCCTAACAGACAGGGTGAAGGAAACCCCTAAGGGGATCTACAGATAATTTAAGAGCAAAATGATTGCAAGGGAGAAAATTGGTCTTGTGGAAGATCAGAATGGTAATCCATGCGTGAAGCCAAAAGAAATGGGGGAGATCTTAAATGATTTTTTTGTATTTACATCTGTATTTACTCAGGAGATGGGCACAGAGTCTATACAAGTGAAACAAAGCGGCATCAACTTCATGGACACTATACAGATTACGGAAGAGGAGATGTTTGCTGTCTTGAGGCAAATTGGGGTGGATAAATCCCCAGGGCCTAACAAAGTGGTCCCTTGGACCATGTGGGAGGCAACTGCAGAAACTGTCAGGGCCCGAACAAAGATATTTAAATCATCCTTAGCAACAGGTGAAGTACTGGAGGATTGGAGAAGAGCCATTGTTGTATTGCTTTTTAATAAAGGCTCTAAAACTAAACCAGGAAATTATAGCAACACACACAAAAAATGCTGGTGAATGCAGCCGGCCAGGCAGCAACTATGGGAAGAGGTACAGTCGACGTTTTGGGCCGAGACCCTTCGTCAGGACTAACTGAAAGAAGAGATAGTAAGAGATTTGAAAGTGGGAAGGGGAGGGGGAGATCTGAAATGATAGGAGAAGACAGGAGGGGGAGGGATGGAGCTAACAGCTGGAATGTCGATTGGCAAAAGGGATACGAGCCTGGAGAAGGGAGCGGATCATGGGACGGGAGGCCTAGGGAGAAAGAAACGGGGAGGGAAGCCCAGAGGATTGGCAAGGAGTATAGTGAGAGGGACAGAGGGAGAGAAAGAGAGAAAAAAAATTTAATATAATAATAAATAAATCAATCAATCAATCAGGGGTACGAAGGGGAGGTGGGGCATTAACAGAAGTTAGAGAAGTCAATGATCATGCCATCAGGTTGGAGGCTACCCAGAAGGAATATAAGGTGTTGTTCCTCCAACCTGAGTGTGGCTTCATCTTGACAGTAGAGGAGGCTGTGGATCGACATATCAGAATGGGAATGGGACGTAGAATTAAAATGTGTGGCCACTGGGAGATCTTGCTTTCTCTGGCAGACAGAGCGTAGGTGTTCAGCGAAATAGTCTCCCAGCCTGCGTTTGGTCTCGCCAATATATAGAAGGCCACATCGGGAGCACCGGACGCAGTATATCACCCCGGCCGACTCACAGGTGAGGTGTCACCTCACCTGGAAGGACTGTCTGGGACGCTGAATGGTAGTGAGGGAGGAAATGTAAGGGCATGTGTAGCACTTGTTCCGCTTACAAGGATAAGTGCCAGGAGGGAGATCAGTGGGGAGGGATGGGGGGGGACGAATGGACAAAGGAGTCGTGTAGGGAGTGATCCCTGCGGAAAGCAGAAGTGGGGGGGAGGGAAAGATGTGCTTGGTGGTGGGATCCTGTTGGAGGTGGCTGAAGTTACAGAGAATTATATGTTGGACCCGGAGGTTGGTGGGCTGGTAGGTGAGGACAAGGGGAACCCTATTCCTGGTGGGGTGGCAGGAGGATGGAGTGAGAGCAGATGTGCGTGAAATGGGGGAAATGCGTTTGAGAGCAGAGTTCATGGTGGAGGAAGGGATGCCCCTTTCTTTAAAAAAGGGCATCTTCTTCGTCCTGGAATGAAAAGCCTCATCCTGAGAGCAGATGCGGCAGAGACGGAGGAATTGCAAGAAGGAGTAACATCTTTGTAAGAGACAGGCCTCCTACCCAAGATCCACAAACCTGCCTGCCCAGGTAGACCCATTGTCTCAGCTTGCTCCTGCCCCACCAAACTTCTTTCTGCATACCTCGACACTGTTTTATCCCCCCTTGTTCAATCCCTTCCCACCTATGTTCGTGGCACTTCTCCCGCTCTGAATCTTTTCAATGATTTTACGTTCCCTGGGCCCCACCACTTTATTTTCATCATTGATGTTCAGTCCCATATACCTACATCCCACACCAGGAAGGTCTCAAAGCTCCCACTTCTTTTTGGATTCCAGACCTAACCAGTTCCCCTCTACCACCGCTCTCCTCCATCTAGCAGAATTAGTCCTTACTCTTAATAATTTCTCCTTAGGCTCCTCCCACTTCCTCCAAACTAAAGATGTAGCCATGGGCACCTACATGGATCCCAGCTATGCCTGCCTTTTCATTGGCTTTGTGGAACAATCCATGTTCCAAGCCTATAACGGTATCTGTCCCCCTCTTTTCCTTCGCTACATCGACGACTGTATTGGCGCTGCTTCCTGCACGCATGCTGAGCTCATTGACTTCATTAACTTTGCCTCCAACTTTTACCCTGCCCTCAAGTTTACCTGGTCCATTTCCAACACCTCCCTCCCCTTTCTTGATCTTTCTGTCTCTGTTTCTGGAGACGGCTTATCTACTGATGTCTACTATAAGCCCACTGACTCTCACAGCTATCTGGACTATTTTTCTTCCCACCCTGTCTCTTGCAAAAATGCCATCCCCTTCTCGCAATTCCTCTGTCTGCGCCGCATCTGCTCTCAGGATGAGGCTTTTCATTCCAGGATGAAGGAGATGTCCTCCTTTTTTAAAGAAAGGAGCTTCCCTTCCTCCACCATCAACTTTATATATTGTGGCTTTCTATATATTGGCGAGACCCGACGCAGGCTGGGGGACCGTTTTGCTGAACACCTACGCTCTGTCTGCCAGGGAAAGCAAGATCTCCCAGTGGCCACACATTTTAATTCTATGTCCCATTCCCATTCTAATATTGTCTATCCACGGCCTCCTCTACTGTCAAGATGAAAACACTCAGGTTGGAGGAACAACACCTTATATTCTGTCTGATGGCATGAATGTTGACTTCTCTAACTTCCGTTAATGCCCCACCTCCCCTTCGTACCCCATCCCTTACTTACTTACTTATTTATTTATTATTATATTAATTTTTTTCTCTCTTTTTTTGTCCCTCTCACTATACTCCTTGCCCATTCTCTGGGCTTCCCTCCCCCTTTCTTTCTCCCCAGGCCTCCCATCCCTTGATCCTCTCCCTTCTCCAGCCTGGTATCCCTTTTGCCAATCACCTGTCCAGCTCTTGGCTCCATCCCTCCCCCTCCTGTCTTCTCCTATCATTTTGGATCTCCCCCTCCCCCTCCCACTTTCAAATCTCTTACTATCTCTTCTTTCAGTTAGTCCTGACAAAGGGTCTCGGCCCAAAATGTTGACTGTACCTCTTCCTATAGATGCTGCCTGGCCTGCTGCATTCACCAGCGTTTTTTTGTGTGTGTTGCTTGAATTTCCAGCATCTGTAGATTTCCTCGTGTTTGCAGGAAATTATAGGCTGGTGAGCCTGACATCAGTAGTGGGAGAGTTATTGGAAGTCATTCTAACTGACTGAATATATAGGCATTTGGATAGATATGGACTGATTAGGGATAGTTAGCATGGTTTCATGCATAGTAGGTCATGTCTAACCAATATTATATGAGTTTTTCGAGGAAGTTACCAGGAAAATTGATGAAGGCAAGGCAGCGGATAATGTCTACATAGATTTATGCAAGCACTTGACACGGTCCCACATGAAAGGTTGGTCAGGAAGGTTCAGTCACTTGGCATTCAAGGTGAGGTAGTTAATTGGATGAGACACAGGCTTTGAGAGAGAAGCCTGAAGTGGTTGCCTCTCTGACTGGAGGCCTGTGACTAGTGGAGTGCCGCAGGGATTGGTGTTATTTGTCATCTATATCAATGATCTGGATTAGAATGTGATTAAATGGATCAACAAATTTGCAGATGACATCAAGTTTAAGGGTGTAGTGGACAATGAGGAAGACTTTCATTGCTTGCAGCGGGGTGAGGACCAAATGGAAAAATGGGCTGAAAATGGCAGATGGAATTTAATGCAAGCAAGTGTGAGGTGTTGCACTTTGGGAGGACCAACCATGGTAGGATTTTCCATACAAGAGCAGCGGTGTTTCCATATCAGACCATGATGTAACTAGTCAATGCATTCCCCATTATACACCTGTAGAAGTTTGTCAACGTTTTACATGACATGCTGAATCTTTACAAACGCCTTTGCCATGCTTTCTTTGTAATGGCACATACGTGCAGGACCATGGACAGGTCCTCTGAAATGATAACACTTGTGATGCACTGGCTCACATCTTTATGGGTATAGTGTGGATACTTCATTTAGTGGTTCTGTAAGAGCAGTCTGTTTTCTTTTAGCCTGTTGGGTTACTGTTGAAGATAAGGGATGATGAGGAATGTGGGCCATCCCACTAGGATGCTAGAACTGGGGGGAGGTTTATCTTGGTGAGTGACACTGAGGTTAGTCTTGGGGATTTTTTTAGGTGGGAGATGAAGAGAGATGATGTTGGGGAGAACAGGTCGTAGGCTACGACCCAATGGGAGACCCGTTTGTTCGAGATGGATTGCGAGTGACGTTTGGAAGGTGGTGTGAGCTTTCACGCAAACTGAGGGCCCAGTGAGTGAGTGAACAAGAAGTTCAAGGTGAGCTCCAACTTGTGCACATTTGACTGTGTAACTAAAATGGGCCTTTTATAAAAAAAACACAAACACAAGAAAATCTGCAGATGCCGGAAATTCAAGGAATTATATTTATAAATTTTAACTTAAGTGTTAGTAAAGAAAACAAAAAAAGAAAAGGAAGCAACACACACAAAATGCTGGTGGAACGCAGCAGACCAGGCAGCATCTATAGGAAGAAGTACAGTCGACATTTCGGGCCGAGACCCTTCGTCAGGACTAGCTGAATGGGAATGGGATGTGGAATTAAAATGTGTGGCCACTGGGACCCACTCCCATTCTGATATGTCAATCCATGACCTCCTCTACTGTCAAGATGAAGCCACACTCAGATTGGAGGAACAACATCTTATATTCCACCTGGGTAGCCTCCAACCTGATGGCACGAACATTGATTTCTCTGACTTCTGTTAATGCCCCTCTTCCCCTTCTTACCCCATCCCTTATTTATTTATTTATTTATTTGTTTATTCATTCATTCATTCACTCATTCTCCCTTCCCCCCTTTTACTTTCTGTCCCTCTCACAATCACTCCTTGCCTGCTCTCCATCTTCCTCTGGTTCTCCCCTCCCCCTTTCTTTCTCCCTAGGCCTCCTGTCCTATGATCCTCCCCTTTCTCCAGCTCTGTAACCCTTTTGCCAATCAACTTTCCAGCTCCTGTCCTGTCCTCTCCTATCATTTCAGATCTCCCCCTCCCCCTCCCACTTTCAAATCTCTTACTATCTCTGCTTTCAGTTAGTCCTGACGAAGTGTCTCGGCCCAAAACGTCGACTGTACTTCTTCCTATAGATGCTGCCTGGCCTGCTGCGTTCACCAGCAACTTTGTGTGTGTTGCTTCCTTTTCTTTTTTTGTTTTCTTTACTAACACTTAAGTTAAAATTTATAAATATAATTCCTTGAATCATATGCAGTGTACTGTCTGTTATTCCGTGGCACTAATTTGTAAGAGGGTAGCAAATTACACAGCATTCACACAAACTGGGGTTTGTGGTGGGATAAACCGTCTCAACCTCATGAGTTTGGTGGGACCGAAGAGTCTCTTCCCTAGACTTACGCAACCAAGGAAACCAGGGGATTTCACACTAAGGAATTTTAAGTTGCTGACCCTCCCCATCTCTGATCCCCTGATGAGGACTGGCTCCTGCACCTCCAATTTCCTCCTCCTGAAATCAACAATCATCTCCTTGGTCTTACTGACATTGAGTAAGAGGTCTTGTTGAGGCATCACTCAGCTAGATTTTCAATCTCCCGCCCGATTTATCACCATTTTTGATTTTGCCTACAACAAACTTGAATATGGCATTGAAGCTGTCCTTCGCCACACAGCCATAAGTATAAAGTGAGTAGAACAGGGGGGGCTAAGCACACAGCCTTGTGGTGCCGCTGTGCTGAGGGAGATTTTGGAGGAGATGTTGTTTCCAACCCTAACCAACTGGGATGTGCAAAGGAGGAAATCGAAGATCCAGTTGCATAAGTTGGTATTGAGACCTAGGACTTGAATCTTACTGATTAGTTTTGAGGAAATGATAATATTGAATGCTGTGCTGTAGTCAAGGAAGAGCACCCTGATGTGTGCATCTTCATTGCCCAGATGTTCCAGGTTGAGTGTAGAGCCAAGGAATTGGCACCTGCTGTTGACCTGTCGTGCTGGTAAACAAATTGGATCCAAGTCACTTCTCAGGCAGTAGTTAATATGTTTCAACACCGGCCTCTCAAAGCACTTCATCACAGCGGATGTAAGTGTTATTTAATGATAGTCATTGAGGCAGGTTATCACATTCTTCTTAAGCACTAGTACAATTGAAGCAGGTGGGTACTTCAGACTGCTGAGCGAGAGGTTAAAGATATCGGTGTACACTTCAGCCAGTTTTAGTACTCCAGCACAGGACTTCAGTACCTGGCCAGGTATCCCACCTGGGCCTGATGTTTCCATGGGTTCACCCTCTTGAAGGATGCTTTCATGTCAGCCTCAGAGACCAAAATTGCAGGGTCCTCAGGAGCTGTGAGAGTTCATGAGGGTGTCTCCATGTTTTAATAGTCAAAGTGAGCATAAAAGGCAATGAGCCCATCAGTGACTGAAGCCTTGTTGTCACCGACAGTATGTCATTGATCTTTACTTTGTAGGAGGTAATAGCATTCAAGGGCTGCTACAGCCATCAATCAAGTGATTCAAGTTTGGTCTGGAATTGTCACTTTGCACAAGAGATCATAAATGGACCTTTTGTCACTGATCTGGCCCTTAGCAGATTGCAGATCTCACGGTTCATCCAGGGCTTCTGGTTAGGGAAGATGGTGAATGATTTTGTGGGGACATACTCATCTAGAACTGCTTTTATAAAGTCCGTGACAGCCGTGCTGTATTTGTTCAGAATCTCTGATGCGTCCTTGAGTACAGCCCAATCTATCGACTTGAAGCAATTCCATACCAACTCCTCAGCCTTCCATGACCACCTCTTTGCTGACCATATCTCTGGAGCCTTGGTCTTTAGCATCTGCCTGTTTGCAGTTAATAGTATGACAGCCAAGTGACCAGATTTCCTGAAATGCAGTCCAGGCACGGAACGATAGGCATTCCTAATCGTGGTATAACAGTAGTTGAGTGTTTTGGAACCCCTGGTACTGCAGTTGATATGTTGATAATAACTGGGCTGGTGGAGTTTTCTTCAAACAAACCTGACTGAAGTCCCTGACAATGATTTGAAAGGCATCAGGGTAGGCTGTACCCAATTACCCACCATTGAGAACATCTACCATAAATGCTGCCTGGGCAGGGTGAAAAGCATTATCAAGGATGCATCTCACCCTAACCATGGACCTTTTACTCTCCTCCCATCTGGTAGGTGCTACAGGAGCCTCCGCTCCCGCAGGCACAGGAAGAGCTTCTTCCCTGAGGCTGTGACACTGCTGAACCTCTCATCACAGCGCTAAGCAGTATTGCATCCATATTGTACTGTCTCAGTACTTCTATATTTGTGTGCTGTAGCACTTTTTTTATACGCAGTTATTTTATAAATAACACTATTCTTTGCATTTCTGGTCAGATGCTAAATGCATTTCAAATCCATTGGCTTTGTATCTGTACTCGGTACAATGGCAATAAAGTTGAATCTAATCTAATCTAATTTGCTGATCGTGGTATACAATACATCAAGTGTTTTTTCAATGTCTGCATTTGATGGTATGTAAATTGCGATCAAGATCGTAGAGGAGAACTTTCTTGGTAAATAGAGTGGTTGACACTTAATCATCAGATGTTTCATGGTGGGTGTACAATAGCGCAACAAGACAGTTGCATCCAAAAACCACAAAAAACATATCATGAAGCACAGACCCCCACCCTTTGCCCTCTGCAAATCAGCAGTCCGGTCCAGCATATCAAGAAGCACTTAGGTCTTACCAATATGTGCCGCATGTCCTGAGTGAGCCACATCTCCATGAAACACAGAATGCACCAATTCCTCATTTCCCTCCAATACAGCCATCTTGCCCTCGGGTCCTCAATCTTATTCTTCAACGACTGTACAACTGCTAACAAGATGCTGGGTAGAGGGAGTTTCATTCCTCAGTGTTTCAGTCTGGCTCAGAATCCTCCCCTTCTCCCTCCTCCCTCTCTTCTGGCCATGGCGATGTACCTTCACCCGCTTAAAGGTGCCATACCTATACACTTGAGTGTTAAGCCCATTAAGTCCTTCAGAAGATAGTGAAATCACTCATTTATTAAGATTGTTCAAAAGTATGTTGCTTAAGGAGGAATTACAGGCTGCAGATTACAGTGAGAGTAATTCAGAAGAATTATATCTGGAAGTTTTATAAGCAGCCTGCAACATGTCACTATAGTTCACCAGTACCAGCATGCAAAGTGTTTGTAGTGGTGTTAATAATATTTATAGAGTTGAATTCCTTTTACTTATACATCATACGATGGCTGCCTCAGTTCTTCCTGGTCTTGAGTAGGACATGTAGTATATATTTTGTACACCATTCAGCCGTAGGAGATTACAACTAGGGTTCATTCTTTCTTTGTCTCTCTGCACTTGATAAGGATTTATTGACAGTTTCAACCAGTTAAATATGTTTCTCTGAACTGTATCTTCTCAGAAAGTAGGGATAAGATTGTATTGCTATGCAAACTCCCTGAATTCGTCAGAGGTGAATTAGGTGAACAAATACTGAGTAATCCTCTGTTAAATTAACGGGACTTATACAACTGTGGCAACTATTCTCAGTTATTCTCAAACATTCTCGTCCAAGTATGGACAATTCAACTGCCAAGATATACCATGGCCTAGAAGGTACCTCTTCCTTTCCTTGCATAACTCTGTTCTCCAGGCAGTGTTTTGACAATCAACAGCTTGAAAGTTATCCTTACAAAGATTATCTCTAAATTTCAATTTAATTAATTACTTGAGCTAACTCCTTTGCCTAAAATGATAGGTCCATGGATCAATGGTCCAGGACTCTGGCTACAAATCCAGCAACTTTATGACTGATCTACACAACTCCCCGTGTTCTGACTGGTGAAGAGTTAAAGAATTCATGTGTGTTCTTTCCCCTCTTGGTTCCACACAAAAGGCAAAGTCAAAGTAATTTATTATCAAAGTATGTAAATGTCACTATACAATCTCGAGATTAATTTCCATGTAAGCATTTACAGAAAATAAGTACAACAGAATTCATAAAAAAACTATACAAACCAATGGGCAAAAGAAGATAAACTGAGCAAATGATTAATTAAATAAACATGCATATAGAGTCCTTGAAATCATTGATATCAGATCTATACTTTCTGGAGTTTATAAGAATGACAGGTCATGTTATCGCGATATGTAAAATCTTTTGTAAGAATGGTATGGTAATCAGCAGATGTTTGTTCTCATGGGAGAATCTCAGATGAGGGGACACAGTTACAAGTGTAGCAGGGAAAACATTTAACACTGAGGTATATAAGATGTTGTTTGCACAGAACCTGTGGAAATCTCTGCTGCAGAGGCTTGTGGAGGCTAGATCATCCTACATTTCTCCATAAGTTTTCCTTTTGACTTGAACCTATTATCCCAATGGTTCAGCTTGCTGCATGCTCAGAAGTCCAATCCAGACGCATATCGTCATCCTTGGCTCCAACAGGGCTTTCCTGCGATCTGGTTTCAGGTCTTGTGCTTCTGTTGCCTAGATGTGCTGATCCTGTCTTCTTTCCCGGGGTTTAACTCTTTGCATTTAATGCTCATTCTCTAAGACATGCTGTAGAGTACAGAGTTTCTGGAAGCTGACCCAGCAATGTTGAAGAATCAAGTAAGGATGTGATGTAGGAACTGGTAGGGTATATGCAGCCGTTGTTTCTGCATACCTGTTGCCCTTGTTCTTCTTGGGGCTAGAGGTTCCTGGTTGTGAGGTGCTGCCTAAGCGGCTTAAGTAAGTAAGCCATTAAGTTGGGAGCCTGGCCTATTTCATCAATATAGGAGAGTACCTGGAAAAGAGATTGGGAACATTTACTTGTTGGCAAGTCTACTCTGCCCAGCGGGAAGCAATCAAAGGAGAAACAGCAAGAGTTCAGGGCCAGCATGTTCCTGTAATGGTAAAAGCCAGGGATCACAAATCTAAGGCTATATGAAGAGACTTATGGAGAAGAGGAGTTCGGTGGGTAATAAAATGGACGAGTTCACGGTGCTAGCCAGGCGTCAGAGAACATTTCGGGAGTGCAGTGTTATGTATTTCACTAGAACGGAGCTGCACGAGGACATATCCGATCAAAACTTCTCCATGGACGGCTTCCAGACCGTTCCGGCTGACCGGAAGTGCACAGAGCAGTAAGCGTAAAGGAGTTGAGTGCTTACTGTTCTGGCTAACAACAGATGGTGCAATCCGGGTCATATTACGATCGAGGAACGTGTTTGTAGACCGGATATTGAACTTTTTACTGTTGGACCTCAGTCATATTCCACTGAGATACAAGACTGGGCGGCACGGGAGGTCGTTCCTGCCTGTGGCCATCAAACTTGCAGCTCCTCCCGTGGAGGGTCAGACACCCTGAGCCAATAGCCTGGTCCTGGACTTATTTTCCATCTGGCATAGTTTGCTTTTTGTTGTTTGATTGTTTGTGGTTTTTGTATTGCTATATTTACGCTCTATTCTTGGTTGGTGCCACTGTAATGAAACCCAATTTCCCTCGGGATCAATAAAGTATATCTATCTATTAATAAAGTATATGACAGGTGTAAGGAGCTAATGATGAAGGGAGGCCTGTAATAAGTATAAAAAGTGAAACAATGTGCTAAAAAAGGAAATTAGGAAGGCAAAGCATAGTTCCAAAATATCACTACCAGACAGCACTAAAATTAATTTGAAGGCATTGTCTAAGTCTGTTAGAATAAAAATATAACCAAGGAAACAGTGGTGCCCATTAGGAACAACAAACGCAATCTATGTGTGAAGCCAGAATATAATAGGTCCAAAAATGCATTCTTCTGATTCACAAAGGAAATTTAATCTTATAGTTGAAAAATTTAGCAAAGGGATATGTAAAAGATCTAATCTTTTCTCTCCATTCCAAAAGACACAGTTGGCCTTCACCTCAGCAACTGTAAATTTCAGAAACTGCTTGATGTTTTGCTTAAATTTTCCAGTGTCATTGGTCTCATATTTCCTTAGTCATCCAGCCTCCCCATTCTTCCATAAATATTAGGCCAATTTTTCTGCAAAAGAGTTGCATTGGTGTGGTATCTTTCACAATTGAGTTGATAAGTGTTTTCTTATTTAGGCTGAATGAGGCTAAGATTTTGTCCAGTAGCGTCATGGGATGAAGCTGTGCCAGCAGCCCTATTTCACGTACTCGGAGATCCACACAATCACCACTATTTAGAATTTCTTTTTTTTTTTGTAAAGAATCAAAACTGACTTTCCAAATAATTTATTTTGGAATTTTACTCACTTATCCATTGCTACAATATTACTTTTATCACCCAAGAGTCTATTTCTCAATTATTGTTTAAAAATCCTATCTATGTCAAGCATGATCATTATTTTTGTTATAGTTTACCTTTTTGCTCATAATATACTCATAAGTTCTATAAGTATATTAAGAGCAAACATATAACTGGGGAAAGAATATTCAATTTTTCTTCCCATTTAGAAAATACCCAACACGTTTTTCCTTCTTACCAAAATGCATATCCCCACATTTTCCACCACTGTATTGCATCAGCCACTTCTTAACCTGATGCAGGTCTTGAATCTGAAACATTGACATTTCTTTTCTTCCCACAGCCACTGCTGGACCTACTAAGTTGTTCCAGCAGATTGTTTATTGGTCCAGATTCCAGCAACTGCAGTCCCATGTGATCCTCTAAGCCTCTAAGAAAAGAATATGTCACTTGCAGGATCAGTGTGATCATCCATTTATGGGGATTTGCAAGATGGGAAAGATCTTAAGTAAATAATTTTTGTCTGTAATTTACCACAGGGAAAAAACCTCCAAAACCTAAAGAACTCAGGGGTAAAAACAGGTCATGAAACATTTTTTTTTTTTAAAAGAGAAGGTTCTAATGATCTTGAGATGCATAGAGATGGATAAATCTACAGATGTGACCATTTATGTCAGAGAATGTTGTGGGATGCAAGGGAAGTAGTTATTGGGGCCCTGGCAAAGATTATTCCTTAGCCACAAGTGAGTACCAGAAGAATGGAAGGTGGCTAATGTGCTTTTATTTAAGAAGGGCTGTAGGGATAAGCCAGGGAACTACAGATTGGTGAATTAACATCAGTGGCGGGTAAGTTACTGAAGGAAATTCTTACAGACAGGATATATCTGTATTTGGAAAGGCAGTTATGATTAGAAATAGTCTGCATGACTTTGTGTATGGAAAATTATGCCTCAGATTTAGTTCAATTTCTTTTGAAAAAATGACCAAAAAGACAAACAAGGTCAAGGTGGTAGACATTGTCTTTATGGATCTTAGCAAAGCTTTTGAAAGATCTTGCATGGTAGATAGATCCTGGAAGGTTAAATCAACTGGGAACAAGGGCGAGCTAGCCAGATTGGTGTAATGGAAGCAGTCAGGTGGTGGTAATAGAGAGCTATTTTTCCAGATTGAAGCTTTGTGACCAGAAGTGTGTGCTCGGGGAATCAGTGCTAGGTCCACTGTCTATAATAATGATTTGGATGATATTAACTAGGAAAGTGGGCAAAATAATGGTAGGTGTCTGGTTACTCAGACAAGTGCGAAGTGATGCATTTTAGGAAGTTAAATCGATGCAGGCATTGCATGGTAAATGACAGAGTGCTGGGGAATTCTATTAAACAGAGAAACCTGATGGTCTGAGATGTGTATTTTAATTCAAAAAGTATCATAAACAAGGCGGATAAACTTAAGAGCGTGGATCACTACGTGGAACTATGACGTTATGGCAATTACAGAGACTTGGATGTCTCAGGAGCAGGAATGGTTGCTGAACGTGCTAGGCTTTAGATGTTTCAGAAAGAACAGAGGGATGCAAAAGAAGTGGGGGCGTGACATTGCTAATTAGGGATAGTATTATAGCTGCAGACAAGGGGGAAGGTCATGGAGGGATGGTCTACTGAGTCAGTGTGGGTGAAAATCAGAAACAGGAAAGGGGCAACAACTCTACTGAGTGTTGTTTTTTTTTTAAAACAGATCCCCCATTAGTAACAGGGATATCAAGGAGTAGATAGGGAGGCAGATTCTGGAATGGAGCAATAATAATAGGGTTGTTGTGATGGGAGATTTTAACTTTCCTAATATTGATTGGCATCTCCTTCGCGCAAAGGGTTTAGATGGGGTGAAGTTCGTTAGGTGTGTTCAAGAAGGTTTCCTGACATATAATATGTAGATAAGCCAACTAGAGGAGAGGCTGTACTTGATCTGGTCTTGGGAAATGAACATAGAAACATAGAAAATAGGTGGAGTAGGCCATTCGGCCCTTCGAGCCTGCACCACCATTTATTTATGATCATGGCTGATCATCTAACTCAGAACCCTGCACCAGCCTTCCCTCCATACCCTCTGATCCCCCTAGCCACAAGGGCCATATCTAACTCCCTCTTAAATATAGCCAATGAACTGGCCTCAACTGTTTCCTATAGCAGAGAATTCCACAGATTCACCACTCTGTGTGAAGAAGTTTTTCCTAATCTCAGTCCTAAAAGGCTTCACCTTTATCCTCAAACCATGACCCCTCGTTCTGGACTTCCCCAACATCGGGAACAATCTTCCTGCATCTAGCCTGTCTAATCCCTTTAGGATTTTATACGTTTCAATCAGTTCCCCCCTCAATCTTCTAAATTCCAACGAGTACAAGCCCAGTTCATCCATTCTTTCTTCATATGAAAGTACTGCCATCCCAGGAATCAATCTGGTGAACCTTCTCTGTACTCCCTCTATGGCAAGGATGTCTTTCCTCAGATTAGGGGACCAAAACTGCACACAATACTCCAGGTGCGGTCTCACCAAGGCCTTGTACAACTGCAGTAGTACCTCCCTGCTCCTGTACTCGAATCCTCTTGCTTTAAATGCCAGCATACCATTCACCTTTTTCACCGCCTGCTGTACCTGCATGCCCACTTTCAATGACTGGTGTATAATGACACCCAGGTCTCGTTGCACCTCCCCTTTTCCTAATCGGCCACCATTCAGATAATAACCTGTTTTCCTATTTTTGCCACCAAAGTGGATAACTTCACATTTATCCACATTAAATTGCATCTGCCATGAACTTGCCCACTCACCCAACCTATTCAAGTCACCCGGACAGGTGTCAGATCTCTCTGTGGGAGAGCATTTTGAAGGTAGTGACCACAACTCTATCTGCTTCACCATAGTGCTGGAGAGGGATAGGAGCAGACAATTTGTGAAAATATTTAATTGGGGTAGGGGAAAATATTAGGCAGGAACTTGGGAGCTAATGTTCTCAGGGAAATGCACGGCAGAAATGTGGCAAATGTTCAGGGGACTTGCATGGAGTTCTGCATGGGCATGTTCTATTGAGGCAAGGAAAGAATGGTAGGGTAAGAGAACCATGGTGTACAAAGGATATGGATAATCTAGTTAGGAACAAAAGAAAAGCTTACGAAAGATTCAAGAAACCGTGTACTGTTAGAGCTCTAGAAAACTACAAGGTTGCTAGGAAGGAGCTTAAGAATGGAGTTAGGAGAGCCAGAAGGGGTCATGAGAAGGCCTTGGTGAGCAGGATTGAGGAAAACCCCAAGGCATTCTACAAGTCTGTGAAGAGCAAGAGGATGAACCGTGTGAGAGTAGGAACAATCAGGTGTGATAGTGGAAATGTGTGCATGGAGTCGGAAGAAGTAGCCTGATTCATTGTTAATGATTGGCATATTTTATATGGAGTGACCCTAAATGCTTTGCAAAGTAACACAGTTCGTTCCATAAGTGCAACACCAATGGTTCTCCATAAATTCTCAATTTGACTCAGACATTTCTGCCTTCAGACTCCTACATTGTTGCATTGGAGCTCAATGTAAAATTAACAAACAGCACCTCATCTTATGATTAGGTTTATGTCCCTTGCATCTGTTGCCTTCTACCCTCAATAATATTTTTCTTTTGCTTTTTCTTTCTCTCTTCCTTTTTCCAAATCAGTAGCTAACTAATACCACACAAAGGAGCTGGAGGAACTTAGTGAATCGGGCAGCATCTATGGAGAGAAATTAATAGCTTTCCAGTTTGAGACCTTTCATCAGCTCCAGATTTCCAGTATCTGCAGTATTTTTATGTTCTGTTGAAGGGGTATAAGCCATTGGTGAGACCTAATTTGGAGTATTGTGTCCAGTTTTGGTCACCTACCTACGGATGTAAATAATGTTGAAATGGTACAGAGAAAATTTACAAGGATGTTGCCAGGTCTGGAGGACCTGAGTTATATGGAAAGATTGAATAGGTTAGGACTTTACTCCTTGGAGAATAAAAGATTGAAAGGAGATTTGACAGAGGGTATGCAAAATTATGAGAGATAGAGAGTGGAAAAAGCCTCCTTGCATTTATCTCTTAGGTTGGATGGCACTACACCTAGAGGTTATGGGTTAAGGGTGAAAGGTGAAAAGTTTAAACAGAACATGAGGGAAAACTTCTTCACTCAGAGGGATGTGAGGGTGTGGGATGAGCTGCCAGCACAAGTGGCGCAAGCTCGATTTCAACTTTTAAGAGAAGTTTGGATAGGCACATAGATGGTAGGGTTACAGAGGGTTATGGTCCTGGTGCAAGTCGATGGTAGCAGGCAATATGAATGGATCAGTATGGACTAGATGGGCCAAAGGGTCCATTTCTGCACTGTATTTTTCTATGACTATTTTGTGCCTCTCTCTTAATGAAATGCAAATATCATCAGCACCAATCAACGAACATTCACCTGTAGCACAACTTGTTTTTTTTTTCCAAAAACGCAAAACTTGCTAAGTATTTCCAGCGTTTTTTTTTTTTTTTTTTTTTTTTTTTTTTTTTTAAATTCCTGATTTTTAGCATCGGCTATTCTTTGCTCTTGTAACCTTAGATACATTCCACAATACATGCCTGTGTTGCAGCCTTTATCATCTGAATTATAAACTTTGAAGGGGCAGAAGATGGCAGCCACTCAGGGTTTTCTAGGGTATGGTATACTGGATGTAAGTTTACTAAACTTCAGAAAAGTTATTTTACTGCAAGAAGGATGCTGTCTTAGAGCCGATATCATTTAATGTAACATTCAGCTTCAGTGACATTGGGAAAGTTCACAGACTGAAACTTCACAATTTACAGATCATAAATTATTTACATGTTCTTGTGTGCACATCAGTTAATAAGCAACAGGCAGTTTGAACCCAATTAAACCTCTCAGTTCAGATCCTGATTTTGTTTCATTCAGAGAGAATTGCAGATGTGAACCTCAACTGGCAATGATAAAATAAGAGAATTATGCAAGCTTTTTCCCAAGAATTCAAATGTACATTTCTCTCAACACAATTAACAACAAATATTAAGGTCATTTGCCACTTATGTTTTTCACTGTTGCCAAACATCACCTGAACATTGCTCAGGATTATCTAAAATATAAAACATTCTGCTCATTTCCTCAACTCAGAATCTAGCAGAGCTAGAGAGCTGAGACACCTTATTTGTTTTCCATGAGTCATGCAATTAGAAACTGATCTTCCATAACTCAGAGTGAAGAGCGCACGTCTCTCAGAGTAGCAACTGGCAGGGCTGTGATGTGCTAAAAAAAGGCCCTTGGTTACTATTGGAAATGTAAGCTTACAGTTATGTACACAGCTAACTGTTTCAGTATATTAAAAATCAATGTTGAGAAGGCTGCTTCTTATTTTCTCTTGCATTTTAAAATACTCATTAATTATGAAATGTTTTGATTAAAATCATAATTTGATTTGTCAAAGAGGGGAGATTGGGTGGAGGATTTGTTAAATTATTTCTGACAAATTCAGCAAAACACCAAAATACTATCAGAAAAATACAAGCACAGATGAGATTGGAAATTTTAAGTAAAATAAGAAAAACCTGGAAAATCCCATCAATGTCGTGACATATGTGGCAAGATACATAGAGTTAGTATTTCAGGGCAATGACTTTCAACCATTTCTTGACAGTTACTTACCAAGATGAGACCCTAAATATACACTCTGTGGCCACTTCATTAGGTACCCCTGTACACCTGCTCATTAATGTAAGTATCTAATCAGCCAATCATGTGGCAGAAACTCCTTGAATAAAAGCATGCAGATGTGGTCATGAGGTTCAGTTGCTGTTCAGACCAAACATCGTGATAGGGAAGAAGTGTGATCTAACTGACTTTGACAGTTGAGTGATTGCTAGTGTCAGTTGGGGTGGTTTGCTGATCTCAGGGGATTTTCACACACAGCTGTCTCTAGAGTTTACAGAGAATGGTCCAAAATAAACATCCAGTGAGTGGCAGTCTGTGGGCAAAAAAAACACCTTTTTAATGAGCAAGGTCAGGGAAGAATGGCCATACTGGTTGAAGCTAACAGAAAGGTGACAGTAACTCCTAACCACACATTACAACAGTGGTGGTCAGAAGAGCATCTCTGAATGTGTATCACATCGAACCTTGAAGTGGATAGGCAGCAGAAGACCACAAACTTACAGAAATACAATCAGTGGTCACTTTATTAGACACCTCCTGTACTTAATAAAGTGACAATTGAGTGCAATCAAGACTTAATTTGACACAGGAAGAAACAGTCAATTTTAGGTAGTCATTCAACTTTCCAAGGAAAGATCATCAAAATACAAGATATATAATGAATTAAATTATGTTTATTAGTTGTAATCAAGTTAAGCAGTAAACAATATCCAGAGAAAACTAAACCTTCAAACAAGAAGTGCCAAGGGATTTTTTTTTTGGATTCTATCAAACAGTTGTGAGTACTTGCTTCCTTATTGCAACAGAGAAGCAGCCCATTCTGTCCATCAAATCACTGCTGACCCCCTCAGGCCCAGGCCCATTCCCTTTTCCCCTGCCACACTCTACCTGACTTTCCCTCATGGACATATCAACTCCCTTTTGCTTTCTATGCCTCATGCCTGCACTAGGGGCTAAATTACAGTAGCCAACTAACCTACTAGTACTTTGGAATGTGTCAATTCCACAGAGGTTGCCCAGAGACCAGTTTCGAACCTGGGCTCTTGGTGCTGAGGCAACAGAGCCAGCTGCTGCACCACCACGCCACACAGAGAAGTTAGCTGAAGATTTACTGGCAAATCTTTATGTACCCATCTGAATGTATATCTTTAATCTGCAGACTCCACATACTTACATAAAAGTATGAGTACAGAACAGTTCAAGCTCTAATACATACCAGGAGAATGGACAGCAAAAAGAACATCTGTTTGTATTAATTTCATGGCAGATGCGTTAGTGTGCAAACTTAAAGCACATGGTATTGGGGGTAAGGTATTGGTGTGGGTGGAGAGTTGGTTAGCAGACAGGAAGCAAAGAGTGGGAATAAACGGGACCTTATCAGAATGGCAGGCGGTGACTAGTGGGGTACCGCAAGGCTCAGTGCTGGGACCCCAGTTGTTTACAATATATATTAATGACTTGGGTGAGGGAATTAAATGCAGCATCTCCAAGTTTGCGGATGACACGAAGCTAGGTGGCAGTGTTAGCTGTGAGGAGGATGCTAAGAGGATGCAGGGTGACTTGGATAGGTTGGGTGAGTGGGCAAATTCATGGCAGATGCAATTTAATGTGGATAAATGTGAAGTTATCCACTTTGGTGGCAAAAATAGGAAAACAGATTATTATCTGAATGGTGGCCGATTAGGAAAAGGGGAGGTGCAACGAGACTTGGGTGTCATTATACACCAGTCATTGAAAGTGGGCATGCAGGTACAGCAGGCGGTGAAAAAGGCGAATGGTATGCTGGCATTTATAGCGAGAGGATTTGAGTACAGGAGCAGGGAGGTACTACTGCAGTTGTACAAGGCCTTGGTGAGACCACACCTGGAGTATTGTGTGCAGTTTTGGTCCCCTAATCTGAGGAAAGACATCCTTGCCATAGAGGGAGTACAGAGAAGGTTCACCAGATTGATTCCTGGGATGGCAGTACTTTCATATGAAGAAAGAATGGATGAACTGGGCTTGTACTCGTTGGAATTTAGAAGATTGAGGGGGGATCTGATTGAAACGTATAAAATCCCAAAGGGATTGGACAGGCCAGATGCAGGAAGATTGTTCCCGATGTTGGGGAAGTCCAGAACGAGGGGTCACAGTTTGAAGATAGAGGGGAAGCCTTTTAGGACTGAGATTAGGAAAAACTTCTTCACACGGAGAGTGGTGAATCTGTGGAATTCTCTGCCACAGGAAACAGTTGAGGCCAGTTCATTGGCTATATTTAAGAGGGAGTTAGATATGGCCCTTGTGGCTACGGGGGTCAGGGGTATGGAGGGAAGGCTGGGGCGGTGTTCTGAGTTGGATGATCAACCATGATCATAATAAATGGCGGTGCAGGCTCGAAGGGCCGAATGGCCTACTCCTGCACCTATTTTCTATGTTTCTATGTTAGTTGTCTGCCATGGAATAGTACACAGTATGAAACTGCTTTACTAATAAAACAATTACAGAAATTTTCAAACCCCCCCCCCTTCTTTTTGCATTCCAGCTCTCCTCTTACCTCTTCTCTCCTCCTCACCTGCCTATCACCTTCTTCTGGTGACTTCATTCTTTCCTTTCTCTCATTGTCCGCTCTCCTCTCCTATTAGTTTCCGTCTCCTAAGACTTTCAGCTTTTCCCACCTACTACCTCCTGGCTTCTCACATCATCCCACCCTCCCCCCCTCCCCAACCACCTACCTCCCCTGCCCCCTGCCCGGCTTCATCTATCACCTTCTAGTATGCATTGCTTCCCCTCTTCCCACCTTTTTATTCTGGCTTCTTCACTCTTCCTTTCCAGCGCTGAAGAAGGGTCTCAGCCCAAAACATCAACTTTATTCCTTTCCATAGATGCTGTATGGCCTACTGAGCTCCCCTAGCATTTTGCGAGCATTCTTCAGAAACCTTTAACTGTATAGGCTGACAAATAAGTTGGTAGGCAGCACATATTCAATATGGCAGCAGAACACATTCAGGAGGCTACAAAAAATATTTATTTATTCATTGTGATATAGCACAGAATAGACCCTTACAGTCCTTCAAGCTGGGCTGGCCAGCAACTCCAAATTTAATCCAAGCCTAATCACAGGACACTTTACAATGAACAATTAACTCACCAACCGGTATGTCTTTAGAATGTAGGAGGAAATCGGAGCACCCGGAGGAAACCCATGCGGTCACGGGAAGAAAGAACATCATTACTTGCAAATAGCAGTAGGAAATGAACCCAGATCGTGGGAAATGTAAAGTGTTGTGCTAACCCCCATACTACCATGATGTATTAGATTTTCCACATGCATATCTGTGCAGTCATCACTTCCATACCACTGCACCAAATATTTCAGCAACAGTTTTTGCTTATCATTGAAAGTGAACATGGGCACAAGGCTCAAATGTAGGGCATATAATCTCAGCATTTCTCACTGTGTGTGTGCTATTGAGGGTAGGAAATGGAGGATAAGGCAAACTGATGCGCGGTTGTAGTGTTGGTGTAGGTGGAGGGGGAAGGATTTCAGCTATTTGGACCACAAAACTCTTCTAGACAGAGTTAACCAGGACAAAAGGGATGGGTTGTGGCCGTACTGGAATACTCTTGAGCAGGCAGGTTTGCCTGTGCTACTCAGAAGGGTTTAAACTAGTCCAGCAACAGGGTCATAAAGGAATGTACCAGATCAAATGCTGAAGCAGATATAAAGATTAAAACAATAAAGTTCAATAGGCAGGGCAGGCAGGGGCAGAACAGGGAATATGGTACAGCTAAACTACAGGTAACGATTGTAATGTTATAGCTTTTACTGAAGCATGGACGAAGGATAGAAACAACTGGCAGCTCAGCTTGCCTGGGTACTAATGCTTCTGGTTTGACAGAGGTGGAGGGAAGAGAGGAGGGAGAGTTGCTATATTGATTAGGGAGAGTATTATGTAATACTTAGAGAGACTATCCTGGGGGAAAACATTTAACATGGCCATATGCATAGAACATAGAAATTAAAAAGGGGAAAACAAACACAAAATACTGGAGGTACTCAGCAGGTCAGGCAACACTTATGGAAAGGAACAAACCGTTTTGTTTCATACCGAAACTCTTCATCAGGACTGGAAAGGAAGGAGGCCAAAGCCAGAATAAGAAGATAGGGGGAGACCAAGAGGAACAAGCTGGCAAGTCATAAGTGAAACCAGGTTAGGGGAAAGTAGGTGGGTGGGAGAGGGCTATGAACTGAGAAGCTGGGAGGTGATAGGTGGAAGAGATAAAGGGCTGAAGAAGGAATCTGATAGGAGAGAACAGTGGGCCATGGGAGAAAGGGAAGGAGGGTCAGCACCAGAGGAAGGCGATGAGCAGGAGAGCAGAACAGAAGGGCTAAGAGGGGAAGCAGCATGGGGGATGGATAAAGAGTGATGGGAGAGAGGAAAAAGTACCTCAAGTTAGAGAAATTGATGTTCATAACCATCAGATTGAGGCTACTCAGACAGAATGTGAGGTGTTACTCCTCCAATGTGAGAGTAGCCTCATCAAAGTAGTAGAGAAGACCACGGACTGACATGTCAGAATGGGAAGAGGAAGTAGAGTTAAAATAGGTGGCCACCAGGAAAGCCCACCTTTTGTGGCAAGCAGAGCACAGGTGCAATCAAGGTGTACCAGTTTGAACTACCAGTTGCTGAAGCAACATGCAGACTGTTACATCTTACAACCTACATGATCACTTAAGAAGACAGCGAACCATGTATGGCAATTATAGAATGTAAGCTGTATGAGATTGGTGTATTGGAGTAATCTGTTCAGGTAAGATCAAGAGCACCCAAAGCACCCTTTACAGCAAATCATGAAGTCAATCATAAAAACACCCAATGAAATTCTCGTTTCATTCCTGTCATTCCTTGAAAAGGTATTATAAAATATTGTCTTATAACCATTCCAATATTTATCAGGTACTTTGCTGAGTTTCACAACTTGGTGAAAAAACATCAATTATGAATGATTTCAAGTCATAACTTTAACCAACACATCTTGGTTTCTTTAGATTTCTCATTACTTTTATTGTATATAAGATGCCAAACTGCACGAAGATTGAGGCTTTGTACAGAATCAAGTTTTCTTTCTCCTTGGGATGTTTAGTTTTTGATAGTTATATTCACAATCAACAATAACTTGGAAAGATTTTAGGTGAACAACTTCTTCCTTCTCTTCCATCGGTTCAACGTGGTCTTCATATTTTTATTATGATCTGCATCTGTCTGTTTTCTTTCAATCTGTTAATACAATAACAATAATGACAGAACACCGTAACCTTCATGGAGCACAATCACCCCTATGGAGAGGAGCAACTGGGCATCAGAAATAAACATATGATGCCAGATCCAAGATCTAACCTCCAAACACAGCATTGTAATCAATGTTCCTGTGAGATATTTCGTTCTCCCAAGTCAGTCTCCCTAGAAAAGGTTTCCTCTGTACAGTGGCAAGTCATAAATTCAGTCAGTTTTTTCTACTTCCCTCATTTATCATATTTTGAGGAACTTCATCCAGTCAAGAACTTCTTGATTCAGACTCTCAAGTCAATAAACGGCACCTTTGCACTGTGAGCTGAAGGAAAGGGAACTGAGCTGAATGGGATGACACTCATTCATTATTGGCTCCCTAGAGCAGTGAAATAAATTTTTGTTAAAAGCTGGCCTAGATTTGAACACAGGTCCGAAATTTAAAAAAAACAGTAAAGTATCTCATCATGAAAATCATTTCCATTTGATGCCAGCGCACATTTCCAGGGGTATTCATGTAAAAAACAAAGCAGTAAGTGGTTCCAATTGGCAAAATTGTCACAATTTATTTATTAAATAATTAAATAACAGCATAGACAAGTTCCACATATTATCAATCAAGTATCTCAATAACTGTCCTACTGTTTAAGTTTTCTTTTCTCTTCCATAATAAAGCATGGTGATGTTGGTATTGGTTTAAATATTAAGATACAGTGAAAAGGTTTTGTTTTGCATGCCATCCAGACAGGTTATTCCATAGAATGGAATAGAATAGAAATTTACTGTCATTGCTCAAGACAACGAGATTGTGTGCTACTCCAGTCTGTGCAAAACAGATATTTACATGGACTGGAGTAGCACTGCAATCTCATTGTCTTAATGGAGTGATGCCATACATAATTATATTGAGGTAGTCAAAATAAATCATAATATAATGTTGCAGTTACAGAAAAAGTACAGTACAGGTCAACAAGTAAAATGTGAGAGCCTCAATGAGATAGATTAGGAGATCAAGTGTTCAGGTGACAGATCTCTAAAAAAAATAAAAAGGATCCCTTCTTTTATAACCAGGGAAAGAAATGTCACTTAGAAAGCACCAAAGTGATAAACTAGAGAGATTATTGTGTTGAGATTTGGCTGACTCACTCTGGAAAACATGTTAAAACCAAGAAAGCAAACATCCTCCAGAAAAATTGAAATCAGGGATGAGATGCTTTTGTTATGGCTCATAAACTGGGCTTTTGCATTGGAAGAAGGAAGTTTCAGAATTGATCTTTTAGAAAATTTCATAATTATCAGTGATTTTGAGGAAAGTTACTAGGACTGAATTGTAATCAACGAAAATTTAGTGCAATATTCACAACTGATGCAAGAAAAATTGAAAAAATGGATTTATGGAGGTTTGTTAGAATGTCACAATAGTGTAAAATAGTTTTTTCCATAATAACACATAAAAATGACTTGAATAAATATTTGAAAGGAAAAACAAAATGTCTCCTGCAGAAAAGACATGGAATAGCACTAGGTGAATAGCTCTTTCAGTAAAGCCAGCACAAGGATAGTGTTGAGCCAAATGGTTGCCTGCATGCCAGACAATTGTGTGAATCTGTGGCCTTCACTATTGCAGCAGTTCGCTTAGTTCTGCAGCACCATAAATACGCAACGCAATCAGAATCAGTTTTAGAGTTACTCTGTAAGTGTTCTGAATGGAGAGTGAATAATATCTGACGGCAAGAAAAGCATAAGAGGCAGGAAAGGCAAAAGGGAGTCAGAGGATGTTGGTTCCTTGGATTTTGAGAAGATGCTGCACATGAGGCTGATGAACAAAATAATAGCCAACGCTATTGCAGGAAAGATACTGGCATGGACAGGTGATTGACTGGCAGAAGCAAAGATTGGGAATTAGAGGGAACCTCTTTTGATTGCCTGTCAATGACTAGTTGTGCCCCACTGGGGTTGCTGTTGGGTCCACAACTTTCCACATTATATACTAATGACCTGGATGACGGATCTGTGGCCAAGTTTGGGCATGATACAAAGACAGGTGAATGAGGAGTCTAGTGCTGAGGAAGCAGGGAGTCTGCAGAACGACATGGACAAATTAGGAAAATGGGGGGAGAAAAAAAAAGTGGTAGAAGGAATATAGTGTATGGTCCTGAACTTTATTAGCAGGAAAAGAAAAGGCATAGACTATTTTCTAAATAAAGAGTGAATTCAGAAATATGAAGTGCAAAGAGACTTGAAGGTCCTGGTGCAGGACTCCCTAACTGTTAGCTTGCGAGTTGACCCAGTACTAAGAAAGGCAAATACAATATTAGCACTCATTTCGAGAAGACTAGAATATAAAAGAATGTAATGCTGAGTATTTATAAGGCAATTTTCAGACCAAATTTGGAGTATTGCGAGCAATTTGGGGCCCATTATTTAAGAAAGGAGGTGCTAGCATTAGAGAAGGTCCACTGGAAGTTTATGAGAATGCTGCAAGGAAGGAAAGAGCTAACGTTTGAGGAATGTTGGATAGCTCCGGGCCTGTATTCACTGGCGTTTAGAAAAATGAGGGAGAAGCTTATTGAAGCCCACCAAATATCAAAAAGCTTGGAAAGAGTAGACGTGCTGATTGCAATAGTGGGAGAGTCTAGGCCCAGAAGGCACAGCCTCTGAGTAGAAGGACATCACTTTAGAAAAGAGATTAAGGGAAATTTTGTCAGCCAGAGGGTAGTGAATCTATGGAATTCAATGCCATAGATGACTGTGGAGGCTAAGTCACTGGGACTAATTAAAGCAGAAGTTGATAGGTAAGGGTATCAAAGATTACAGGGAGAAGACAAGAGAAAGGAGTTGCTAGGGAAAATAAATCAGCCATGATTGAATAGCCAAGCAGATATGATGGGCAGAGCATGCCTAATTCTGACTTATGATCTTATAAAGGAAACTTGTTCCCCTTCAAAACCACCCTTCAGTTGAATGGGGGATATAAAGTATCAGCCTTTCAAAAGTACTCTGCAGACAGCATTGCCGCTTTTGAGTTGCAGCTTCTATCAGCATTATTCCATTCATGATTTTTATATGCTGGTTTTTCCACTGCAGTGTTCACAAACATTCATTTAATGCTGACATGTTTATATTTACACCATCCAAATTGAAAAGTATTCAGATTTAAAAGACAAAATGAGTGGATCTTTTTTAATGAATCAACACATTCCGATAAATGCTGGTTGGCATTCAACAACTGCCTGGGTAAAAAGTAAAAATGTAGCCTTAGTAGTGAAAGAATAAACCATCTGTGCCCTCAAGGCCACAACACTCTCCAGGCTCACATAACAAAAGTTTACTTAGGAGATAGCTTTATGTAAATATTGTTATATCCTGATGACCTACACGCAATGTATCAGAAGATTCAGTAACTCCACATATGGTCAAGGTCAGCGATAACATCTTCAAATGTCACACCCTACCATCTGCACAAGATATAGGCTCAATTTTCAACCTAAACTGACAATACTACCAACAAACTTTTCCAAACAGAACCAGAACATCCCATTCATAAGCTTCACTAAAATCACATACTTAGCATTTCTGCAAGTCACCTGCCAAATGTCATCGTTTACACGCCATAAGCTATTTAACCATCACTTAATCACATTGTACAATAACTAAAACATCTTCGTCTTTATCTATTACAGCTCAACATTTAATACCATCATCCCCTCAAAATTGATTAATAAGCTCCAAGTCCTTGGCCCCAATCCTGAGGTCAGGTAAAGCCCAGATGGAACTTCTGTTTTTGCATTGAAATCCTTTGTTTAAGAATAATAACAAGGCTTAGAATCCCTAAGCAATAAAGGGAAAAACTGTTTCATATGACTCATGAAGAATTTTTCATCCCTGTGGTTCACAGTAAAGTGACGGAAGATATTTTTACATCTCTGCAAATCAAAATTGTCGCTGCTCCTTTGTAGAATTATTTTTGCCTAAAATTGGGAATCCTTGTGCAATTGGATTCTGGATTTCCACACTTGTAAGGTCGGATTGGCAAAAACATCTCTTCCATGATCTCCATCAGCAGAGATGCACCAGAGGGCTGAGTGCTTAGCCCCAGCCCCTTGCCCGACTTGCTCTACACCTATGACTGTGTAGCTAAACACTACTCCAGCACCATATTCAAGTTTGCTGATGACACCACTGTTGTGGGCTGTATCAAAGGTGGTGATGAATCAGCATACAGGAGGGAGATTGAAAATTTGGCTAAGTGGTGTCATAACAACAACCTCTCACTCAATGTCAGCAAGACCAAGGAACGGATTGTACACTTCAGGACAGGGAAATCAGAGGTCCATGAGCCAGACCTCATTAGAAGATCAGAGGTAGAGACAATTAGCAACTTTAAATTCCTGGGTGTTACTGTTTCAGAGGACCTGTCCTGGATCCAGCACGTAAATGTAATTGTGAAGAAAGCACAGCAGTGTCTCTACTTCCTTCAGAGTCTGTGGAAGTTTGGCATGTCATCAAGAAACTCTGACAAACTTCTGTCGATGTGTAGCGGAGAGTATATTGACTGGCCACATCACGGTCTGCTATTGAAACACCAATCCCTTGGAATGGAAATTCCTACAAAAGGTAGTAGGATTTGGCCCAGTACATCACGGGTAAAGCCCTCCCAATCATTGAGCACATCTTACATGAAACACTGTCATAGGAAAGCAGCATCCATCATCAGAGATCTCCAGGCCATGCTCTTTTCTCACTACTGTCATCAGGTAGAAAATACAAGAGCCTTAGGCCTTGCACCACCAGGTTCAGGAACAGTTACTACCTCTCAAACATCAGGCTCGAGCAAAAGAGAATAACTACCTCACTTGCCGAACCAATAATCTCATTTTAAGGACTAAATTTTATCCTGTTATATTATGCTCTCATCATTTACAGCTATTTACTTATATTCACATTGGCACCGTTTGTTGTCTTCTGGTTGATCTTTCATTTATCCTGTTATAGTTGCTATTCTATAAATTTGCTGAGTATGCCTGTAGAAAAAAAACTCATCTCATAGTTGTATGTGGTGACATATATATATTCTGACAATAAAAATTACTTTGAACTTGTTTTTTGCAGAACACTGTGGTCCACTATTGTAGGCAGTTGCAGTTGACAAACTTTGAGATATTAGAAAATAGGATTTGTGAGCATCTGAATAGAGAAAACGGCAAGGTTATGATGACAGTAAGAAATAGGGTGTAAAGAAAAAGTGATTGTTTTCAGAAGTGGCAAACCTATGGCATACATGCCCAAAATAGCACATGCAAAAGTTTTCTTTGCACACAGCATCCAGTGCCAGCCCTCAATTCTTGAAACTCCAAATATACCATCAAGATACCTAACCATTTTTACAGCAAAATAAAGCAGTGAACACTTTTATTTGTTACAATCTAAGAGCAGTGAGATGTTTTCACAAGAAATGTCTCACAACAGCTTGGTACCAGCCAGACGGTTGGAAGAACATGATGTTGAATGATACACTTTGAAATCCTTGCAGAAACTGGTGTACACATCAGTATCGGGATAGTAAATCATTACAAAAACAATCATATTTCAAAATGATGTTTACCAATTGTCTAATTAATATTAATTTTTGAACAGGTTTTCTTAAATGCTTTATTTCAATCTGTCTCTGTTATACTTTAATAGTTAAACAATGAATACATGTAAGTAATCACTTTCTCTTTAAAAAGTTCATAATCATTTTCACTAATTTGGAAAAGGATCCAGAGCTTTCCTGGCATAAATGATGAATAAACTCTTTTCAGGCTTCCAGCTGGTACGGGTATTGATTTTAACTGATGTTTTGATGGCAAACTCTGCCATCTTCATTAGGGATGATGCCTAGACATGCCTAGTCTGGTAGTATATATACCAAGTCATCTGTCCCTTCTGATTGGTTACTCCTCAACCAATCAGGCTGTCTTCCCTTTATTTCCATGGTTTCTGAGAGGATCGCCAGGATCCCAAAAAAATACTAGATTAATGCCATCCACAAGCCCGTAAGCAAGCTCAAACCCCAGTTTAGGCAGGTCAAAGATGACCTGGGACTCAGGACGGCAGGTATTTACAGGATTCCCTGTGAATGTGGAGCAGTGAATATCGGCCAGACAGGGGGCACGGCGGAAAACTGCATTAAGGAGCATAGGAGGTGCATCCATTTGGGTTACCCAGAGAAATCAGCGGGAGCAGAACATTGCATTTGCAATGGCTATAGGATTGACACAAAACCACTGCCTTTGGGACTGCCTGGTGAAGGAAGCCATTGAAATAAGATCGGAGAATAAGAATTTTAACAAAGATGAAGGTCTCACTCTAAGTAAGAACTGGAATTCGATTGCAAACAAGGTGGGACAACAGAAACCTGATTGGTTGAGGGAGGGCTGGATGATGGAAGTTTATTTGTCACTAATTTGATAATCAATCATAATCTCTGCTCAAAATTAACAGCTGCAAGAGAATTTTTATAGAAGTTTAATGCCAATTTGGGCAAACATTCTGAAAAGGTTTCACCACTCTCAGCTTAGTAGATCAGCAGCTTGTAAATCAAAAAAAGTTGAGATAAAGGGAAATAGGATTACACATGAGAATATTATGCCTGTGCTATCAACCCCCCACTGCCCATAGTTGAAGTGGTCATTATTGAGCCGAATGCAAGAAATGAACTGAAACCGTAGGTAAATAAATAGCCTTGCTGTATGAATGACATCTTATCAGCATTGAGTCCATTGAATTTGCAGAATCTTAAATATCCCTGCCATTTGGATAAATATAGGCTGGAGAGGAATTTCTAATACTTGTTAACACAATAAATTGGCTACCAATGTCAGTGACAGCTGGTTGTATTTGCAACTGCAGTAAAGAACCAATTTGGTGGTACCTCAATTTTATATTACTACTTCTGGAGTTTGTTCTGCTGATATGAAGAGGCAATATAATTACCAGAAGTCAGTGCTGTGTGTAACACACGATTGCTGTCTGGCCAGGTATAGACATGGTTTGTACTTCATGAAGACTTATTCTCAGGATAAAAATCATAATCAGAGCATAGAAAGTTCTTCCAATTCAGAAACATGATGCTGTGTGGAATTAACTAAATTAGTGATCAAATCCTCAATTACACTAATCCTTTCTGCCAACAAATAGTCCATGCCTTTCCATTTCTTGCTCATTATGTGCCTACCTAAGATTCTCTTGAAAGCCTCAATCATGTTTGCCTCCTCCACCATTTCTGACAGCACATTCCAGGCACCCACTACTCTCTGTATATAAAAAAATTTCCTCACAATTCCTTTGAACTTACCTCTTCTCACCTTAAATGCATGTCCTCTGGTATTATGCATTTCAACCCTGGCAATAAGATACTGGCTGTTTACTCTACCTATCTCTCTGATAATCATATAAAGTGCTATCAGATCTCCCCCGCAGCCTGCATCACTTCATAGAAAACAATCTAAGTTTGTCCACTCTCTCCTTATAGGCTATGCCCTTTAATCCTGGCAGTATCCTGGTAAACCTCTTCTGCATCCTCTCCAAAGCCTCAACACTCTTCTTATAATAGGGCAATCAGAATTGAATGCAATATATTAGATACAGCCCAACTATGTTTATAAAGCTACAACATGATATCCTGATGTTTGAATTTAATTCCCTGACTAACAAAGTCAAGCATGCCACATGCCTTTTTACCACTATCAAACAGTATAGCTAGTTTCAGGGATCTGTGGACTTGATCTTCAATATCCCTCTGTGGGTCATAACTGTTAAGGGTCTTGCCGCAACTGATGTACTGTTCATTTAGATTGATCTCCCAAAGAGCATCATTTTGTATTTGGTTTGGTTAAACCAGTGGTTCCCAAACTTTTTTGGCTTACTGTCCCTTGGGCTCACTGCCCACATCCCAGTGTCATCTTATCCCTTTCTGGCCATTACATAAAAACTATGAAGAATTTTGATTTATGATGCACAGTGAAAGAAAATAGGAACTGTAACTTCAAAGCAGTGACAATTAATTGCAAAAATTATTCAAATCTATTTAAAGCAAATAGATTTCTTTACTTAATTACAGTAAAAACAATTTTCATCAACAATTTCAGAGCATACATTAAGTAGTCCAACTATTCAAAGGTTCATTTAATATCTGAGTATTAATGTAGTATTCAACCTGAAATCCGTACTCTTCACAGACAGCCATGAAACAAGAACACCACAGAAGGAAAAGTAAAAATATCAAAGCCCACCCCCACCCTTCACACAAGCAGGAGCTTAAGCATCAATCTTTCACCTCCCCTCACTCACACTAGCAGAAGCATCAACATCCCCTCCCCACCATGTATCGAGAAAGAAAGATCACCCCTGCAGCAACAAGAGTGGAGACCAGAAACTTGCTGTTCTGATGTTACAATCTTCTGCATTGCTTCTCCAAACCCTCCTACTCAAAGACCGACAGGCTCTAACTCTCAAGGAACAAGAAGGAGAGAGACAACATGGGGGAGTTGGGGGAGAGGAAGGGAGAAGGAGAGTAGAGGGGCCTACCTCCGACAGCAGCCAGCAATTCGCAAACACACTGCCAGCTGTCTCGGTGTCCAGTCTCAATGTTTAAGTCTCCCATGACTTAGTCAGTGAAGTCAGAGAGAAACCAGTTGTCCACGGCACTGCTCCTTGACTTCAGATCTCACTGCTTCACCTTTCAATGAGATGGCTGTGCTTGGTGCAGCAAAATCAGCTTCTCAACATCAGGCTGAATGTCACTCAGAAGGAGTCACAGATCCCCATGTTCAATAATTTGCAGTCTGCTTCGTTGCTTTGAAGAAGTTGGACAATTGCACTGAAATCGCGCTCTACTAAATATGATGTTGAAAAGACAATGAAGAAAGAACTTCTTGACCTTTTTCCCCACAGTGCAGGATAGTGTTTAGAGATTCCATTCTGCAACCAAAATTCTTGACTTGATTTTTTTGAACCTCAGCTTCAGCTCAAAGTCATTTTCTAGTGAGATCAGTTCTTCCTCCATCACTCCTATTAATTCATTACTACATATGTTCAGGAATGGATTTATTACCCAATCTGGAATTTAGATTAAAAGAAGATCCTGAAAGCATTTCAGGCAGTTTCCTATTGAGAGCCATCTGACTTCTGTGTGCAACAGCACACATTCAAACTGCTCATCGTTCTCAACTCAAAGTTGAGGATTGAGAGCATGCGACTTGATTTTATTTACTACTGTATTAACACTCCCTAATGATTTGTGCAGCCGATCTCTTGGGTTTTATGTGACAAGATGTTGTCTGTGAATTACACAGTAAATGGTAAATATGTTAGGTATATCTTTTTTCCAAGGTGGTAAAAACCCCACGGTGCTGTCTTATCATCGATGGTGCCCCACCTATTGCACAAGCAAGAATGTTGGTGAGCAGAATATGTCCATTCTTTGAAAAATTGCTCAACAACCCAAAATATTGAATCCCTCCCCCTCACATCTTTTTCTAGTCTCCATATAAATAACAACTCTTGAACATTGCTTTTATTCTTTAGAAGTGATCATAACCAAGAATCAAGGATTCATTGCCTGGCAAAGTTGACTCATCCTACTGCAGAGCAAATTCTGTTGTTCTAAGCCTGTTGCACAATGTGTCTTCCATACGCCCAGACATTTCATCTCTTCGTCTTTCAATGGAGTTGTCGCTGAGCAGAATCGCTTCTCGCTTTAATTATTTGATTTGGTGACTTATGAAAATCATACTCAGGACCTCCCTTACCCCTGGCAGAATTAACCCTCCAACTGTATGGGACTTTCCAGATTTAGCAATGAGCAATAAAATGCTGTATGAAGCATGCAAAGCAACACTGTTTTTTGGCAAACATGCCTTGAGATGTTTTTTTGTTTGTGAAAGTTTTTACGAAGTGACTGAAAATAAGCCAAGTTCCTGTTTGCTTTATTCGGACTGTATTCTTTTCAAATATTCAAGAAGCCTGGACAGTTTCATTGCCTCATTTGAAAAAAAACTTATTCACACAACAGACACATTGGCTGTTGTTTGCTTGGCGCCATTGTAAGTCCATATTTCAGATACTCCACATTATACTGTCTCGTTTCTTTTTTGTTTGGTCTGCTTCTGCCATATTTGTTATGGAGTAATGACCATGGTCAATCAACTTTTGTTTAAGTCCAACCTTAAGCACTGCGAACAATAAAAGGGAAAGTTATGATGTCATCATAACTCAGTCAAATCCTGACTCTCTCCCTGAAGGTACATAAAGTGGGGCAGCAATATCTCCATTGGGCCATGGGCTAGACATGTGTGGACAATACCATTCCAAAGGGCAAATTCTGAACTTTACGCCACTGAATGCCATACGCTAATTCACAGGAATTCCGTCACTGCACTGCACTACCGTAGCAAGTTTTAACAATGCGTGAACTAGGCCCAGAAAAACGTGTTTTCTTCAGTCCAGATATTTTATGATATGCTAAGTACCTATAATGCACCTTGGGCAAAGTCTGAGAGAGTGGTGGGTTAGAAAGAGATGAGGTGATTATGCAATCATTGGAATCAATTACAAGGCACTGAGGATCACGTAATAAGTAATTCACTTCTTAAATTGTGTCTGTAATCCCTCAGCTTCCCCCCCCCACCACCCCCCACTACTGAGCACTCCCCTCCAACTTCCTCAGCCACACATTCTATCTGTCTATTTCTACATTCAATAACACTTGGCACCGGGTGTAATCCAGAGATTACTACCTTCGAGTTCCTGCTCTTCAGCCTTTTTCCCAGCTCTCTATTCCCAGTGCTCAAGACCTCTTTCCCCTTTCTACCTACGCCAATGTACACCATGACCTTTGTCTGCTCACCCTATTCCTTGAGAATGTTCTGCAACTACTCTGAGACATTCTCAACCTGGATATTCAGAAGGCAACATAGCATCCTGGTACCTCTTTCATGGCCACAGAATCTCCTGCCTGTCCCCCTAGCACTATTGCTCTTCATGACTTTACCCTTCCTACTGAGCTTCGGAGCTGGCCACGATGTCACTGACCTGGCTGCTGCTGCTGTGACCTGATATCCAAAGTGTATTGTATTTAATATGTCAGTAATATTTAATATTGCAGATATATTGTTTGATTAAGCATTCTTTGCTTGTTTACATAATTAATTACAGTTAAATATAAGTACATGAATGGCATGCGTTATTACAGCACCACAGCATATGTGAGCACCTTACAAAAGAAAAGTAAAACTAAGTAGACACGGGTTCTCAGCTCCCATTTTTACTTTGAGTTAAAATCAATATAATGGCAACAAGGTAGATTTAAAATGATACCTAGAAGACTACCAGCCTCTTAAAGTGCAGCATGTTCTTTTTCTTTGGCAGAGGAGAAAAGTTTAATGTGAAAAAAGAACCTCAAAAAAATGGACCAAATTCATGGGTTCATATACAATGAGTACTGGGTGATAATAATAAATAAATAAAAAGCAGAAATAGATGGCTACAAAGGAAGGATAGATGCATTTGATTGCACAACAGATAACTGTCTGATGTATACAACAAATTGGGCAGTATTTTAAAGCAAAGGAAATAGCCAATGAAAAGTAAGTGTCAGTGTTAATGAGCGCAATGGGTGGAAAAGCATACAGTTTGATCAGAATTTCAAATGCTCCAAACAAAATTAGCTTTGCTGATATCATGAACATATTGCAGAAACAATTAGAATTGAAAGCATTGTTAATTGCAGAATGCTTTAGGTTTCATAAGCAAAAGCAAAAGGAAGGGGAGCACATTTCAGATTAACGTGGCTGAATGGAAGAAATTGCCTGAACATTGTCAGTTCAGTATTGGGCTAAATGATGTGCT
Organism: Mobula birostris; assembly: GCF_030028105.1. Taxonomy (NCBI): domain Eukaryota; kingdom Metazoa; phylum Chordata; class Chondrichthyes; order Myliobatiformes; family Myliobatidae; genus Mobula; species Mobula birostris. The sequence goes on from NC_092390.1 coordinate 36,395,449, forward strand.
GAGAGTTCATGTAGTTTGTGGAATCTTACAAGAAGCAATAAAAAATGGCTCCTAACTGACGCACAACTCACATTTAAAAGAACAGTTGAATCTTCCGTATCAAAGGAAACAGCAGCTACGGATGCAAGTGAGTTGCAATCAGAAATGAAAGTGAGCGTGAACAAAGTTGCAACGTCCAAACAAAACTCAGCCTGGCTGAACAAATTGTGTTACCATTGCGGCAGGGGCTCACATGCACCAGACCAATGCAGGTTTAAAGGGAAAACTTGCAGAAAATGGAACAAAGTTGGACACATGCAAAGAGCGTATCGGGGAGGCAAAATTAAATGGACTGCACAGAAAAGAGAAAAAGATGAAAAGTGAAGTTGCAGTTTCAAAAAGAGCACTGATCTGCATGCTGTTGATGAAAAATCTGATGTTGAGAGTGACACAGGAATGAGTAGCCTTAAGATTTACAACATGAAAACTAACAAGAGACAAGCCACATGAAAATGTCTCACCCAATTTTTGCAACATGGTTACTTATACCATCTGTGATAAAGTAGCCAATGTTCTAGATCACATGGAGGCTGAAGGAGTTCTTCCCAAGGTTCAGTGGAGCCCATGGGCAATGCCAATGGTCTCTGTATCCATGAAGGATAGGTTTGTCAAGATCGGTGATAATTTTAAGGTCACCATCAACCGAGAACTAGAAATAGATCAATACCCTCTGCCCAGGATAGAGGATATCCTTGCAAACCTTTCTAGAGTGAAACATTTCAGCCAAGTGGACTTAACTGAAGCCTACCTAAAGATGGAGATGAAAGAAAAGTCCAAGGTGTTTCTCACCATAAACACTCACAAATGGCTTTATCATTATAACAGGCTTATTTTTAAAGTAGCATCTGCACCTGCAGAATGGCAGAAAGATAAGGACCAAGTGCTGTACAGTTGGCCAGGCATCCAGCGTTACTGGATAACATCATTGTTACCAGTGAGGATGGCAAGGAACATCTCAAAAATACCAAGGCTGTGCTAAAAAGATTAGGAGATCATGGGTTCAGAGCACAATACAACGAGTGTGAATTCATTAAACCAAGCATCACTTACTGTGGTCACACGATTGCTACACAAGATTTTACACAAGTGCGCTGAGAAAATTGAAGCAGTGGCAGATACCCCAAGGCTAAAGAATGTGTCACAGTGCAGTCCCTTTTAGGATTTGTCAAGCACTACAACAGGCTCCTGCCATACCTGGCTACTGTGCTCCACCCCTTGAACTCATTATTACAGATTGGGAAGAAATAGCAATGGACAAAGCAGAGTGAGGTGCCTCTCCAAAGAACAAAGGAAATGGTGACATCAGACACTGTACTCACACACTATGATTCACATCATCCAGTGAAGATTGCCTGTGACATATTGCCTTATGGTATAGGTGCAGTCACATCATATATTATGAGTGATTGAAGTGAACGCCCAATTGTCTTTGCATCACGTTCCCTTACTGCTGCAGAGATGAAATATGCACAGTTTGAAAGAGGCCTTGAATCTGGTTTGGGGTACAAAACATTTCAAACAGTAGTTGTATGAGAGAGAGTTTACCCTCATTAATCATCATCAACCTCTGGTGTCCATTTCACTCCACAGAAGGGTGTTCCCCTAACAGCGGCAGCACAAATGCAGAGGTAGGCTCTGCTTCTTTGAGGACACAATTACAAGATCGAATTCAAGAGGACAACTTATCATTGAAATGCTGATGGATTGTCCCGTTTACCCTTGGTAAAGGAGATACCTGAAAAATTTATAAAAGAGGACACTCCACTGGACATGTTCTCCCTAAGGCAAATCAAAAGTCTCCCTATTACGGCAGAGGTGATCCAAAGGGAAACCAAACAAGACCCTACACTCAGGTCTACATGCCCACACAAAATTGATGAAATATACAACAGAAATTCCAGTTCCTCAACTTTTACCAGTGCTAGATTGAACTTGTCCTTGATGTGGGTTGTCTGTGGGGATAGAGAATTGTTGTACCGTCCAAGCTGAGAGCTGAAGTGTTGGAGGAGCTACATGCTGGTCATCTAGGCATGGTCAAAATGAAAGTGTTGGCTTGAAGCTTTGTCTGGTGGCTTTGGATAGATCAGCAGATTGAGCAGCTTGCCATGCACTGTTCAGGATGCCAACACGTCCAGAAGATGCCAAGAGCAGTGCCTTTCCATCCCTGGGAATGATCTGCATTGCCCTGGGAGAGGATTTGTGTGGATTTTGGGCACAAATTTCTTGTTAGTAGTGGATGCAGCTACGAAGCGGCCAGAAGTGTTCCCAATAGCCTCCACCACAGCCTCACACACTGTGAAGCCTCCTCTCAAAGACTGGCATTGCAGAACACTTAGTGACAATGGGCCACAGTATGCTGCAGAACAGTTTCAGTCATTCCTGAAGAGACATATTACATCTGCACCATACCACCCAGCTGCCTCTGGGGTGGGGGGAAAGGTTTGGCCAGAGTCTAAGGAATGTATTGCGAGCAATGTCAGCAGAACACACTACACTGACACTGAATCAGAAGCTCACCAATTTCCTCTTTGCATATTGCAATGCAGCACACTCCACATCCAACAACTCAGCAGCTCTGCTGTACCTGGGCTGTTCCTTGTGTTCACACTTGGATCTCCTCGAACCCAATCTCAGAAGGTGTATGCAGGACAAACAGCTGAGACAAATTGAAGTCTCCTCAAACAAGAAGGTTTGCTGTTTCACTCCTGGACAAGCAGGTCTGGCGAGGCACTATAGAAGTGACCATAAGTGGGTACTTGGGAAGTTTAAGGACAGAACTGGACGACTCTCCTACGCATCAAAAATTCAAAGATTCAAAGCATGTTTATTATGAAAGAATGTATAAATCATACACTTTGAAATTTGTCTGCTTACAGGCAGCCACAAAGCAGGAAACCTGAATAACCCAATTAAAAACAAAACAAAAACCACTGCGCAGAGAAAAGGAGAGAGAAAACACACACACACATCATGCAAACAAAAGAGGCAAGTCAATGGTATCCTGAACCAGACTGAGTCCCAGATCCAGAGTAGGCCCATGCGTCGGTCTCCAGTTCATCACACCAGTGGGGTATTAAGGCATGGCAGTTGGATCAGTCACAACCTCGAAGCCGCACAGAAAGGAATAAACATTCATGAGAAAGCAAGTGAAATCTGCCCAATATTCGAGCTTCCAGTCTATCAGCCAACATTTAAATTGTCCTAGCACTGGGTAGTGCCACATTCTAGGACCTCTATCCCGGCGCCCTGATACGCCTGGGCCATCTAGCCTGACGCCGTTCTCGATCCCAGTCGGCCGGTTCTCCCATCTATTCTGCTCTCCAATGGACATTAAATTGGACTGCATCCGACTCCAACGAAATACCCGGCGGGAGTACAGAAACAGACGTGATCCCGGACGCCGCCATTCAGCTGTTTATTTATGTAACAGCTTTCCCCCCAAGCCATTGGACTACCAACCTACTGACCTCCGCCGTGCCTATTGTCTTGTTTATTATTTATTGTAATGCCTGCACTGTTCTGTATATTTTATGCAGTCCCGGGTAGGTCTGTAGTCTAGTGTAGTTTTTGTGTTGTTTTACGTAGTTCAGTGTAGTTTTTGTATTGTTTCATGTAGCACCATGGTCCTGAAAAATCTCATTTTTACTGTGTACTGTACCAGCAGTTATGGTCAAAATGACAATAAAAAGTGACTTGACTTGATCTCACCAATTGGCTCAGCTAGGTTAGGTACATGGGTATCTAAACTCTTCCTCATCGACTCCTCAGCAAATCGGTCACCCCATCTCCGCCAGCGATATGAACTGTGTCTGCTACCCTGGCTCGAACACTTTGCACCTCGCAATGCTCTAGCACAGCTCATCCCCCCCCCCCCCCCCAAACAGCCTCCTCTGCCCAACTCCTCACTGTCTGCAGCAATAGTTCACCACAATTTACCTCAGGAAAGATGAAGTAAAAATCCCTTTAGTCAAATCTCTTGCCTTGTGATATACCAGTAAGCTGTCACACATCTTTGCTATTGCCAACTTAAGCCAGAAACTGGAAATTACATTGGAAATTGCACCTATCATCTGGAGAAGGCACACTGATCAGTTGAGGACAGTAGAGTCAATTATTTGAGAAGAAAGGTGTCCAGAGCTGTCAGAACCACTTCCTGCAGTCTCAGAGTCAATTCCTACAACCACCTCAAAGGAGGCCCTAGAAGCTGAGATTGTTTCAGTGACATCTCACCTGCCAAGCAGAGTGATTCCCCTCCACCATCATAGTGATTAAATCTTTATACCTGAATGGAAACATTTAAAATTTACCATGCTGAGGACATCTATATAGTAGTTCTATTATATAGTATACTGTGTGTATATATTATATATATATATATATATATATATATATATATATACACACACACACACACAGTATATAGATCACTAGAGAGCAATATGTTACATATTTGAGCTGAGGTGTATTCTATGTTGAGTTGGACTTTATACCTAAGCAGGGAGGAGTGTAATTGATATTTCTCTAATATTTGAGTAATATTGTAAATATTTTGTTTGATTATGCAGTCTTTGTTTACTTCATCCTTTATGGGTTATATGTAAGAAGTACCTGTATGGCATACACCATTACACCACCACATCATATGAGAACACTTTACTGAAGAAAAGGAAAAGTGAAACTAAGTAGACAGGTTTTCATGGCTCTCATGTTTTTCCTTTCTGATTAGTTTCTGGAGTTACCAAACATAACAGGTTTTCTGAGAGGAATGGCTACCGGGGAATCCTACACTTCTAGATTTCTTCTCCTTACATCTTCTGGTGGTCACCTAACTATCAGCATCCCCTACCTTAAGTGCAAACCACCTCACTAAAACTCTTGTCTATGGTGATCTCAACATCCCAGATAATCCTAGGGACATCCAAGTCCAGCTCCAGTTCCTTTATACAAATCAGTCAGGAACTGCAGCTTGGTGCACTCCCCACGGGTGAAATCATCAGAGACAGTGGCCATCTCCCTGACCTCTCATCACTGGCTGGCATGGAGGGGCCACTCAACAGGAGCAGAAAAAAAAAATGAGAAAGGTTGTAAACCCAGCCAGCCACTTATTGTGCATGAGCCTCCCCACCATCAAGGGCATCTTCCAAAGGCCATGCCTCTAAAAGGCAGTGTTCACCGCTAAGGACCCTGTCCACCCAGAACATACCCTCTTCTCATTACTACCATCAGAGAGAAGGTGCAGGAGCCTGAAAACTTAGTCAGTATTTTAGGATCAGCTTCTTCCCATCTACCATCAGATTTCTGAATGGACAATGAACCCATGAACACTACCTCACTACTTTAGCTCTCTTTTTACAGTACTTATTTAAGTCTTATATATTTCTTATTGTAATTTATAGTACATTTTATATATTGCTTTGTACTACTGCCACAAAACAACACATATTTCAGCATATGTCAATGACAATAAACCTAATTCGGATTCTGATTCCTGCAAGAGGAGCATACCACTGCCCTAACTTGCACCCAGCCTGCTCTAATAGGAACAATGTTCTAAAATAAATCCTCACTAGGCACCAATGTGCTCAGCCTCCTTTCACGAAACCTTCCTGAACCAATGCCTCAGCACTTACATTCAACCATGGCACTTGCACCTCAAACACAGCCACTCCCAAAAATTATCACTCCATCAGACCCTGCTTCCCTTTTTATACATGCTGAAAAAAAAAACAAGCTCTTTGCTGAAAAACAACTTTCAAAAAGCTCCTGGTTCCTCCCATCTCACGAGGAATTCTGCAGATGCTGGAAATTCAAGCAACACACAAAGTTGCTGGTGAACGCAGCAGGCCAGGCAGCATCTCTAGGAGGCAGTACAGTCGACGTTTCAGGCCGAGACCCTTCGTCAGGACTAACTGAAAGTACACATTTTAATTCCACGTCCCATTCCGATATGTCTATCCACGGCCTCCTCTACTGTAAAGATGAAGCCACACTCAGGTTGGAGGAACGACACCTAATATTCCGTCTGGGTAGCCTCCAACCTGATGGCATGAACATCGACTTCTCTAACTTCTGCTAATGCCCCACCTCCCCCTCGTACCCCATCCATTATATATATGGATCTCCCCCTCCCCCTCTCAAGTCTCTTACTAACTCTTCCTTCAGTTAATCCTGACGAAGGGTCCCGGCCTGAAACATCGACTGTACCTCTTCCTAGAGATGCTGCCTGGCCTGCTGCGTTCACCAGCAACTGTGATGTGTGTTGCTTGGTTCTTTCCATCTGCTCCTCTGGCTGCGGCAACTGGACAAACTACCAGAGATTTAACAATCAATCAACTTGATCTCAGTATCTCTGAGCTGTGAAAATTACAGGTGGCCTCAAAAGCTCTGATATGTTAGATGGAATTCATCCCTTCAGTGTCTGAAATTATTGAACAGAAAAACATATTCTTTACCATCAATGCAAAGATAGTCATATCATAAATGAATAGACATGGTTCCTTCCTTCATCCTCCTTCAGTCACTCGGAAGTACAGTACTAATAGAGAAGACACATCTGATTTCTAAATAGACACCAAACTCATGAATACTACCTCACTTTTTTTTTAATATTTATTTCTGTTTTTTCACTAGTTATTTTAAACTTAACTATTTAATATACATATATAATTACTTTCATTTAGCTTTTTCCTATATTTATCATGGATTACATCGTACTGCTGCCACAAAGTTAACAAATTTCACAATATATACTAGTGATATTAAACCTGATTCTGATTTTGACGCTGCACAAACTCTTTATCATAAACTGTGGAAAAGAACTACAATGGCTTCTCACTGTCTATTTCCACATTTTGAAACAAATATTGCACACACTTAGTATGTTGATTTTATCTAGGAGTTCAATTTTTCTTCAGCATATCCTCCTGTGTAAATGATTAAATTGTGTGCATTGAGGAAATGGTGTGATACTTAATTATTTGGGGTTCCGGAACACCCTGCATAGTTTCCAATGCTATGCATTATATTTAACGAGCAGGTTATGGAGAAGGAAGTATAAGAGCACACATTTGTATTCAATCAGTTGCTTAGAAGACCTGCCCATTTTGCTGTGGATACAACTCAAAGGTGTTGGTTTGGGAGGCTGCCCAATGTGTAAAGGCAGCAACTTGTCATATTTATTACAAAACAATGTTCACAAGCATAGACTACAGCTTTATTGAGAAACATTGGCAGCGCTTCAACATCAATAACACACTCACTGGAAAGAAGAAAAGCTCCCTTTCAGACTACATTATCCTTGGTCTTGTCGAGAAAAAGCTGAAACACATTTTAAGTGCCTTAAATAACAGACTCCCAGAGAAGGAAAGTCAAGGCGTCGTTTGTGTTGATAATTTTGTACTCTTCCCAAAGGTAATACAGTATGCTGTCAATATTAGTTGATTGACATTGAGCACATAGTGCAGTCCAGCACAACCAGATAACTAGCTGAGTCAGAGTCCTAGAAACAGACATCCACCATCTGATTTATTGCCACTGAGAGCTTCTGCTGGATAACATTCTGTTTCATCCCTATATAAGCATGTTTGCTTTGAAATCGGCATTGATTTCAAGCCCTTGGATTTAAGCCCTCGTAAAATCAGATTGATTTTGCAAGATTGCAATACTGTATAAAATCCTTGATCCTTGATAAAATTGATCTATTAGTCTCCAAATGTTTTATCTATTTACTGGCTGCCGCTTGGTACAGAAAAGCAAACAAGAGAGCACTAGAAGACTGGGTAATGTTATACTGACGTCAAAGCAAACTTTTGGAAACATTAACAGCTCAACTCGTGATCCAGGAACATCCAATGTATTCTGATATGCAAGACTACCATTTGAGATGCTCTGTACTTAATCACCAGTGCAAGAGACACATATACTACTTTCGAGCCAGCTTTGAAAAAAAAAATTATCCTTCAGAACATCTTCCAAGTGCGACAACACTTCACCTGTGAGTCTTTTGGGGTCATCTACTGTAACAGGTGTTCTCGGTGAAGCCTCCTGTATATTGGTGATGCCTGACATAGATAGGGAGACCACTTCACCAAGCACTTATTGCTCCATCCACCACAAAAAACAGAATTTCCTGATAGCCACCCATTTCAATCCTACCTCCCATTCCCAATCTGAGATGTCAACCCATGGCCTCCTCTACTCCCAGGCTGGAGGAGCTTCTGGGTAGCCTGATGGTATGAACATCAATTTCTCAATCCTCCAATAATTGCCATCCTCCTCCCCTTCACCATTCCCCATTCTTGTTTACCTCTCACACCTTCTCTTCTAACCTTCCAATCTGGTGCTCCTCTCCCTTCCCTTTCTTCCATGGTCTTCTGTCCTCTTCTAACAGATTCCCCCTTTTCTAGTCCTTTATCTCTTTCATCAATCAACTTCTCATTTACTTCAACCTCTCCCCCTCCTGGTTTTACTCACCTCCTGCCACCTTGTACCTCTTTCTCCTCTTCCCCCCAACCTTCATAAACTGACTTCTCCCCGTCCTTTCCAGTCCTGATGAAGGATCTCAGACCAGAGTGTCGGCTGTTTACTCTTTTCCATAGATGCTGCTGGGTTCCTCCAGCATTCTGGATTTCCAGCATCTGCAGATCTTCTCGTGTTTGTGACTTACTATTTAGTCGTGCTCACATATATTGACATGAAACAAAGTAAGCAAAAATTGCTGGAAATACCCCGCAAATCAGGCTGCATCTGTGGGGCAAGAAGTAGAATTAACACTTCAAATCAATCACCTGTCATCAGATATGGGAAAATTAAAGATTAACGAAGATTAAGATGCAGAAAATGGGGAAAGTGAAACATCTGGCAAATCTGTGCCTGGCTAAACTGTGGAGAAGAATATTTGATCCATTTCATATGCTGTGTCCCATTACATACAGAACATACTGTAAACATGCAGCTTAAACATTTGAAAATGCATTGGTTTTACCTCAGGTAATGTCTCCCCATTCACCATTTGAGTTTTTATTCCACCTATTTAGATGTGCAAGAACGGCCCACTTTAAGAAAAATAACAGAAACCGATTGCCGCCAAAAATAGTAATAAAAATATACTTCTTTACTCCATGGAGTCAAAGTGGTGTGTTGAAACATTTTCAGAGCCTTCAGTAAGTGCTCTGTAAGAGCCGATATTATGAGTGCCTGTATATCTGAAGTGAACTTCAATTTTCAATCATTTTATTTTTACATATTTTACATATGCATTCTACATATTAGGGAAGAAAATTAAAAGGGAACTTCTGCTGCTCTCACAGCTCATTTGTATCTAGTTGCATTGCCACAGTTCTACAGACTTGCTTGAAGCCAATGTAGTTCAAACACTCTTGAAAACATTCCATTTTTGAAAGGCACTACCATATGGAAGGTCAGGTACTCTGAATAAAGAGCAGAGCAGTGAAAGAGAAAAACAGTCCTTCTTGACAGATGGTTAGCAAAGATTCATCATTCAAGATGAATATTAAAGAATTTTTTAACTTTTTCAACTCAGATATGATAAGTTTGTTGTCGCCGTTACTTGAGGATCATGAGAGAATTTGAGCAGAACAATTATTTCACTACTCTCAAGAGCTTTGCCCTAGCAATTTAGAGCCATGATTTGAACTCCAGTTGGTGGGGGGGGGGGGGGGGGGGGGGGAGAGAGGGTGGTGGAAGGAACAGGAGTCAGAACCAGCTGGGATAATGTATGTGTAAAAAGTCTTAGGCACATGTAAAAAAATTCTGTAAAACATTGCTTCATTATTTTTGAAAGCATCTTCATTTTACAGAATTTTTTTTTTATTTTATAAACAATGATTTATATTTCTTCTGGGTAGCCTCCAGCCTGGTGGCATGAATATCACTTTCTCCTTCTGGTAAAAAAATTCTTCTATTCTGGCCTCTTACTTCTTCAAGCCTTTCTATCACCTCCCCTTGGGTTTCCCACTCCTTCCCTTCCTCCTACAGTCCACTCTCCTCTCCGATCACCTTTTTACTCTGACGTCTTCCCCCTTCCTTTCCAGTGCTGAAGAAATGTTGACTGTTTATTCATTTCCATAGATGCTGCCTGACCTGCTGAGTTCCTCCAGCATTTTCTGTGTTGCTTTGGACTTCCAACATCTGCAGACTTTCTCATGTTTGTTTTTCACATGTGCCAAAGGCTTTTTGCACAGTATCGTAAGTGATGATATACTTGTGGGGAAGTGAACAGATTCTTGGAACAGGCATCCTGAGATATTTTAAGTCTTGAGCCTCATTAGTTTTTGTCCAACTCTGCAGGCAACCAAACATCATAAACACAAGAGATTCTGCAGACGCTGGAAATCCTGAGCAAAACGCTGAAGGAACTCTCGTCAGGCAACGCTCATAGAAAGGAATAAACAATTAAAGTTTTGGCCCAAGAACCTTCATCAGGATATGGTGGGATGGTGTTATGTTAAACTAATGCAGGAAAGACCAAGAAGGGAACAGATTGAAAATTCAAAGGGACTAAATTGGAAAGTGTACAAAAATGGATATGGGGTATGCAAGTCCAGTTAACCCACATTGTTGATCACGTGCAGATAGCCTGCCAACTTTTCATCTCCTGCTTATTATAGTAATGCCAGTATACAGCCAACACAAGCCGTGATGGAAGTTGCAAGAAGCAGTAGTGGAGGACGACTACAGAAGTGGCTGGGACCAACTAAAAATAGCTTACATTGGCTAATGTTATTCTGCATTTCTTAAAGGGGAGGTGTGCTTTGACTGGAGCAGATGCCACCAGGTCGAGCAAACCTGGCCAAGTAAACAGCAACAAGGTGCAATACTGGTGTGGGAGTATGATACAAGGGTCCTTGTTAAGGTTCATCCCAAGCAGCTGCACAGAAGAGGAAATTCTAGTCTATGACTCGTTCCCAGGAAAAGCACAGAGGCAGACTTCAAGTGCTGTTGGAAGATTATCAACACGGTGAAAGATGCCTGAATCTTGTGAGTCTTGCAGCAGAGTGAGGTATCTCCATGGACCCCTCTAAGGGTCCATGGTATAAACAAGGTTGGGAAACCCTGCAAGGGAATGCTTAAGTCTAACATATTTAGGCCTCAGCAGTACATGCCTAGGGACACATTGAAGGTTGGTGCTCTGTGGGGAAGGATCACAGTCTAGGGTTCTTCCACAATTGAACATTTACACGACAGAATCAAATAATGAGATGAAATGACAGTGGTGTTACAAACAAAAATGTGCTAACTCTACAGAATGCATTGACCAAATGACACTGAGAACATAAAGAGGGTTATGCTGTGTTTACTCTTTTCTATATATATTTAACCAAGGATAAATCTTATTGTTGGAATTAAAGCTCAGCACTGGTGAGGGAGTAGGTATTGAGGATATGAATGCTGCACTGGCTGTTGACAGAGAGATGGGAAGTAGAAGGGATGCCCTGTTTCCACATGGGGTCAGGGTGCCCAGTTGTTAGTACGAGCAGAAGACCTGAAGCAGCATAACCCTGATAAACTAATATAATAGTTAGTCCAGTGACTTCATAGCAGTCATCAAAGTCAGTGAAGTCATCAGCAAGTGCCCTGATCTATTAAATCCCACCTGAGCTTCACCAGTACTACACACATCTGTCACTCCCCACAAAGAATCAGCATCAGTCAACACTCACTCTTAACATTCCTCTGTTTCATGTATTGTGGACTGTCGCAGGCCTCTTATACAGATCTTACAGCTTGGGCGGTGTGGGAGGTATGCATCATAACATGACCATCACCAAACAGAGCGCTTGATTGCACTGACAAGCTTCTGTTCACGTTGCAAAACAAGGTGGTTTGAAACCACCAGTGGCAGAGGGCGTCCATAGTGGAAGATCCTGCTTCACACAACCTTCTCCATCTAAACACAATGGTATTACACGAACCATTATGCACGGTAGAACAGCAGTTGGTTTGACGCTATTACAGGTTCAATTCTTGCTGCTGTCGGTAAGGAGTCTGTATGTTCTCCTTGTGACCACATGGATTTCCTCTGGGAGCTCTGGTTTCCTCCCACATTCCAAAGACCTGTAGGGTAGTAGGCTAGTTGCTCATATGGGTCTAATGGGGTGTTGTGGGCTCCTTGGGCCTGTTACTGAGCTGTATTTCTAAATAAATAAACAAGAAATGGAAACAGGAGGAGTCCATTCTGCTCTTGAAGGCTGCTCTGCTATTCACTAAGATCACAGTCAATCTTTTACAGTAATGTCACTCCCCTGAAATAGCTCCAGTGTCCTGCAATTCCCTTAAAAACCACCTTCTACTCTCTTTTCCCATAAGGTAACTTGGAACTGGGCCGAGGCCATTGGTGAAGGAAAGGCAAAAAAATAGAAAAAATGATAAAGACGAGGGCATTGCTGTTTGAGTCCACACTTACTGCCACCAACTCAGATACAAAAACTGTGCAATCCTTAGAATCTGGCCCACGTGGACTCCGTCTAGGACAGGATGGAAGGAATGCACAAGGGCTCTTTCCCTGCTGCCACGGAGGTCTCCGATGAAGTTAAAGATAAAAATTGTCAGGAGTACAACCTGAAAACCTACAATCACGAGGATATATCTAGACAACTGTACCTGCGCTGTGAATGAGCAGTCAGCATTTATGCCACATACAGCATCAGGGTAATGCTCCATGAAAAAGCATTACCAAGAAAATGACTAAAATCCAACATGTTAGAAATTCCTACAAGTCAATGTGATGATCTTTGTGACAGTCTGCTTCAAAGAAGTAAAACTAATTATAACCTTAGTTTTCTCTTAGTCAGCTTTCTTCCCATGTTGGAATGGTACCCCAATGAGGTAGGCAACAAATGCAGTCCTACCAGAGCAGGTACACATCAAGCACACCTATTGGAAAATAGCTTTTTATCTCATTACCAGATTGGTTCTGTGCCGATTTTGTCTGGTAATGAGAGTTCAGATAGAGATATACAAGACTTTCCCCTGAATAAATACTCTCATAAAGCTCTGGCCCTTTCAGGAGAGGGTCCTTTATATTTTTTACCAAAATACTATACTTAAGACCATAAGATCATAAGACATAGGAGCAGAATTAGGCCATTTGGCCCATCGAATCTACTCCGCCATTCAATCATGACTGATCTTTTTTTTTTTCCCTCCTCCTCAATGCAGTCCCCGGCCTTCTCCTCGTAACCTTTGATACAATGTTCGATTAAGAACCTATCAATCTCTGCCACAAATTCACTACCCTTTGTCTAAAGAAATGTCTCCACACCTCTGTTTTAAAAAGGCACCCTATCGTGAGGTTGCGCCCTCTTGCCCTGGACTCGCCCACCATGGAAAATATCCTTTCCACATCTACTCTGTCTAGGCCTTTCAACATTCAAAAGAGGTCCCTCTTCATCTTTCTGAATTCCAGCGAGTACAGTCCCAGAGCCATGAAACATTTCTTGTATGATAACCCTTTCATTCCTGGAATCATTCTTGTGAACCTCCTGTAGACCCTCTCCAATGCCAGCACATCTTTTCTAAGATGAGGGGCCCAAAACTGTTTACAATATTCAAGGTGAGGCCTCACCAATGCCTTATAAAGCCTCAGCATCACATCCTTGCTCTTGTATTCTAGACCTGTTGAAATGAATGCTAACATGGCATATGTCTTCCTCACCACTGACTTGACCTGCAAGTTAACCTTTAGGGTGTTCTGCACAAGGACTCCCAAGTCCCCTCACATCTCAGATTTTTGGATTTTCTCCCCATTTAGAAAATAATCCACACATTTATTTCTACTACCAAAGTGCATGACCATGCATTTTCCAACATTGTATTTCATTTGCCACTCTCTTGCCTATTCTCCTAATCTAAGTCCTTTTGCATCCTATCTGTTTCTTCAACACTACCTGCCCATCCACCAATCTTCATATCATCTGCAAACTTAGTAACAAAGCCATCTATTCCATCATCTGAATCATTTATATACAGCATAAAAAGTAGTCCCAACACCGACCCCTGTGGAACATCACTAGTCAGTCACTGGCAGCCAAACAGAAAAGGATCCTTTTATTCCCACTTGCTGCCTCCTACCAATCAGCCAATGCTCTAACTTTCCTGTAATACCTTGGGCTCTTAACTTGGTAAGCAGCTTCATGCGTGGCACCTTGTCAAAGGCCTTCTGAAAGTCCAAGTATACAGCATCCACTGCATCCCCTTTATCTATCCTACTTGTAATCTCCTCAAAGAATTCCAACAGGTTTGTCAGGAACGATTTTCCCTGAAGGAAACCATGTTGACTTTGTACTATCTTGTCCTGTGTCACCAAGTACTCCATCACCTCATCCTTAACAATTGACTCCAACATCTTCCCAACCACTGAGGTCAGGCTAGCTGGTCTATAATTTCCTTCCTGCTGCCTTCCTCCTTTCTTAAAGATTGGAGTGCCACTTGCAACTTTTCAGTCTTCTGGCACCATGCCAGAGTCCAATGATTTTTGAAAGATCTTTTCTAATGCCACTGCAATCTCTAACACTACCTCTTTCAGAACCCCAGGGTGCAGTTCATCTGGTCTGGGTGATTTATGTACCTTTAAGTCTTTCTGCTTTTTGAGCACCTTCTCTCTTGTCAGAGTAATTGTACCCACCTCTCTTCCTTCACACACTGCAACATCAGGCATGCTGCTTGTGTTCATGCCTCTCTCAATTTCGCATGGAAGCCACCTAGGTATTTGGAGTGATTGGTTCAACAAAACCATGAGTTCAATAGTTGGTATACTGGCTGGTCGCATCGTAGCCAGGTACAGCAATTTGAATGTACAGGAACAAAAGTAGTTGTAGAGAGTAGTGCAGTCTGCACAGACAGTTATCTCATGTGTGTTCCCTGCCTACTATTGGCAGTATCTACAAGTGCTGCCTCATAAAGGCAATGTCTGTTATTAAAGATCCCGACCATCCTGACTATGCAATTGTCTCACAGCCACCATCGGGCAGGAGGTACAGAAACCTGTAGTCCCACACCACTGGGTTGAAGAATAGCTATTTTCCTTCAATCATTCAGTTCTTGAAATAATCTACATGATACTACTCATTGCTTAAGTATAGCACACTATGACTTTGCCTTAATTGTGTGCTTTCTTATAAAAATTGTGTATAACTTGTACTTTTCTTGTGAATGTTGTGTATCTGTCGCTATATGCTTCTGCTACTGTTGCAAGTAAGCTTTTCATTATATTTGTGCATAGGTGTACCTGTGTGTATGACAATAACCTCAACTTCAAATAAAATTATTGGAAAAGATCTGTGACACCTTTAAACATCATTCTCATGAGAGGCTTTTAACGCCAATGTTTTGACTATTCCGCATAATCTTGAAGTTGCTTCTTAAAGATCTGGTTTTTCAGAATTTGTCAGCATAGAGTGATATATTACTGTGTTAGGAATGAAATGGATCATGTTCTGTGTGGGAAACCTGATTTGTTAACATAGCTTATGTCTATCAAATTTTGTTTGGATGCTACCATGTGTGAGCTAATGCTTTTAAAGACTAAATGATTTGTATTGCTGTGGATATTGACTGATTGACATCAGAGACCTCAAAATGAAAAATGAACTGCAATTATAGAAACAAATATTAAGCTAAAAAGCTGTTTTTGTTAGTTGTCCTTGATACATAACTATTCTAGCAGGACTGCATTTACTTTCTGCCTACACTGAGGTCAGGTCCCAACATAGGAAAGAATCCTACCAGTAGAAAGCCAAAGTTATAATTAGATTAGTTTCTTAGCAGCATATCAATTTGACTGTCACAAAAACCATCACATTCATTTTTGTTGGCTCTACAAAGTGAAATATTTTACCGAAATAATCTCCTTGAAATTGCAGCCAGCTTTACGATGCCTGCAATAGAACTTTTCATATGTATCAAGTTTCAGTCATCATTCAAGGTCATTTCAAGTAATATCCAGGTTTCCTACTCACTTATAAGGTATTAGTGGTCTAATCAAATGAAACAGATAACAGAAAGACTTGTTTTTCCAGTTGTCTTTACAATTATACAGCATGGGGTTGTTTGCAGTTTTGTAACATACTCTTAACAATTCAATATCTTAAACATTTCTCTCAATTGTTGAAACACTCTTTTTGCTGAGGAGAAAGAAACATTACAGATAAGGGATAAATTAATTTGAACATAAGAGATGTTCACTCCAGAGCATTAAATTGTGCAAAGAAACTTTGTATTGAAATCCCAGGACTGTGTCGGAGAATTTTCACGCAGTTACAGGAGTAGAAGGTGGTCTTAAAGGTGAGCTGCACAGGAGCATCTCTTGCACAGAGTGGGGTGAATCTCTGTAGAATTGTGGAGGCTAATTTGGGGGTCTCAGCTCAAAATGGTGGCTCTTTATTTCACTCCATTGATGCTGCCTGACCTGCTGAGTTTTTCCAGCATTTTGTGCATGTTATTCCTGGACAGATCAGTTATGACCATAGTGGGGCAGGATTGAGAAGCCAAGTGTTCCTGCTCCTTATATTTTATGTACTTTCATAACTTATCATGTACAAATTTTAGGGAACTAATGCACCAAGTTATGCCACAAAAGATGAGGAATCTCATTTAGGAGTGCCAAAGGCATTCAGCACTGTTTTCAACCAGAAGTATCCAACAGATGAATCATGTCAAATTACTAACAAAGCATCCCCCCTTCACAGAAGCTAGCTTTCAGACATTTAATTTACTTCATGAGATAAAATCACATAGGGTTGGGAGTAGACAACAAACTGGCAATGGTAACAGTGCTCCAGAACTTCTAGCCTGTCTAGTCATGATATTTCAGTGCATTGCAAGTACACACTCAGAAGAAACCTGCCCAGGTAATTTGGCAGGAAAGGCTAATATAAGGGAGCATAATCGTAAGCTGATTGGAGGAAAGTAGAAGGGAATGTCAAATGAGTTCTTTACACAGATAATGGTGGGTGCAAGGATTGAACTGCCAGAAACTCTTAGATAGGCAGAAGGATGATAGAAAAATGGAGAGTTATAGAATCATAGAAAAGTAACGCACAGAAAAAGGCTTTTGGCCCATCTAGTCTATGCTGAATCATTTAAACTGCCTTCTCCCATTGACCTGCACCAGAACTATAGCCTCCATACCCCTACCATCCATGCACCTATCCAAACTTCTTTTATAAGTTGAAATCGAGCTCGCATGCACCACTTGCACTGGCAACTCATTCCACACTCTCATGACCCTTTGAGTGAAGTAGCCCCTCATGCTCCCCTTAAACTTTTCACCTTTCACCCATAGCCAATAACCTCTAGCTGTAGTCCCACCCAACCTCAGTGGTAAAAGCCTGCTTGCATTTACCCTATCTATACCACTTATTTTGCATTCCTCTATCAAATCTCCTCTCAATCATCTATGTCCCAAAGAATAAAATCCTAACCCATTTAATCTATCCTTACAACTCAGGTCCTCCAGTCTCAGATTCATCTTTGTAAACTTTCTCTGTACTCTTTCAACCTTATTTACACCTTTCCTGTAGGCAGGTGACCAAAACTGTACACAATACTCCAAACTAGGCCTCAATGTCTTATAACACATCTTCTGTACTCAATACTTTAATTTATGAAGGCCAATATGCCAAAAGCTTTCTTTACAACCCTATCTACTTGTGAAGCTACTTTCAATGAATTATGGACCTGTATTCCCAGATCACGTTGTTCTACTGCGCTCTTCATTGCCCTACTGTTCACTGGGTAAGAATTACCCTGGTTGTTCCTACCAAAGTGCAACACATTGCACTTGTCTGCATTAAATTCCAACTACTGTTTTTCAGCCCATTTTTGTGGCTGGTTCAGATTCCACTGCAAGCCACGATAGCCTTCCTCACCATCTACTATGCCCCATTCTCGGTGTCATCCGCAAGTTTGCTGATCCAGTTAACCACATTATCATCCAGAAGGGAATGAAGGAGGCAAAGGTTTGACTTATCAAGATGTAAGTTAAAAGGTCAGCATTACATCACAGGGTGAAGGACCTGTACTGTGGTGTAATGTTATTTGCCACCCACTAAAGAATATGACAGATTAGTCAATTCTCAATCATCAACAACGTGATGGTGGGTGTCGCTGACATTCAGTCAAGCAGTGCTTTGTGTTAGAAATCTGGTTGCCATTGCTCAACTTAGATTCCACCAGCACCTCGTCACCAACTCCAGACCTCTTTATAGCCTTGTCAAAACATGGACCGAAGAGCAGAGCGTGGTGATGGGAGTGTCTGCCTGTGACAGTAAAACAGCTTTTGACTGAGTGTGTCACCAAGGAGCCCTGGCAAAACTAAAACAATGAGAATCACGGAAAATATATTTCAAAGTTTTGAGTTACACCTTGTACAAAGAGATACAAGAATTTGAGATGCTCCCTCATATTTGAATATTCAGCTCCACTAACAACAGTTCATTCCTGGACCTGGATAGAAATCAAAAAGGACTAATAACAGTCACACAAGTTCCAGTCAATGATGATCCCAATAAAACAGAACAAGGTCTCTCACCTCATCTCCTTCCCTGCCCATCACCTCCCTCTCATGCTCTCCTCCTTCTTTGTCTTCTATCCTCTTGATTCAGATTCCCCCTTCTCTAGCCCTTTATCTCTTTCACCAATCAACTTTCTAGCTCTACTTTACCACATCCCCCTCTCCCGGTTTCACCTATCACCTACCACCATGTACTTCTTCCTTCCCTCCCCCACCTTCTTACCTTGACTTCTCATCTTTCTTTTCCAGTCCTGACGAAGTGTCTTGGCCAAAACATTGACAGTTTACTCTTTTCCATGAATGCTACCTGACCTGCTGAGTTCTTCCAGTATTTTGTATGTGTTGCTTTGGATACCCAGCATCTGCAGACTTTCACATCCAGCCGCGGCCGTTTCTTCGAGCTCGGCCCTTCCTTAGGCGGAGGCCTTGGGCAGGTCCAGGCACACGGTGCAGCACCCAAGTTCATCATGTCTCTTCTAACTAGCATAGCATACGATTCGTAGATACGTGGTGAGGCTTTAATCTCTTCCACCCTTTGTCAGGTCTTTTTTTTTTTTTTTTTTATTCCTGCTGGGTGTCCTCCCACCCTCCTCACCAGACTAAGTCAAGGAAGACGCATAGTTTAAGGAAAGGGAAATCAAGGTTTAACCAATTTATCACACTTCTTCAAAGAAACAAAACATGTGGGAAACCAATCTATACCTGGATTTCCAGAAGGCACTTCTACAATCTGATCAGCCAAGTGCTCGCTGAAGAATAGAGCAGGCTTCAGGTTTAGATTTATCACTTGTACATCAAAACAGAGGGTGAAAAAACCATTTGTGTTAACAATCAACACAGCCGAGGATGTGCTGGGGGCAGCCTGCAAGAGTTGGCACATGTTTCGGTGTCAACATAGTATGTCCACAATGTTCAGCAAGACAATACAAGCAGCAACAACAAAAAACCAAAACAAGACACAACAGTAAAGCAAGCCCCCTTCCCCATCCTCTCACCCAGCTCGCTCTCACTCACACTTACAGGCCTCCAGCCCCAGGACAGGCATCCTCGCTTGAGGGGCCAAACTGGTGATCACTACTTCCATTTATAATCATATATTGCTTGCATTGCTAGACAACGCTGTAACCTAACCATTCATTCTCCCTAACAACACTGCACAGCATCTGCAGTGTGCACTCAAGCAAAACTTTCCAAGTTTGGGAGCTCAGCTACTAAAAAGGACAAGAGTCTGGAGGCACATCAGAATGACACCACCTTCAAGCATACTTCCATGGCACACATCATTTCAAAGGGAAATATGTTACTGATCCTTCATCAATACCCAATCGAAATTGTGCAACTCCCTACCCAGACACATATCAAGGGTAGCCTCACCAGCAGGTGAAACAATGGGGGGTGTTGATGGCAGACCCAAGTGCAAGACACAGACACTAAAGTGCAAGGAACAGGACTTGATCAGAGTAGGGAAGTGGCAGAATACAGACAAGGGGCAGGGACAAGAAGGCAGACTTGGGCTAGGACATGGACAAGACAGGGAACCCAGTCAAGGAACTATGCACTAGGAGCCTGGGCTTGGGCTCCAAGCCAGGGACTGGACAAGGACCCAGAACCTGGGTCCTGCCTCGGGCTCAGGCCCCAGAACCAGGCAAGGACCTGACATGGCTACAAGACAGGACATGGCTGGGGTCTTGGCTCTTGAGCTTGGAGGCAGGCCAGGGTCTTGAGGCTTGAGCTGGAAGACAGGCTGGGGTCTTGGGTCTTGAGATGCGGAGGCTAGAGCTCAGAGACAGACTGGAAACTGTACATCAACATAGAGCCAGGACTTATCCTTCAAAAAGCCGGAACTCATCTTTAACACGACACTAACATGAGACTGGATAGTACATAGACATAGACCCAGGACTTATCCTTAGACAAGCCGGGACTCAACTTTATCTCCACACCAAGGTGGCATAGGTCCATCCGTCAGATAACAGCAGAACAGCCTGACTTACCCCACGGAGCCAAGGACAAGAAAGAGACAAACACCGAAGAATGACAGACAGTTCCATCTCTGCATCAGGGTTGCTCTGAGTCACAGTTACGGTCAGCAACCCCGGCTGGCTACAGAAACAGCTGGATCCCTACCTAGCTCAGAGTGGCTGATGGCCACTCAGCTGGCCCAGGAAATGGCCAAATCCATACCACAAAGGCAGCTCCAACTACCAACAGCAAGGCTCCATGAGGGGAAGGTTCACCAACACATCCTAAAGATGACAAGTGGCCACTCTAGCCTTCCACCAGCAGGTTGCTCCCAGGGAATCTTGACAAGACAAACCAGCAGCTCACACTCAACCCCAAGGCTACTTATATTCCAAGCCCCAAGATGGGAATCAGGTGCCTATGATTAACTCAACCAAACAAGGGACAGCTGGAAGACCCGGAGTCCTGAGTCCACAGACCGGACCGTGAACCGGAATGCAGACTTCATGGACCAGACCATGATAGCAGGACTGCAACAACACATCACCACCATCTTCAAGGGCAGCTAGGAATGGGTAATAATGCTGACTTTGTGTGTGTATTAAAGAAAACTACAAGGGTATAAGACAAAATGTGAGCTTTGTTTATTGGGGTGCTTGACAGACTCCATGCAATTTATGAATATCAGCACATAATTGATTTCTATTTTAGTAGATGGACTTTGTAATCTTGTTGAGTGACAATAGGGAACCATAATATTAGAGCACGAGAATGTTTTAATTTACCAAATGCAGTCTCTGACATAAGGGTATTGTGCAACGCGTGCTGTGTTACAGCCACTGACCTTCCATTTGTGTCTTAAATTATTATTGGTTTTGGTTAAATGCTAAACAAATGTGTTTTGACAAGCCTCTTAGGAGATTGATTACTCCAAAGGGCATGTGTTATGCTCAATCCCTGTAATCACAGAACTATGTGCACTGATCAAAATTAAAGACAAGTCCACAGCAGAGCTTGCACATGGCAGGATACAGAACTTCTGTGCTCATTTGATCATGCGCTTATTTGGAATATCTGTAGGGCATTTAGTCAGACACAGTCTAGTTAAAGTGCTGAATCATGTTTATTCTACAGTACGTTAATCTTTCCTCTGGATCTCTATTTCACACCATTGAATAGATGAAAACATTCTTGGACAAAAATCCAGTAATGCTCACGATATCATTTTTGCCCTCGGCCTTAATTTTCCTTCCCTTTAAGCAGACACGTGCTAATTTAGGACTGAAAGAAAATTCTGTCTTGTTTGGCGACACACAGCAATAATGTTTCTGTGACCTAGATTGTGTGTTAAAAGATGTGTGTAAAAAGAGTTCATTGTTATGAAAGAATGCATCTTATTCAATAAATGAATCCCAATACCACGATGGCAAAAGGCGAACGGAAGACAATCATTATGGGTCTAGGCATTTGCCAATGGAACAACTAGGCAGCATCATTACCTCTGTAAATACATGAGATCTTTATTGAATTTCATTAGTTTGTTCTGAAACTCTATAGTTGAGCTTATGTTGGAAGAACTCCGACCGCAACCTTTCTCATCTGAAGAGAGTCTTGGATAGGTTACAGCATTAACTTTTCTCATATCTCCAGAGAAAAAGAATTTAATTTCAAAGTACAGTCCTTATCACCACAAAATGAGGAATGAGTATGTTTACATTGGCGCATTAGGTGTGTGGGACTCACTGCTAAACACGGAAATAACAATGGAAATGTATCCAAGCTCTTCCATAATATTTTCATGCATCCACCAGAGAAAAATCACCAAAATAATTGCATATACAAAACTCCACACTGCTTCATTGATTTATGGATTAGCTGATTTAAAATCATTAAGGATGCATCAAACTCTGTAGGGTTTGCGAAGTAAGAGGCTTTTTTTTGTAATTTATTTTTTATTGAATTCCATCATCAAACAAACATTTCCATAACAAGTATTTCAGATACTGTACATATATATCATATAATCATTTGTCACAAATTTCCACATAATATTTATCTGAGGTATACACTTACAGAAAGGAGAGGAAAGAAAGAACAATCGAAAGAAGAAAACTATGTACAGAGTAGGGAGTGATTTTTTTTTACAACATATTCATTGACTTGTGAGAATAAAATCAGATCTATGAGGTGTCATGTAGTTAAACCATTTTTTCCCGTATGAATAAAATTTTTCCAACTTATGATTAGCAGATGCTGTTATCTTCTCCATTTTGTAAATGTCCATTGTAATTTCCATCCATACATTCAAAGTTGCGCTCTCCTGTGATAACCATTTCCTGGTAAGGGTCTTTTTACCAGTCACCAGCAGTATATTCATTAAATATTTATCTCTTTTCAACCATTCTTGAGGTATATACCCAAAATATATGGTCTTACTCTCAAAGGGTATTTCACATTTAAATATGTCTTGTAGGGTATTATATATCCCACACCAATAGTCTTTGATAACGGGACATTCCCAGAAAATATGATAATGGTTTGCGTTTTGATTTCCACAATTTCTCCAGCAAACAGGAGGGTTACTATCATAATGGGATTTCTGAGAGGGTGTAATAAAATATCTTATCAAGTTTTTCCACCCAAACTCCCTCCATTTCTGTGAACTGGTACACTTCCATTGATAGCTCCATATTATTGTCCAGTCTTCCTCAGATATTATTATCCCTCTTTCTTTCTCCCACTTTGTTTCAATGTATGGTCAAATGTGTTTTAAGATTTGACAAACCCTTATACGCGCTTCAAATTATTCTACTACCGTTGTCTGCATTATATGCTTTTCTAAATAGCTCTATCAGACATGTATTTGCCTTGGTTACATTTTTAACCGTCCTATTAACATACTGTCGCATCTGTAAATACTGGTAAAAGTCTTGTTTTTCTAATAAGTATTTCACTTTGAGCATTTCAAAACTGAACAATGTTCCTTCTTTCATTATAATGCAAATAGCTGTTATGCTTTAAGGTGCTTAAATCTAGCATCCTGTTTATTCAGCATCAAATCTGAGTCATATGCACACCATTTAAGTATTGCAATGTCTCTCTTTAGTTTATATTCTTTTATAATAGTTTTCCATATTTTAAGAGTCCATTTCACCTACGTGTTGTCAATATTATTTATGTAACTTTATAGGTTATTATCAGCCAAAATTGCCTGTATGGGGATGGAAAGTATCCTCTCCTCAATGTTTTTCCATTGAGCCCTATATGATGGGTTGCACCAGCATATCACGGCTCTCAACTGTGCTGCAAAATAATAATCTCTAAGAGAAGGTAGGCCCTATCCCCCCTTTTCCTTGGCTAATTGCAAAATTTTGAGAGAATCCTAGGCCTTTTACCTTGCCGTATATATCTTGATAGCATGTTGTTCCATTCATTGAATTGATTTTGGTTAATCTCTACTGATAGGGTCTGAAAGAGGTATAGTAGTCTGGGCAGTATATTCATTTTAATAGATTCAATCCTTGGACTGAGACGATGAAAAGGAATTAGGATCCATCTTGTTATATCTTCCTTAATCATTTTATATATAGGCTGATAATTGCATTCTGATAATTTTGCCAAATCTTTTGGCATAATGATACCCAAATATTTGACAGACTCTGTTTGCCATGCCCAAGGATATCTACTTTCAATTTCTCTTGGTGGGCTATAGTTATATGAAATTAGTTGGGTTTTATCTATGTTGATCTTGTATCCTGACAATTGGACATATTGTTAAAAGGATTGCATCAATTTAGGTAAAGAGTATGTTGGTTGCCCTAGATAGATCAAAATGTCATCTGCGTAACAGGCCAATTTATGCTCTGTCCCTTTAATAGTAATTTCCCTGATATCTTCATTTTGTCTGATGTATTGAGCTAATGGTTCCAGATATAATGCGAAGAGTAGTGGTGACCATGCACAACCCTGTCTCGTGCCCCTTTCTAGAGTAAAACTATTAGATAAAGATCCATTGATTTTAATCCTGGCAGTTGGATTGTCGTATAGTGCCTGTATAGTTTTAATAATTGTGTCATGTAGACCAAATCAATGTAAAACTCTATAAAGAAAATCCCAATTAACCAAATAAAATGCCTTTTCAGTGTCCACACTTATCACTATTGCTTCAATTTCATTTTTATATGATCCATAATGTGAAGTGTCCTTCATATATTGTCTTGTGTTTGGCGTTGTTGTATAAAACCTGTCTGATCATTATGTATCAGTATGGGTAGAAACTCTTTTAATCGTTTGGCCATGATGAAGGTAAATATTCTATAATCCACATTAAGAACAGATATTGGTCTAAATGACCCACATTCCATTTTATCCTTGCCTTCTTTCAGTATAGCTGAGATTATCGCCTCCTTCCAGCTGGGTGGCATTTGCACCTTTCTTAGGGCCCAGTTCAGTGTGGGGAGTAAAACAGGAATTAACTCACTTCTAAACTCTTTATACCACTCTGCCGTATATCCATCTGATCCTGGTGACTTGCTTAATTTAAACCTACTAATTGCAGTTTATAGTTCAGCTTCAATTATGTCAGCAGTCATCGTTCTATTTTGTTCTTTGCTTAAGTGGGTAACTCTGAAGAATTCAGGAAGGTGTCAATTTGGGTTATGCTTCCCCCTGGAACTTTGGAATATAGAGTTTTGTAAAACATTTCAAAAGCTTCTTGAATTTCACTTAGCTTATTTTTTTTATCACTTTTGTTCTTGGATCCCTAATTCTATGAATTGTACTTTATGCTATCTTTTTTTTTCAGTTTCTACGCCAGTATTTTCATAGCTTTAGATCCACTTTCATAGTGTGCAAGAGGCATATTAAATAAATCATGCTCTACTTTAGCTGGAGAACTTTCAACCAGCCCCAGTACATATTCCCAACTACCTCACCAGTGCACTAAATCGCAGAACCACTTTGGTGCAGTGAATAATATGATATGTTTTAAGGATATGAATGTTCCTAGCAACACAAGCATTTTAGCCCACTTCTTAGCATTGGTGTTCAACCTTCTTGAAGTGCGTCAGTCCCTCTTCTGAAAGCTTTCTCACAATTTTGTTGGGGTGGTGTTCCAGGGTTTAAACCAAATGACAGTAACGAACCAGTGATATATTCTCAAGCCAGGGCAGGAATGTTTCCCACCACTTGTTGCCTTAGTCTTTCTTGCTATAGATAGCTGTGGATTTAATAATAATACTTTATTGATCCTGAGTGGGAAATTCTTCAATTACAGCAGCAACATTAGCAGTGTGTAGACTTGACGAATAATAAAGTACAGAATAATAATATACAATGATTTACCAATGTGCAATAATAATGTGTGAAATATTAAAACAGAGACTATTGTACTATGATATGTTATTCTGCAGTCACACAGAGATGAACTGTTGTATATGCTTATTGCATTTGGCAGGAAATATTTGCTGTAACAATCCCTGTGACAGCGGAGCTGAATGACTGTTCAAAAGGGTGTTCTGGTGGTCATAGAGAGGATGTGCCAGATTGCCCATAATGGACAACAGTTTGTTTAGTGACCTCCTCTCCACCACTAACTCAAGAGTCCAGGTTGTAGCCAAGGACAGATCCAGCCTTTCTGATGAGTTTATTTAGTCTTTTTTTTGCATCACTAGCACCGATGCTGCTCCCCTGACATAAAGCTACAAAGACGTCAGAGTATCCTGGGCAAGTAAATCCAGTGCGTTCTGCAAAATGGCACACGTGTTGTCCTCATGGTGGAAGGAATAACTGTTTAAAGTGGTAGATACACAGCCATTTAGGTGATTTGCTTTTCATGGTGGCATCTGCCCTCAAGGTTTTATTAGTATAGTGCTCACCTGCAGAAACAAGAGTTTTCCAGTGTATTCCTAACTCATGTAATCGTACATTTTTGCACGTCACGGAAAAAAAAGGGTGCCAGAAGGTTAAACACTCACTTCAGGATACCTAGCTGCTCACCTGATCTTGTTGCCACAATATTAATGAGACTCATTGAGTCTCTGGTCAGTAATGACCTCCCTCCCCAAAATATTGATGGTGAAGATAGTCATCACGAATGTCAGGAGAATATGGTCAAATTGAGAACACAGAAAGTAGAGTTTCTGGAAATCTGAAATAAGAGCAAAAAAATGTAGGAATGAATGGCATAGATAGTTAGATTCTTTCTCACTGAAGTTAATTATTACCCAGCAGACCATTGGTACAAATTATACCTACCACTTGTCATCCCATGCCTCTCAGTCTGGTCTCAGAATATCTGCAAGCAGGGAGTGGCTGCTTCATTTACCAGGGAGTCACAAATGGGAATGAACATGATGCAGTCACTAGCAAACACTCTCACCTTGGTCCTTATGATAAAGGGCATCAAAAAATCAACTGAAAATGGTTGAAACAAGAAAAGTGTTCCAGGGATGAGGTTGGAATGTTTGACCAATGACAATTTCAATCATCTTTCTTTGCGTCAGGTACAACTCCAACTCCTTGAGTGTTCCCCCCCCCCCCACCCCCTTTTGAGTTCAAATGTGATCAGACTTTTCTGGTATCAAATTGGGTCAATGTCTACCTTTTTAATCATAGGCTGCCACACTCACTTCATTGGTCTCACTAAACAGTTCCATTCTTTAGTCGATGTTTGGATCCAGAATGTGATGGTCAAGCGGTCCTGCCAAAGTCCAAACTGGGCATCAACGAATATATTATTGGTGAGCAAGTGCAGCTTGATAGCACTAGCAGTGACAGCTTCCATCACTTTGCTGGTGATGGAGGGTGGCCTGATGTGGTAGCGTTGATCAGTTTTGATTTATCTTAAGTTTTGTGAGCAGGTTAGTCTTGACTAGTTTCTGTTATGAACTTAATAACATTCAGGCCAAAATCAGTTAATTGCCTGGTGACAGATGCCTCTGACTTAATCACATTTTTCAAAATAAGTTATAACATTAACATAACACTTAAAATGTACACTTAGTAAGCAAAGTTTATTGTCATAAGCATCTGTACACAGATGTAATGAAAAACGTACTTGCAGCAGCATCACAGGAACATCGCAACAGATATACAACATTCACAAGCATAAATTAAACATTTAACACAATTTTACAAGAGTGCCCATACTTATTTTGCAAAAAAATGATTCATGGAATGAAGTTCAAATATAAATAGCATTGCTTTCTTTGCTCATTTACAATATAGAATGTCATTTGGCCATCTCTAAAAACCCACAAAGTGGGGTTGAGCTGCTTTCTTGAACTGCTGAAGACTTTGTGCTGAAGGGCCCCCACATCGCTTTTAGAGGAGTTTCAATATTCTGATGAAGGATCTCAGCCCAAAACATTGACTATACTCTTTTCTATAGATGCTGCTTGGCCTGCTGAGCTCCTCGAGCATTTTGTGTGTTGTTTCAACACCTTGACATTTTACTACTGAAGGATTCATGCACAGGTGGGAATGCTGAAGAGAACTCACAGGGAATGGTGTTCCTATGTACTTGCTGTCTTTACCTTCCTCTGCAGTTTATAGTTTGCGGACTTAGGAAGTATACTACGCAGCAGCCTCGATAAGTAATAATTTTGTGTTTGGTGCTCATAAAACTATGTACAAAGACAGAAAGTGAATTGTTTAAGAGGGAAGAACGGGATACAAATCAACATGACTGCAGAGCTTCAGATGGTGTCAAGCTGTACTCCTACAGATAATTAATAGTATTTCATCACATTCTGAACTTGTAAGTGATGTAAGTGGATAAGTTCAGGAGACAAATCATAGCCACTAAAATCCCAGCATATAATAAGATCTCTCAATTCCCTGTCAGTCCCCATACTACCAAGTGCCCAGCTCTGATGTTTCTTCACTTCCAACCCACAATCACCAGCTTCTCCCAAGCAGGGAAAGAGAATGAGAACTCTGCATTTCTACCCACAAACAGCATTATGCGGTGAACAAACCACCAAATCAGCACACTAGACTTTTTAAGGTTCCATTGACTGGAATTACATCAATATTCATTAGAGTAATACCTTTTAAATACTGTACTATTTTTGCATGAGTACATAAGCATCAGTGTTTGTGAATAACTAGCAAATAACTAGAAACTGGAAAGTGACTATGCTTCTGGAGACTTTTTTTAAAAAAAGAGAGATGAGCTTTGCCTTTTGGCAAGTAGTGTCTGTCATCTGGTTCTCATTTGAGAGTTCAAGGTCACTTCATTCTTTTCAACTGATTGCTCAACCAGATTATGTTCAATGAACTTCTGTTACTTTTGTTAGCATGCAACAAAGACTACACAGTATTTTGTGACAAATTGGATCTGGAAAGTGCAACCTGAAATTCTGACATCATTATTACTTCCAGAGAGGAACAGAATGCAATTACTGTGTCTTGATCCAAACTGACAACTGAATCTAATGATTTTACATGCAAGACATTTCAATGATGTCTGGACGGAAGTTCCATGTGGCACCAGCGTTAGGTGTGTTACGTAACCGGCAACAATGAATATCAATCAAGACAGGTTATATAAAAAAAACCAAACATTTATTAAACACGGATAAACAATAAGGTAAAAAAAACAAACAAAAACTTTAACCCGAAGTTAACCGATATGCAGCCGTTCAACAAATCAACACTCGGCACTGGTTCTTAAAGCGTAAAATGCAAAACCAGTTCTTAGAGCGATAAAGTCAAATATAGTTCTTAAAGCAATAAATTCGAAAGTCCAACAGATTTATACGTTCAATCGGGAGAGACTTCTCTGGAGAAGGATTTCTTCACAGACTCGACTTTCCTGCTGGTTCTGTCCACAGGATTCACGATGCCGGAAATAAAGAGTTTAAAACAACTGACCTTAAATTCTTTTAGAGAGAGAGCAAACCGTTGCATGAACTCCTTGCTCTTTTTGGCAAGAGTTATCCTTGATGCAGGTCGCTATTCTTCCAACGAAGACTCAATAAGGTTGATCCTTTATTAAGCTGCCAAACGATGCCGACTCCTCTCGATCCTTCGATCCTGTACTTCGATAAATTCTTCACTCTCCCTTCTACTGTTGGAATTGGGTAAATCAACACATCTAGCAAAAATTTCCAGTCCAATAACATGGTATCTTGCAATAGAACGCAATACTCCATTTTAAAAATGAAACTGCGTCACAAAAACAAACACACAACAGAAACTGAGACACAGCACGTTCTATCTGGAAATCTACAAACTAAAAACCTACTGCGTCACCTGGGTCGACCCTTATATAGCCATGGTGCACATGTCATCACGTGACCACACATCGGCGGGAAAATCACATCAGGTGACCTCCAAAAGACCCTTACATCATTCTCACAAAAAAAACAGATCTCCTTGAGCATGTAACAGGTGAAATTTACCTTCACAAAATGTCCAGAAGGAACTGTACTTCCCTCTCTCCCCCGCACCCATTTCTCTCTGATCATGCTCTTACTTCACTAAATGGACACTTAATCCCCCTGTACAGTGGGCCTGCCCACTCACTGCCCTGTGCCGGACAGCTACATCCATAGGTGGAGGGTGCCTACTCCCAACATGGTGCTGAAAGAATGAGAATTCATCACAAAGAATGGAGCACAATATTCCTACTGCAATCCATCCAGTGTTTTACAAACATTCAACATAACTTCCCTGCTTTTGTACTCTCTGCCTTCATCTACAAATCCCCATGTATTTTACTAGCCATTCACTCTGCTTGCCCTACCACCTTCAATGACTTGTGCACAATAACACTGCCATCTGTTGCCATACATCCTGCAAAATTGTGGCCTTCATTGCGGGGTGAAAAAAGGGAGTGTGAAACAAGTCATTAATCTGTTAATACAAGCCGATCAGCAAAACGTGGTCAACAACCTCTTTCACTTTATAATGCTTACTAATATAACAGGACTTGAGTTGTTTCAAACTTCTGGTTTAGAACACCGACATTGAAACAGGAAATTAGTTAAGCTGCTAACAATAGGTTTCAGGGGAGATGGGGAATAAAGGTCATTTTCTCACTTATAAATGAAATTGTTGTTTACTAAATTATCATAGTTCAGTATAGAATAAAGAGTTTATTAAGTTGCAATAGCTGGTGGCACTCTAATCCACCAGAGTAACATACAAAATGCTGGAGGAACTCAACAGGTCAAGCAACATCTATGGGGGGGTTGCAAGGGGAGAGAGTCCCTGATGAAGGGTCATAGCCAGAAACATTGACTGTTTATTAATTTCCTTAGATAGTGCCTGACCAGCCGAGTCCCTCCAGCATTATTGTGCGTTGTTTTGGATTTCCTGCACCTGCAGAATCTCTTGTATTTTTTGCTCTAATCCACCAGGCTGTTTTGCTAGAGCTGTACTCATCCAAGTGAGGGGATGCCTTTCCATACCATTCCCAAATAGTGGCTTTAGATGTGGAATGGCTTTGGGATGGCAGGGAGCTGCAGGAGATCCAGCCTCTGAACTGATATTACTGTTGCAATATTTATCTGGTTGATCTAGCTGAGCTTCTGTGCAATATTTATTGCCAGGATGTTGATTTTGGGATAGAGGTGGGGAGAGTAGGTGAAGCAAATCAACCTTAGTAACACTACCAAATATCAAGAGAAGGTGGTTAGACTATTATGCTTTACAACTCCAGAAACTTGAAAGAAAAATATGGGAACCCAGAAACTTTAGTGTACTTTAGTGAAGTGCTCAAAGCTGACATGGTGGCGTAATGATATATGAAATTCATGTACATTTACACGTAACCCATAATGAATTATAAACAAGGAATGCTTAATCAAACAATATATTGATATATTAAATACACTACACGCCTTCCTGCTTAGGTAAACAGTAACATGCAACAAAGAATTCATCTCAATTCAAAAGTAAAGATAACCCAGGAAATTATAGACCAATGAGTCTGACTTCAGTGGTAGGCAAGTTGTTGAAGATCCTGAGAGGCAGGATTTATGAGCATTTGGAGAGACATAATCTCATTAGGGATAGTCAGCATGGCTTTGTCAAGGGCAGGTCATGCCTTAAGAGCCTGATTGAATTCTTTGAGGATGTAACAAAACACATTGATGAAGGTAGAGCAGTGGATGTAACGTATTTGGACTTCAGTAAGGCATTTGATAAGGTTCCCCATGCGAGGCTCCATCAGAAAGTAAGGAGGGATGGGATCCAAGGAGGCCTTGCTTTTTGGATCCAGAATTGGCTTGCCCCCAGAAGGCAAAGGATGGTTGTAGATGGCTCGTATTCTGCATGGATGTCGATGACCAGTGGTATTCCACAGGGATCTGTTCTGGGACCTCTCTTTGTGATTTTTATAAATGACCTGGATGAAGAAGTAGAAGGGAGGGCCAGTAAGTTTGCGAATGACACAAAGGTTGGGGATGTTGTGGATAGTCTGGAGGGTTGTCAGAGGTTACAGCGGGACATTGATAGGATGCAGAACTGGGCTGAGAAGTGGCAGATGGACTTCAACCTAAATAAGTGTGAAGTGGTTCATTTTGGTAGGTCCAATTTGAAGACAGAATATAATACAAATAGTAAGACTCTTGGCAGTGTGGAGGATCTGACACATCTTGGGATCCATGTCAATAGGACACTCAAAGCTGCTGCACAGGTTGATAGTGTTGTTATGAAGGCGTATGGTATGTTGGCATTCATCAACCATGGGAGTGAGTTCAAGACCCATGAGGTAATGTTACAGCTATACAAGATCTTGGTCAGACCCCACTTGGAGTACTGTGTTCAGTTCCGGTCACCTCATTACAGGAAGGATCTGGATACTATAGAGAGAGTGCAGAGGAGATTTACAAGGATGTTGCCTGGATTGGAGGGCGTACCTTATGAGAATAGGTCGAGTGAACTTAGCCTTTTCTCCTTGGAGCAATGGAGGATAAGAGGTGACCTGATAGAGGTGTATAAGATAGTGAGGGACATTGATCATGTGGATAGCCAGAGGCTTTTTCCTACGGCTGATATGGCTAACACAAGGGGACATAGTTTTAAGGTGCTTGGAAATAGGTACCGAAGGGATGTCAGAGGTGTTTTTTCCACACAGAGTGGTGGGTGTGTGGAATGCACTGCCGGCAGCGGTGGTGGAAGCAGATACAATAGGGTCTTCCAAGAGCCTCTTAGATAGGTACATGAAGGTTAGAGAAATAGAGGGCTAAGCACTAGGGAAATTCTAGGCAGTCTCTAGAGTAGGTTACATAGTTGGCACAACATCGTGGATCGAAGGGCCTGTAATGTGCTGTAAATATCTACGTTCAAATATGTAATATATTGTTCCCTAGTCATCTTACATATGCAGTACACTATATAATACTACTATATAGACAACCACTGCATAGTAAATTTTAAATTGTCTCATTCAGACCTAAAGATTTAATCACTGTGAAGGATTTCTCACTCTTGTGGGATAACATCTTTTCTGACAAGGATGACACACTTGTAGGAGTTGACACTTGTAGCAGTCGCTGGAAGTGGTTCTGACAGTTCTGGACATCCTTCTTCTCTAACAATTGAGACTGGTCTCCTCAGCTGGTCAATGTGTCATCTCCAGATGACATCAGACACAATCTTCACTGTGCAGGAGAGTTCTGTCCTTAATCTTTCCAGGTACCCACTTTCGATCACTTCTGTAGTCCCTTAGAATTGCTTGTCCAGGAGTGAAATATCGAAGCTCCTTGTTTGAGGAGCCTTTAATTTGCCTCAGCTGTTTATCCTGCATACTCCTTCCGAGATTGGGTTTGAGGACATCTAAGCATGAGCACAAAGGATGAACCAGAATTGTTTCTCAACAAACTGCAGTCCATTGTCACTGACTAAGTGTTCTGGAACACCAGTCCTTGAGAAGAGGATACTCAACACATCAACAGTGTGCAAGGCTGTAGTGGAGGATATTGGCCACTTGGTAACTACATCCACTACTAATTTGTACCCGTGAATGGTCCAGCAAAATCCACATGAATCATATGCCAGGGCAATGCAGGCCATTCACAGAGATAGAGAGGTGCTGCTCCTGCATTTTCTGAATGTGTTGGCATCCCAAACAATGCATGGCAAGATGCTCAATCTGATGATCTATCACAGACCACCAGACAAAACTTCCAGCCAATGCTTTCATTTTGATCACACTTACATGACCAACACATAGCTCCCCGAACACTTCAGCTCTCAGCTTGGACAGTACAACAAGTCTCAATACCCATACAAGGCAACCTCTTTCAAGGGCAAATTCATCCCAATACTGGTAAAAATGGGGGTAACTGGAATTTCTGCTGCCCATTCCAGCCATTTTGGGTTGCCATGTAGAAACAAGACAGCGTGGGGTCTTTTCTAGTTTCCCTTTGTCGTAATAGGGAGACTTTCAATTTGCATTGGGGAGAATACATCAAAGGGAGTGATCTCTCATGTAAGTTTTTCCAGGTATTTACCTTTCCAAGGGTAAATGGGGCAATCAATCAGCAGTTCCATGATTAGTTGTCCTCTTGAATTCAATCCTGTAACTGTGTCCTCCAAGAAACAGAGAGCCCACCTCTACATTTGTCCTGCTGCTGTTAGCGGAATGCCCTCCTGCAGATTGAAACTGAACACTAGCCGATGATCAGAAATGAGGGCAATCTCTTTCCCACACAGGTATCGGTTGAAATGTTTTACATCCCTAAGCAAACGCAAGGCCACTCTGTCAATCTATCTGTAACTTTTCTCTGCAGATGTAAGAGAACGTGATGCAAAGGTCCTGGGGTGCTCACTTCCATCCGTCATAACCTGTGGCACGACTACACCAATACTACAAACTGGGGCATCACAGGCAAGCTTCCCTGTACAATGTGGATTATAATGTGCGAGTAGTGTCTGACATCATTTCCTTTCACGTTACTTTGTTCATTGCCAATTCTTCCGATCTGCTGGAAGGAGTTCAATGGGCGGAGCACAGTAGCCAGGTTTGGCTGGAACCTTTAAACAAATCTCAAAAAGCACCACAACAATGACACATCCTTTGGCCTTGGGCATCCACCACTGCTTCAATTCACTCAGCACACCTGTGTAATCATTGAGTGTCAATGGTGAAACCACAGTAAGTGATTGTGTTTCCCCCGTTCCTTCTTCACCTGTCCTGCCCATCCCCTCCCTGCCTCCCCTTTATCTTTCCCCTTACTGGTTTTTCACCTGGAACCTACCAGCCTTCTCCTTCCCACCCTCCCCCACCTTCTTTATAGGGCCTCTGCCCCTTCCCTCTTCAGTCCTGACAAAGGGTTCCGGCCCGAGACGTCGACCGATCTTTTCCACAGATGCTGCCCGACCTGCTGAGTTCCTCCAGCGTGTTGTGAGTGTCACAGTAAGTGATGGGTGCTTGGTTTAAAGAATCCACATTTGTTGCATCATGCTCTGAGTCCATAATCTAATTTTTTTTTAATACTGTAACAATGATGTCATCCAGGTAACACTGAGTACTCGGGTAGTCTTGCAGCACCTGGACCATAGCTTTCTGCTGGAGTACAGGTGCAGATTCTACTCCAAAAAATCAGCCTATAATAGCAATAAAGCCTTTCATGAGAAACACCTTGGACTCTACTTCTGTAGGTCTCCATGGAAGGTTTGCAAAGATATCCTATATCCTGGGCAGAAGATATTGATCTACTTTCAGTACTGAGTTGATGGTAACCTTAAAATCTCCGCAGGCCCTGATAGACCCATTCTTCTTGGCTACTGGGTCTACTGACATTGCCCATGGCTCCACTCAACCTTAGAAAGAATTCCTTCAGCCTGAATTTGATCTAGCTCACTGCCCACTTTATCACAGATGGTATAAGGAACTGCACAGGCTTTGTAAATCTTAGATGTGGCATTTTCATTTAACAATATTTTACCTTTGATGTGTTAGGGTTTTCCAATGCCACCCTTGAACACTGCTGTGGGATCATCCAGTACTTTTCTTAATTTGCTTTCAGTTGACTCTTGCAGGGGATATGGCATGCAAATAGTGGATGGATCTCCAATCAAGTTGCAGTTGTCTCAGCCAATCATGTCCCCACATGCTGCCCCTTCCGTTTTTACTACATGCAACCTCAATATGACTTGTTGGTTGTTGTACTTCACCGTTACAAATGTCATTCCCATGAGTTATCTTTTCTCCAGTACAAGATCTTAACTGGACAGCTGCAGGCTTCAGTTCAGTATCTTTGAAATGCCATTCAAACTCACTTTGTAGAATGACTTAAACAGCAGTGCCAGTGTCCAATTCCATTTTAATTAATTTGTTCAACACACAAAATGCTGGAGGAATGCAGCAGGCCAGATAGCCTCCATAGGAAGAAGCACAGTCGACGTTTCAGGATGAGATCCTTCATCAGATAACTCTTCTTTCAGTTAGTCCTGACGAAGAGTCTCGGCCCGAAACATCGACTGTGCTTCTTCGTATGGAGGCTATCTGGCCTGCTGCATTCCTCCAGCATTTTGTGTGTGTTGCTTGAAGTTCCAGCATCTGCAGCTTTCCTCGTGTTTGTGTTAATTAATTTGCAGTTCACTTCTGATGTAAGCCATATTGTTGGTCTATTGTTAGTTTTCACACTTTAAATCTCAAGGCTACTCAGTCCTGTACTATCTCATCATTTTCAGATTTTTCAACAACATGCAAATTAGTGCTCTTTTTGAAACTGAAACTTAATTTTTTAAAATCATTTTTTCTTCCCTGTGCAGTTCCATTTATTGTTGTCGGCCCAACGTACTCTTTGTATGTGTCCTACTTTGTTGCGTTTTCTGCAAGTTTCATCTTCAACATAAAGAGGATACCAAAAGTTTGTTCAGACACATGAACTGTAAAAGAGAGGTGAGAGTGGATACTGGACTGCTGAAAAATGATGCTGGAGAGGTAGTAATGGGGGACAATGAAATGACAGATGAACTGAATAAATGTTTTGCATCTGTCTTTTCTGTGGAAGACAGTAGCAGTATAGTGGAAGTTCCAGGTGTCAGGTGGCATGAAGTGTGTGAAATCACCATAACTAGAGAAAAGGTTCTTGTGAAACTGAAAGGTCACAAGCAGATATGTCACCTGGACCAGATGGTGTTCACCACAGATTTCTGAAAGAGGTGGCTGAAGAGATCGTGGAGGCATTAGTAATGATCTTTTGGGAATCACTAGATTCTAGAATGGTTCCAGAAGACTGGAAAATTGTAAATGCCACTCCACCCTTCAAGAAGGAAGAGAGGCAGAGGAAAGGAAACTATAGGCCATTTAGTCTGACCTCAGTAGTAGGGAAGATGTTGGAATTGATTACTAAAGATGAGGTTTCAGGGTACTTGCAGGCACACGATCAAAATAGGCCATAATTAACATGGTTTCCTGAAGGGAAAATCTTGCCTGAAAATTTATGGGAATTCTTTGAAGAAATAACAAGGATAGACAAAGGAGAACTGGTTGGTGTTGTGTCCTTGGATTTTCAGAAGGCCTTTGACAAGGTGCCACATATGAGGCTGCTTAACAAGCTACGAGTCCATGGTATTACATAAATGATTCTAGCATGGATAAAGCAATGGCTGATTGGAAGGAGGTAAAAAGTGGGAATAAAGGGAGCCTTTTCTAGTTGGCTGCCAGTGACTAGTGGTGTTCCACAGGGGTCTGCGTTGGGACTGATTCTTTTTACATTCTATGACAATGATTTAGATGGAATTGATGGCTTTGGTGCAAAGTTTGCAGATAATATGAAGGTAGATGGAGGGCCAGGTAGTTTTGAGAAAGAAGGACTTAGATTAGGAGAATGGGCCAAGAAATGGTAGATGGAATTCAGCGTTGGAAGTATTTGATCATGCAGTTTGGTAGATGAAATAAAAGGATTCACTATTTTCTAAATGGAGAGAAGATACAAAGGACTGAGGGGCATAGAGACTTGGGAGTCATTGTGCAGGATTCCCTAAAGGTTAGTTTGTAGGATGAGTCTGTAGTGAAGGCTCAAATGCAATGTTAGCATTCATTTCAAGAGGACTAGAATATAAAAGCAAGGATATAATGTTGAAACTATGGAGCACTAGTAAGGCCTCACTTCAAGTATTGTGATCAGGTTTGGTCCCTTTTTTTTAAAGAAAGGATGCACAGATACTGGAGAGGATACCAAGGAGGCTCACAAAAATAACTCCAGGATTGAATGGCTTGACACATGAAGAGTGTTCGATGGCTCTGGGCCTGTATTCACTGGAATTTAGAATAATGAATGGCGACCTCGTTGAAACCTATCAAATGGTGAAAGGCCTTGATGGAGTGAATGTGGAGGGGAGGTTTCATATGGTGGGAGAGTCTATGACCAGAGGGTATAGCCTCAGAGTACAGGGGCATCCTTTTAGAACGGAGATGAGGAGGAATTTCTTTAAACTAGGTGGTGAAGGCAGAGAGAGGAAGCTGTGGAGGCCAAGACTTTATGTACACTTAAAGCAGAGGTTGATAGATTCTTGATTGGTCAGGGCATGATGGGATACGGGGAGAAGACAGAAGATTGGGTCCAGGAGGTAAATTGGATCAACTATGATGAAATGGCGGAGCAGACTCAATAGGCCAAATGACCTAATTCTGCTCCTATATCTTATTGTCTTAAAACCTGCATTGGGGTGGTATAAAGTATGTGAGCCCTAGGTACAACAGTAACACAATGTATTTGTTCAGGCAGGTTTTTGTTTAGTTTTTGCAATTTTGTTCACACTCACTTTCATTCTTGACTGCAATTCACTTGCATTTCTGGCTGCTGTTTCCATTGATACTGT
Organism: Mobula birostris; assembly: GCF_030028105.1. Classification (NCBI taxonomy): domain Eukaryota; kingdom Metazoa; phylum Chordata; class Chondrichthyes; order Myliobatiformes; family Myliobatidae; genus Mobula; species Mobula birostris. Next base: position 36,433,769 of record NC_092390.1, read on the forward strand.
GATATCAACTGTTCTTTTAAAAACGAGTTGTGCTTCAATTAGAAACTGTTTTTGAATGGAGTCTTATAAGATTCCACAAACTAAATGATGCCTCAGAGCATCATTAAGCCCATCACCGTACTGACAATTTCTTCAAATCAGCCATGCAAGCTGAAGTGAACTGGCCTTCCTTTTGATTTCATTTATGAATCAATATTTTCAGTTCTAATTATTCCTGTGTTACTTTCATGATACCAGCAAAGCTAATTTCAGCTGGTTTGGTTTGAGCAGTCAGACTTCTAAACAAATGGTGTGCTTTTTCCATGTATTGCATCAGTAACACTGGCACTCACCTTTCATTGGCTATTCCACTTGCTTCAAGATACTGCTCTATTTGTTCAATGTACATCATCCAGTTATCTTTTGTACAAACATGTCTATCTTTCTGATGTCGCCAGCTATTTCTGCTTTTTTTGTTGTTTATGATTATCACCCAGTACTCACTGTTTATGAACCCGTGAATTTCATCCATTTTCTGCCTTTTTCTTTTTAAAACTCAACTATCTCTGTCCCCTTCTGAAGGAACACATGCTGTGAAAAAAGTGATGTGCTTCAACACGTAGTCTTCATAGGTTCACTTTAAAATTACCTTACCTCATCACCATTACTATGCTTTGTAACTCTTGAAACTAATCATATGGCAGCCCAGGAATACTCATCTACATAGTTTCACTTTAGTGAGGCACTCACACATGACATGGTGTGTATGCTATTCACGTACTTTTACATATCTGGTGATAAATTATATAAACAAGGAATCCATAATCAAACAATACATTTACAATATTACTCAAATATTACTGAAACAAGAAAGTAATCTAGTCATTAACTGGCAGTTTTGGTGACATGAAACCAACTTCCCACTTATTGCATGCCTCAATGTTGTCCAGGTCTTACTGCATGCAGGTAGGGGCTGCTTCATTTGCTGATTTGCAATTAGGATTAACATTACACAATTAAAATAAAAACACAATTTCTGATTCTGATCACATAAAGGAAGAAAGACCATTGGTTAAGTAACTGAAGTATTTGTGCTTGGTATTATGTCTTAAGCACTCTTGCAGTGATTTCCATCTCTTATGCAACATACAGCTTCAGCCACTGGAGTATTTTCTGCTTGACGTCCATTTACTTCAGTTTTACCAGAGCGCTGCTGCCACACAAGGTCATATGCTGCCTTCATCTCAAGGGAAACTGGTCATCATAACCATGGAATGCAGCTCAAGTAGCAATCTATAACCAAACTATTTTGGTAGAACATTAACTGGACATCAGTAAGCAGGCTATTGGCAAGTACCACTTGATAGCATTGTCAACAATGGCTTCCATCATTTTCCTGGTGACTGAGTGCAGACTGATTGGCAATTAGCAAGATTGGACTGACCCTGCTTGTGAATGGGTCGAGAAATTTTCCACATTGCTAGATTAATGCCAGTTTGCTACTGTATTGAAAAAATTAGCAAAGATGTTGCAGGATCCAAGGTCTTGATTCCACATGTAGTAAATTAAAACAATATAGATAAAGCCTGCATCATGACAGTGGCAATCTCAGAAGTGGAGATGGATCATCTACTTAACACTTCCGACAGAACATAGGTGTTACTGTTTCAGCCTTTATTCTAGTACTGTCACAGTGGACCCCATTGTGCAGTTAGCCAAGCTGCCTCACCAATCCAGCAAGTTGGGTATAATTTGATCTCTGGTACTATGTGGAGTTTCCACATTTACCCTGTGGTTGCACAGATTTCCTCTGGGTGCTTTGATTTTCCTCCCGCATTCACATGCTTGTTGTTGAGTTCATTGACCATTGGAAATGATGCCTACTGTTTAGGAGAGTGAAAGAATTTGGAAACAGTTGAGGAAGTGGGGAAAATAAATGAGTGGTTGATAGTCAGCATAGACTTGCTGGGCCAAAGGGCTAAATTCCATGGAGTACTTGAATCTTTCATGCGAATGCGAAACAATGTTTGGTACTATTCAGGAAATAAAAGGCAGTGAAGTTATATACAGCAAACATCTGAATCAACATTGCAATTGATTACCTATGTTCTGCAGCATGCTGTATGCAGACAGTTTCCCCAATTACAAAAGTAACCATAAAAATAGCTGTTAAGCACACTGGGAAGCAAACTGCAGGCATGAAAGGCATGTTATAATTGTGACTCTTTCCTGCAATTAAACAGCATAATCACTAGATCTTGAAATGTTTCTGAAACACTGGAAAATTGTTTTTGAACTATTTACAAATATGTGAATTTGTACATTTTCTGCCCTTTTTTTAAAAAAAAAATTGACAGCTTCTCTCTCCACCTTCTGAAGAGACATGAACAGTGCTGCATTTTTTGAAAACCTGAATGTCTTGCTACGCTTTTTAAAAACTTGAACATCCCACTGCGCTTCAATAGGTAGGTAGTCATTTTGGGTCCTTTTAAAACTTCCTCATCGCCACGGTTATGTTTTGTAACTCCAAAATATAAAACTAATTTAAAGAAAATTCAAGGATCAAGGAGACGTGTGTCTACTTCATTTTTACCTTAAGTGAGGTGAGCATGTACGGCTTGATGGTGTAATGATGCATGTGATTCACATACATACATATATATATATAACCCATAATGAATTATTTAAACAAAGAATACTTAATCAAATATATTTACAAAATTTCTCAAGTCTCTCTCTCTCTCTGGCTATCCATCCCATAGGATGATGATGGTTCCTTTCAGTCAGTTAGTGGGGTTTATAACCCACTCCTCAGAAACGAACAGCGTGTGCGTGAGTGGATTTTAGGTGAGTAAGGGGTTGCACAGGTCCAGACCCACCCCCTCGACATCCCCTCCTGGATCCAGCAGCATGGTGGGGTCCAAGATGGCTGGGGGAAGTTCTGTTGCAGTGAATGGCCAGACCAAGCTTTGATGCATGGGATGCCCTTTCCGCGCTTCACGGCACGTGTTTGCTAGATGGCCGTTGACCCCACAAGAGGGTTCATCCGCCCTTTGACAGGTCTTGTTTTTCATCCTGCAGGGTGTCTAGCCACCCTCCTCACTGGTGGGGGAGCTGGTTTAGTCGCCAACCACCCAATCATGCGACTGGTAGTACTGGGTTACATGGTATCAGTAGCATTCACAGGTGTCAGTGTTGGGACCACTTCTTCTTACATTATATGTCAATGATTTGGATGAGAGAATTGACGGCTTTCTCGCCATTCCAGATGATATGAAGATAGGTGGAAGGGCAGGTAGTATTGAGGAGGCAGCAAATCTGCAGAAGCTCTTGGACAGATTAGGACAATGCACAAAGAAGGGGCAAACAGAAGTATAGGGAAATGTATGGTCATGCACTTCAGTAAAAGGAATAAAGGCTTTAAGTATTTCTAAAAGGGGAGATAATTAAGAAATCAGACTTGCATAGGAGCTTGGCTGCCATCCTGCAAGTTTCCTTAAATGTTAATTTGTAGGTTGAGTCAGTGGTAAAGAATGCAAATGCATTGTTAGCATTCATTTGGAGAGGACTAGAATACAAAAGCAAAGATGTCATGCTGAGGCTTTATAAAGTATTAGTCAGACCGTACTTGAAGTAATGTGAGCAGTTTTTGACCCTCATCTAAGAAAGAATATGATGCCATTGGAGAGGGTCCAGAGGACGTTCATGAGAACATTTCCAAGAATGAAAGGGTTAATGCGTGAGGAGCATTTGATGGCTCTGGACTTGTACTTGTTGTCAGAGGAGTGAGGGGGAATTTCATTGAAATCTATCAAATATCGAAAGGCCTAGATACTATGGATGTGGAGAGGCTGTTTCCCATAGTGAGGGAGTCTAGGACCAGAGGGCACTCACTTTAGAATAAAAATAAAGAGGAACTTCTTTAGCCAGAGGGTCACGAACCTGTGGAATTCAATGCCACAGACCACGGAGGAGATAAATCATTTGGGCATATTTAAAGCAGAGGTTGTTTAACAAGGGCAAAGGTTACAAGGAGAAAGCAGGAGAATGGAATTGAGAGGTATAAGAAACCATGATGGAATGGTGAACTAGACCCAATAGGCCAAGTGGCCTAATTCTGCTCCTATGCCTTATGGTCTTATTCAAACATCTTTCAAGTTATAACGCAAAAAGTGGAAAAGAGGAAAAACTCTGAAGTGAATTTAAAGTCTCTTGGCAATTTCCTTGAGATAATTTTAAGTATTAAGGGTCAGGCAAATTACAATGGAGCATGGGATGAAAAGGATGAGATAGAGACAGTTTCTACTGGTAAGCGAGACCAAAATTAGATAACATTGCCCTCAATATTCAGGGAAATAGATTTAGTGCAGAGATGAGAGGAAACCTTTTCCTAGAGAGTAGTGAACCTGTAGAATTCTCTGCCCTGGGAATCAAAACATATTTATTTAAGACACAATCAGATGGATTTTTGCACAGTAGGAGGAAAAAGGCCATGGGGAAAAGGCAGGTAGGCGAAGCAGAGTTGACAACCAGATCACCCACCATTTTACTGAGTGTCTGAGCAGGCTCAATAGGCCAGAACACTTACTTCTGCTCCTATTTCTTATGTTCTTAAAAGAATGAGAGATAGGTTGACTCTCAGGGGAAGGGGAAGAAAAAAGGAGACTAGGTAGTTGGATGCAGAAAGGATGACAGATGACAGAAGACTGACTAACAAAGGAACCACCCTTGCTCCTGCAATTTTTAACCATAGCTAGGCTCTTTTCTTCTTAAACTACTGTATTCTTCCTGGTCACTGTCACAATTCTCTGGAAGAGGAAATTTACATCAGGATAACATTAAAACATCAGTGTCCATTTTGCAAACATGTATCTGCATTGACAGCACCTTAAATTGACATAAATATGCAACTTTCAATGTAATGTGAATCATTTCAAATCCGACACAAGGAGATAGGATGCAAAAGTAACAGAAACTGGCTATGGCAAATCTGCAGATTTTACATTGCCAGATTTTACTCACGATACCACCTACCAAAGTGAAAGAATTTAAAGAGTATAAAGCAGATATATTGAAATAGGAATTGAAGATCACCTTTATAGTTTGGCTTCCTCAAAAGCACTATCTAAAGGTTTAAGATAGTGCTGGTGAGACACAGTGATGCCTTTCTGGCAGCAAACAAATCTACTAACTACTATTAGTCACACTTTATCAGGATAATGATCACTTCAGTCAATAACTGGCAACTTCTCTTTCAGAGTTGTTGTTTTGAACCGCCTGTATGACCTGGCATTTTTGTGGTGTGAAATGGTGTCTCTAAGGTGCAGCAAGGTTGCGACGTGGCAAGTACAAGGTCAAATCAAGGTAGCCTGAGAGTGAGGAATGAGCCAATGTTTGGCCAATTTAAATGCCTGCCCAGATAGTAAAGGTCAGGATGTTGGGGCGAAAGTCGAGGGACAGGCTGGTGTTCAGCTCACTGCTCCACAAGGTTTACTCGTCGCTACGTTTGAACTGAGGTTAAAGCCTGCAACTAATGGGCTCCTGGATCAACTACAACAATGAACTGGTTTTGTGGCTGTGGATTCACCTTTGTCAACTTTAGTTCTGAATGTTATTTGTTTACTTTCATTGTTTGCCTGGTTTGTTCTTTCTGGAAACTTCAGTTTTTTTAAAAAAATAGTGGGATCTATTGGGTTTCTTTTTTTGTGGCTCCCTGTAAGATGACAAATCTCAATGTTGTGTATAGTATACATACTTTAATAATAAATGTTTTTGAACTTGGAACATTCACTCAGTCAATGGAACACTCCACCCAGTAGTCTACTGCAAATAAGGAGCTAAATCAGGTTACAAAGGTGTTTGTGTTTGTCCCCGCATGGTGCACAAATTTTAAATGACTTAGAAAACCTGATTGTCCAAACAAGTTCTTGCATGACTACAGGCAGATTCATTTCAGTGAATTCTAAACAAAAAAAAAGGCCCATCCTTAGAGATATGGAGACAATGTTCCAAGAAAGGCGTGATAAATCTCATGGGAGTACGCAGAGAAACTACAGAAAAGAACAATGACAACAGCACAACTATTGCTCACTACACAATGCAACCAAAACCTGACTCAGTTCATTTTACCACATCTACAATGAAACATGCAGTGAAGTGACATGTGTCATTTGCACTAACAACCAACACAACCCAAGTATCAACACAACAACAACAATAATAATAATAGACTGATTATTGCTTACTATTATAAGTGTTCCACCCCACAAATAGAGTGGATCAACATGACGCAGAAAGGTCAGTGAGCTAATTTATTAGGCTTTTATTTTTAACTACTGAAAAATACCATGATCCTCGAGGTAGGAATGCTCACCTTTGAGATCAATTCTCTCTATATTTCTGTCAAGAGACTGAAAACAGGGTATTAGAAATACCAGGGAATTGATCTCTGATCTCTTCTTGGCTCTGGTAGGCATGCCTTGGCACCTGGACAAGAGGACAGGGTAGATAGAAGTATTCAGACAGCCGGAACAATTGGGAAGAGGATTGCAACCCCCACTTGATCTCCAGATATAATTTCTCACACCCATTTTATCCAATCAAACAAGAGCAGGGCTCCTGAACTGCATTCACTAGGCTGCAGTTATAATTAAAGCTGAGAGCATAGCCACAGTCCTTGACTGTGATTCATCATCTTTATTCCACGAGGATGTAACAGATGAAACAGAACAAGTTTTAAGCATAGCGTTACACCTTGACAATTCCATGTGTGTGCATATATCCATGGCTCATGCTGTAGATGGCCACCTCTCCTAATGAAACCACACTTTATGACCCCCCTTGAATCATGTACCAGGTTCTCTGTCAAGAGTAAGAGTTTGCACATGGGGCCTTTTGAAGGGATTGGAAGTTAATAGACAATAGACAACAGGTGCAGGAGTAGGCCATTCGGCCCTTCAAGCCAGCACCACCATTCACTGTGATCATGGCTGATCATCCACAATCAGTATCCAGTTCCTGCCTTATCCCCATTACCTTTGATTCCACTATCTTTAAGAGCTCTATCCATCTCTTTCTTGAAAGCATCCAGAGACTTGGCCTCCACAGCCTTCTGGGGCAGAGCATTCCATACATCCACCACTCTCTGGGTGAAAAAATTTTTCCTCAACTCCATTCTAAATGGCCTACCCCTAATTCTTAAACTGAGGCCTCTGGTTCTAGACTCATCCATCAGCGGGGACATGCTTCCTACCTCCAGCGTGTCCAATCCCTTAATAATCTTGTATGTTTCGATAAGATCCCCTCTCAGCCTTCTAAATTCCAGAGTATACAAGCCCAGTCGCTCCAATCTTTCGACATATGACAGTCCCACCATCCCAGGAATTAACCTTGTGAACCTACACTGCACTGCCTCTATTGAGAATGTCCTTCCTCAAATTTGGAGACCAAAACTGCACACAGTACTCCAGGAGTGGTCTCACCAGGGCCCTGTACAGCTGCAGAAGGACCTCTTTGCTCTTATACTCAATTCCCCCTGTTATGAAGGTCAGCATGCCATTAGTTTTCTTCACAGCCTGCTGTATTTGCATGCTTGCTTTCAGTGACTGATGTACAAGAACACCTAGATCTCCTTGTACTTCCCTTTTTCCTAACTTGACTCCATTTAGATAATAATCTGCCTTCCTGTTCTTACCACCAAAGTGGATAACCTCACATTTATCCACATTAAGCTGCATCTGCCATGCATCTGCCCACTCACCCAGCCTGTCCAAGTCACCCTGCATTCTCATAACATCCTCCTCACATTTTACACTGCCACCCAGCTTTGTGTCATTGGCAAATTTGCTAATGTTACTTTTAATTCCCTCATCTAAATCATTAATATATATTGTAAACAGCTGCAGTCCCAGCACTGAACCCTGCGGTACCCCACTGGTCACCACCTGCCATTCCGAAAGGGACCCATTAATCGCTACTCTTTGTTTTCTGTCAGCCGGCCAATTTTCAATCCATGTCAGTACTCTGCCCCCAATACCATGTGCCCTAATTTTGCCCACTAATCTCCTATGTGGGACTTTATTAAAGGCTTTCTGAAAGTCCAGGTACACTACATCCACTGGCTCTCCCTTGTCCATTTTCATAGTTACATCCTCAAAAAATTCCAGAAGATTAGTCAAGCACGATTTCCCCTTTGTAAATCCATGCTGACTCAGACCAATCCTGTTTCTGCTATCCAGATGTGTTGTAATTTCATCTTTTATAATTGACTCCAGCAACTTCCCCACCACCGACATCAGGCTAACCGGTCTAAAATTCCCTGTTTTCTCTCTTCCACCCTTCTTGAAGAGAGGGACAACATTAGCCACCCTCCAATCCACAGGAACTGATCCTGAATCTATAGAACATTGGAAAATGATTACCAATGCGTCCACGATTTCTAAAGCCACCTCCTTGAGTACCCTGGGATGCAAACCATCAGGTCCCGGGGACTTATCAGCCTTCAGACCCAACAGTCTATCCAACATCATTTCCTGCCTAATATAAATTTCCTTCAGTTCATCCATTACCTTAGGTCCTTTGGCCTCTATTATATCTGGGAGATTGCTTGTGTCTTCCCTAGTGAAGACAGATCCAAAGTACCTGTTCAACTCGTCTGCTATTTCCTTGTTCCCCCATAATAAATTCACCTGGTTCTGTCTTCAAGGGCCCAATTTTGGTCTTAACTTTTTTTTTTCCTTTTCACATACCTAAAGAAGCTTTTACTATCCTCCTTTATATTCTTGGCTAGTTTACCTTCGTACCTCATTTTTTCTCTGCGTATTGCCTTTTTAGTTACCTTCTGTTGCTCTTTAAAAGTTTCCCAATCTTCCGGCTTCCCACTCGTCTTTGCTATGTTATACTTCTTCTGTTTTATTTTTATACTGTCCATTACTTCCCTTGTCAGCCACGGCCTCCCCTTACTCCCCTTAGGACCTTTCTTCCTCTTTGGAACGAACTGATCCTGCACCTTAGGAGAACATAGGAGAACAACAGAAATGGGCATGCTGGGAAACAGCGAATGATTGAGGCAAGTACCAGGTCTTCACTGTGACAGAAAGCAATGCACTAAAGTGGCCAAGCCTATTGAGAACAGAATAATAAGTGGGAGATAAGAATTTGTGCCCAATGTCTGAGCCAGAATAGTATAGTGTTGACTGTTTAGATTGCAACGGAGATTGAAAATAAGATTCTACTGCAATAAAATTCTGGTGGAACCATTAGTGTCAATCCCCTATGCAGCCTACAACGTCAGTAATTCTTCCATTTCCACACCCCCTCCCCACATTTATTCAGTGGTTGCCAATGAAATCACCCACTGGAGGACAAACACTTTGTTCTTTCTGCGACTCACCCACTCCAAGCTTGACCAACCACTATTCTTCAAATGTTTTAGAGACCCTGGACTAACCAATGATACGACTTCAAATAGTTATTTCTGCCCAATCACCAGCATACATCATGAAAATGGTCAACTTTGTGGCAGCAGTACAATGCAATACATAATAAATATAGAAAAAATAAGTATATATGTATATTAAATAGATAAATTGGAAATTCTGCAAAAATAATTTTTAAAAATGAAGTAGCATTCAAGGATTCATTTAGGAATCAGATGGCAGAGGGAAGAAGCTGTTCCTGAATCACTGAGTGTGTACCTTCAGGCTCTTGTACCTCCTTCCCAACAGTAACAATGAGAAAAGAGCATGTTCCGGGCGATGAGTGTCCTCAATAATGGACGCCACCTTTCTGAGGCAACACTCCTTGAAAATGTCTTGGATACTACAGAGGCTGGTACCCAAGATGGAGCCAATCAGTTCTACAACTTTCTATAGCTTCTTTTGATCCTGTGCAGAAGCACCCCCCGCAATACTAGACAGTGATACAGCCTCCAATTGGGCTTTCCTCCAATTGCTTTGAGCTGATGGAACAGACGTTCTACTTACACCATATTAAAACTGACCTCATTTCTGCACTGACAGCTCAAAGTATTGATTGGTAGCCAATTGGTACAGTACAGATGCATAAACTAAAAACATTTCCTGCACTTAATGGATGCCATATTAGCCCAATTAACATGATTACATAATCAACATTACCATTTTATATTGTTGAGAACAAGGAGGAATTGTTTATTGGCAAGAGATGTGCAGGCAACAACATGCACCCTGACCCACATCAATCACAGCAAAAGAAAACAATGAACCATTCAATTACTTCTCTCCCAGCAATGTTAACATTTCCTTTCTTGACTGTACATTCAATTAACCTTCATAACAAAAAGTATTAGATCTGTTTTCAGGTTAGCTTGAAAAAGACAAGTTTTGGGTATTAGCAGCCTTTTAACAGAAGAACAAGGCTTTATTTTCACTTGTTGAATAAATATCTGAAGCAAATGTTTAGTATGCAGGCTTAGGAATGTACAATTTTACTACAGAATATTCAAGATTTAAGTCATCCTTTTTATTAGGAACCAAGGTGAAGAAAAAGAATATTCTGTTCCAAAAGAATAATTTGCTCTTATCTGTGTTGTGTGGAATGTTGCTTCATCACTTAAGCATTAAAAGTTTAAACAAAATTAATTATTTCACATTTTTGGCACAGAAACAGACCTCATTTTGACAGCTGCTTTCTTTAATGGGCAAACTAACAGCACATGTATCTGTATTTTCCTGAAGGTATATACAAAGGACCCTTAAAGAAATTCAACCAGTCGCATTTACCCTCTTAGACACCACAGTAAATTCCATTCACTACTGTATTCAAACAGAAAAGAGTACCTTCTAGGAAAGCTAAAAACAGGACAGTAACTCCCTTCTCCATAAAATTGATGTAAGTGTGTGCAAAAACTTGTCAGAAGCGTTTCACATTCATTGCAAGATCCTGGGAAGGTAATTAACATGCAAAGATATTTTATTATTACCTGGATTGCGAAGAGCAACATTTCTGCTCTAGGCGGTGACATACACAAAATGCAGGAGGAACTCAGCAGGCCAGGCAGCATCTATGGAGAGAAATAAACTGTTGATGTTTCAGACTGAGACTGGTCATCAGAACTGGAAAGGAAGAGGCTAGAATCAAGAATAAGTGGAGGGGAAGGGGAAGGCGTACAAGCTGGCAGATGATAGGTGAAACCAGGTGAGAGGCAAGGGGGTGAAGTTGGCAGCTGGAAGGTAAAGTGCTGAAGGAGGAATCTAATTGAAGAGGACAGTGGACCATGGAAGAAAGGGAAGGTGGAAGAGGCACCATAGGGAGGTGAGGAACAGGTGAAGAGAAGGGATGAGAGGGAAACCAGAATGGGAAATGGAAAAAGGTGGGGGGGGGGGGAGCGTGGGGAAGGGAGAAATTACCAAACGTTAGAGAAATTGATGTTCATGCCTGCAGGTTGGAGGCTACCCCGTTGGAATACAAGGTATTGTTCTGACCCAAATGTGGCCTCATTGTGCCAATACAACGGCCATGGACCGACATGTTGGAATGGGAAAGGGAAGTCAAATTGTAATAGGCCACCTGAAAATTCCACCTGTTGTGGTGGACAGAGACAAGGTGCTCAACGAATCTGCCCTTCCAATTGACTTTAAGTCTCACCAATGTAGAGGAGGAGTATCAAATACAGTAGATGATTCCAACAGACTCACACATGAAGTGTTGCCTCACCTGTTTGGGGCCCGGAATAGTGGAGAGGGAGAAAATGTAGGGGCAGGTGTAGCTCTTGTCTAGGCAGCCGTTGTCTGCTCTAGGCGGGCAGCTTCACCTAGTGCAGATGCAGATATTTCTGGGCATTTACATCAAAACTGGTACAACAAAACACAAGCAATTTATTTCAATTCTTACGTGTTGTACTAACCACTGTTACATATCTCAGAACATGGTTGATAAAAGTATCAGAATCTTAGCAGTCTTTCACTCTGAAAAACAAGCATTGCATTTCATGCTGACACTATTCTTAGGCAAGAGATGAATTTTAAGAGGAAGCCAGGAAATTCGGCAATAAACTAAAAGCTTGTTTTAATAACAGTCAAATGGGTATTGGCAGCTCATTTTCTAGTTTATTAAACTAAATAAATACAAGATATTCAGTACAAGTTTTATGCATTAAGCTACAATATTGTTAAATGGAATTTGAAAACCTATCGTGCTTCAAAGATCATCCAAAGATTTTGGTTGCAACAATGTGATCACTACATTTTTGGGAAAGCAACTGGAATATCAGGGGTGGTACCAATGCTTGCCTTTTTTCTGCCAGTAGGGGAAGTGGGGGGGATTGTTGCTCACTGTCGCTTATGCACAGCAGGAAGGGGAGCTGGGGGGGGGGGGGCGGAACTTTGGGGTCTTTATGTTTATCTGTCCTTCATTCTTTGGGGCACTTCTCTGTTTTCGTGGATGTTTGCGAAGAAAAAGCATTTCAGGATGTATATTGTACACATATCTCTGACATTAAATTGGACCTTTGAACCTTTGAATAAAATCCCACAGAATATGCCAATCAGAACTACAGCACAAACATTCCTGAAAACATTTAAACTGCTTCTCCATATGCATTCACATTAGTTTTCTGTGGCATTTGGACGAATGAGGTGATCTTATTGAAAGACACGTTCAATGAGTATGAAAGGCTAGATATTGAGATGTTTCCATTACTGACAAGTGATTCCAGCAGTGAGAGAGAAAAATCAGACAAGGGGACAGTCACAAGGATGCTCAAGAATGTCTTCAGTGTAGTTAAGTGTTGGAATACTCTACCTGATAGGGTTGTAGAAGGTAAATTGCTAGAGATATTTAAAGTAAAGATAGACAAAATCTCAGATATTTAATGAAGTGAGGCCATCGGGAACTGGAACAGGAAGAACTAAGGAACTGGGGCAGGTGAGCTATGGTCGTGTTGAATGGTGGGGCAGGTCTAAAGGAGACAAGTGGCATATCCTTGTTCCCATTTGCTTGTGTCATCATTTGACTCCTAGAACTCATGATGGGGCAAAACATTATATTCCACAAACTGAATCCAAACCAGTCCATGGAGAAGCCAATGTAAATGGTTGCCCTCCTCTTCCCTGCCCAGGTCTAGCTTCTCAACCAGGGTTATAAGGGGGATGGGAAGGAATGCATGTACAAAACTGTAAGTAGTACCGCTGTGGGGAATGCTAGGAACACAAGGCAGCAGAAAGATGGTGGGATGATTTGGTCATCTGTGAGGATGGCAAATATCAATGGCAATTGACATTTGTGCCATCTGTAGGAGGCTGCATCTCTGATGTAAAACATTATCTACACTTTACCAAAAAAGACCTGTTCTCCTTCCCACTCCCCATAGTCCAGGGGAGTGTGGCCCAATGGTCAGCTGACCATATATTACAAATGCAAGTTTCCAGAACGCAAGTTTAGGAACCAGTGGTACTTCAAACCATAGTGAGAGATTTCTGTTAGATAATGAAGCAGTGAGAAGCATCGAGGTACTATACATTTAAAATGCATAAACATCCATTGATGAAAGCATAGCAGAAATTCAGCAAGACTGAGACATGCAGTCAGATGTGTCAACACTAATGCCGCAGGAGATTAACCATGATGTTCTCTGGATTGGATTTTAGTTGTGGGGAGAAAATTAATAGGATGCACTTGTTTTTCCTGGAACAAAAGGAGGCCGAGATGTGACATGTGAAATAGGATACACAAGTAGGGCAGATAGACAGAATCTCTCTACCCCTTGATAGAGGCATCAAAGACCAAGGAGCATAAGTTCAAGGTGAGAGGAAGGAGTTCCAATCAGGCAATGAGTCAAGAGTTTAAAAAGAGTAGCTGACATCTGAAACCCACTACCAGAGGTGATTGGAATCAGATACAAAGACTTTTTAAGACATTTAGACAGGCACTTGAATAGGCAAAAAAGAATGATAAGGACCCATTGTGGGTAAATGAGATCAACATGGACCATAGGGCCCATTTCTGGGCTGTATGATCAAATTCATATGCCAAACAATTGCTAGATTGTTATTTTTCAATTTATTTTCTGTCAACACTTGCCAATAACCTCCAGGAAAAAGATGAAAGATTTTAGAATCAGAGTCAGGTTTAATATCACTGGCATATGTCATGAAATTTATTGTTTTATGGCAGCAGTGCATTAAAATGCATAGTAGTCAAAACTAAATTACAATAAGTATATTGTTTTTTTAAAACCTACAGAGAGCAGCTAGAAAATCATTAGAAGGGAAAAGATGAAATATGAAAGCAAGCTAGGAAATAATATCAAAGTGGATTGTAAAAGTTTTTTTTTAAAAATAAAAGAGAAATGAGAGTGGATATAGGACAACTGGAAAATCAGGCAAGAGAATTAATAATGGGGGACAAGGAGATGGCTGCTGATCTAAAATGAGTATTTATTTTGTGTCAGTCTTCTCTGTGGAAGACACTAGCAGTATGCCTGATGTTGTGGTGTGTGAAGGAAGAGAAGTGGGTACAGGTACCGTTAAAAGAGAGAAGTTGCTCAAAAAGCTGAAAGACCTAAAGGCACACAAGTCACCTGGACCAGAGGAACTGCACTCTAGGGTTCTGAAAGAGGTAGCGCGAGAAATTGTGGTGGCATTAGAAATGATCTTTCAAAACGCACTGGACTCTGGCATAGTGCCAGAGCACTAGAAAATTGCAAATGTTACTCCACTCTAAGACAGGAGGAAGGCAGCAGAAAGGAAATTATAGACCAGCTAGCTGACCTCAGTGGTTGGGAAGATATTAGAGTCAATTATTAGGGATGAGGAGATGGAGTACTTGGTGACACAGAACAAGATAGTACAAAGTCAACATGGTTTCCTTCAGGGAAAACCCTGCCTGACGAACCTGTTGGAATTCTTTGAGGAGATTACAAGTAGGATAGATAAAGGGGATGCAGTGGATGTTGTATATGTGGACTTTCAGAAGGCCTTTGACAAGGTGCCACTGATGAGGCTGCTTACCAAGTTAAGAGCCCATGGTATTATAGGACAGTTACTAACATGGTTAGAGCATTGGCTGATTGGTAGGAGGCAGTGAGTGGGAATAAAAGGATCCTTTTCTGGTTGGCTGCCAGTGACTAGTGGTGTCCCACAGGGGTCAGTGTTGTGACCACTTATTTTTACACTGTACATAAATGATTTAGATGATTGAATAGGTGGCTTTGTTGCCAAGTTTGCAGATGATACAAAGACTGGTGGAGGGGCAAGTAGTATTGAGGAAACTGACAGGATGGAGAAGGACTTGGACAGATTAGGAGAATGAGCAAGAAAGTGGCAAATTAAAAACAATGTTGGAAAATGCATGGTCATGTACTTTGGTATGTAGAAATAAATGTGTGGGCTATTTTCTAAATGGGGAGAAAATCCAAAAATCTGAGATGCAAACAGACTTGGGAGACCTTGTGCAGACACACTGGAGGTTAACTTGCAGGTTGATTCAGTGGTGAGGAAGGCAAATGCCATGTTAGTATTCATTTCAAGAGGTCTAGAGTACAAGAGCAAGGATGTGATGCTGAGGCTTTGTAAGGCACTGGTGAGGCCTCACCTTGAGTATTGTGAACAGTTTTGGGCCCCTCATCCTAGAAAAGACGTGTTGGCACTGGAGAGGGTCTAGGAGGTTCACAATGATGATTCCAGGAATGAAAGGGTTATCATACGAGGAACATTTGGGTCTGTACTAGCTGGAATTCAGAAGGATGGGTGGGGAATCTCATTGAAACCTTTCGAATGTTGAAAGGCCTAGACAGGGTAGATGTGGAGAGGATATTTCATTCCCATGGTGGGAGAGTCTAAGACAAGAGGGCACAACCTCAGATTAGAGATGCAGATTAATTTCTTTAGCCAAAGGGTGGTACATTTGTGGAATCTGTTGCCACGTGCAGCTGTGGAGGCCAGGTTATTGGGTGTATTTAAGGCAGAGATTGATAGGCTCTTGATTGGACATGGCATCAAAGCTTACGGGGAGAAGGTCGGGAACTGGGGTTGAGGAGGAGGTAGAAAAAAAAAAAGGATCAGCCATGATTGAATGGAGGAGCGGACTTAACGGCCCAGATGGCCTAGTTCTGCTCCTATGTCTTATGGTCTTATATATAAAAAGTCATGCAAAAAGTGGGATAAATGTCGTGAGATAGTGTACATGGGTTCATTGTCCACTCTGATATCTGATAGCAAAGGGGAAGGAGCTGTTCCTGAAACATTGAGTGCACGCCTTCAGGCACCTGCATCTCCTCACAACACCTCAATTTGTGCACCAAAAGAGCATCTCAAACACTGAGGGAAAAACATTAGAAATAAAATATTATTCAATATCTGGTGAAAGAGAAAAAGTAAAGTTTAAATAACAACCTCCACAGATTATAATTGAGTAAAAAAGATACAAGGAACCTCCAGCCTGTAATAAATGAAGTGTTCTCTTTACCTGTCTTAGTTTGGCAAGTAATCATAATCAATCTAAACATTCTATATATGTCCTGTGCTACTGCCACAACTGCATGTTTTCACTTTGCATACTTTTTATTAAGTTTGTTATTAGTAAAAATATATGAATACAAGTGGCAGGCAAGAGTGAATCCATACAGTAGAGCTACAAGGACTTGATGCTTCAATCCCTATGGTAAGTCGGCACGCTCGATGTTGGCAGTGGGCTTGGAGTGGTGACAAGGAGGGAGGGTAGGTACATCATCAGAGTCACCAGGTGGGCACCCTCCTTCTTTGAAGTTTCATTGATAAGCCCACAACGTCTCCAGAGGGCTCAAAGGTGCTATCTGGCATCCCAGATCCACCCCCCTCAGTTCCATACCCTCCTGTCTTCATCTTGCAGCCCAGTTGTTGTCTTTCCTTTAATCCAAATCCAGTTGCTGCTTTCTTCTGCTGCATTTGACAAGGACTTGATTGCTTGTTGGAGGGAGTATCCCCTCACCCCCATCTTCTTCAATAGACTGGTCGCAGATGTAACAACAAATCCCCTGCATCCCACTTCTACGGGGAAAATCTTGGTCTTCCAGCCATTCTGGACAGCTTCAGTTGCCAGTTCAGAGTACTTGGTCTTTTTCCTCTCATAAGCTTCTTCGACACCATCTTCCCATAGTACTGTCAATTCCACAACATATGTCAGCTTGGCTGTTGTGGACCACAGGACCATGTCTGGCCGGAGTGTTGTAGCCGCAATGTCCGAGGGAAACACAAGCTTTTTTTCCCCCCAAGACCATGTCTATTTTCCAATCCCGAGCAACTTGCAGAGTGCTTACATTTTTTGATGTTATATGGTGCTCTGGAGGTTGGCCTGCTGGTACAAATCTTGTGATGTGGACATTTCCTGCTGATGTTTGTGGGAGAGCATTTGTGGTGATTCACCTCTGTTCCAAGATTGATGCCAGCTGTCTGAGAACTTGGTTATGCTGTCAAGTGTCCCGCCCCTGGGTGAGGCTCGTGGTGCATCCTGTTAAAATGTGCCTCAGTGATGCAGGTGCTTGACAAAGAGAGCAAGCGGGGTCTTCTCCCCACCACTGGTTCAGGTTCTGGGGTGTGGGTAGGAGGTCACAAGTGGCTGTGATGACAAAACTTAGCCGAGATTCCTCCATCTCCCAGATGTCACAAGATAAAGGTGGCGCCAGTAACTGGCAACTCTGCGCGTGCTCTCCCGAGCAAACTGCCCTCTACACTATCCTATACCCGAGAAACCTTTCTAAACCTCCAATCTGCTACATCTAGCAAGATCAACAACACCCTGGCGAAGCTACTGACCCAGCTGGAGATCACCGTAAAGCCCCGTTAGTGGCCATCCACAGATGCCAGAAGTGAAGCCTCCACTGTTGACCTCGGGAATCGAGTCCCAGGCTCGGCTGGAGCCGAGGCCTCCACAACCGTGACTCAGCTCACGGATTTGTTTCAGCCGGCAGCCCCGCCCTCCGGGATTAAGTGTCGGCTTCGTAGCCAGACCCAGACCCAATCGACAGCCCGGGCCTCCAGCAGGTGGAAGTGGCAGCGGAGCCTCACCTGTCATTCGGCACGACCTGGAGCACCCGACGACGCAACCCACCGATCAATCCCCGCGGGACGCGTCCACCAACCTCAAAGAGCTGACAACAACACACTACATCGATGGAGACCTGGAAAGATGCACTACTTACGGAGGAAGTGTGGGAAAAGAGCTGGGCTGCTGGTCAGAGTGAAGCTGAGGGGCTTTAGGGTCCCTAAGCCCACCATTCTACTAGCTAATGTGCAAGCCATAGAGAACAAGGTGGATGATCTTAAAGGGAGACTCACCTACTGCAGGGAGATGCGGAACTGCTGTGTATTCTGTTTCACTGAAACCTGGCTCTCCCCGCCACCCCCGACTGTGCCATCCAACCAGAGAGACTTTCGATCCAACGAATGGACCACACGGCATCTTCGGGCAAGACGAGGGGAGGTGGTGTCTGCCTACTGATCAACACTGCGTGGTGCTCGGACAGAGTGGCACTGACAAGCTCCTGCAGCCTGGACCTGGAACACCTATCGGTGAAGTGTCATCCCTACTATCTGCCACGGGAATTCACCTCGGTCATACTGACAGCGGTCTACATTCCCCCACAGGCAGACATGGAGTGTGCTCTGAACATACTGTACGCCAACATCAGTGAACTTGAGACCAGGTATCCAGAGGCTTTGCTCATTACAGCTGGGGGCTTTAACCAGGCCAACTTCAGAAAGGCGCTGCCAAAGTTATACCAACATATCTCCTGTCCCACTAGAGGCCCGAATATATTTGACCACTGCTATACAGCAGTCAAGGATGCCTACCATTCCGCCCCACGATCTCACTTCGGAAAATCAGACCATCAGGCTGTACTCCTCCTCCAGTTTACAAACAGAAACTGAAGCAGGAGGTCACAGTGTCAAAAGTAGTGTCGCGTTGGACGGAGGAAACGGATGAGGTCCTCCGTGACTGCTTTGAATTGGTGGACTGGTTAGTATTCAAGGACTCGGCAGCTAACCTCAATGAGTATGCCTCAGCTGACACGGACTTTATCTGGAAATGCACAGAGGACTGTGTGTCTCGCAAGACGATCCAGGTAATTCCTAACCAGAAACCTTGGATGAATTTCGAGATCAAGTCCCTTTTGAAGGCTAGATCTGCAGCTTTTAGGTCCAGGGATACCAGTCGCTACACGGAATTCAGGCGTGAACTCTGGAAAGCCATTAAGGGCGCCAAGAGGCAATATCGAGCCAAGTTGGAAGCCCAGGCTAACCAGAGGGATGCCAGTAGACTATGGCAGGGTCTAAATGAGATCACTGGGTGCAAAGAAAAGGCTGGGAATATCAATAACTGTAGCACTTCTCTTCCTGACGAACTTAACGTATTCTACGCAAGATTCGAACAGAAGAGGAACATCCCGCTCCCTCCGGATGAACCGGACCTGGTAGCATCGAGATTCATCATCACCGAGGAGGACGTTAGAAGGGCCTTCCTGAAGATAAATCCAAGGAAGGCGACAGGACCAGATGGCGTCCCAGGACGGGTTCTCCAGGCCTGTGCAAGCGAGCTAGCTGGAGTGTTTGCCGATATCTTCAACTGCTCCTTGGTTCAGTCTAAGATCCCCTTGTGTTTTCAGAAGGCAACGATAATCCTGGTGCTGAAGAAGAACAAGGTGGCATGCCTGAATGACTATCGACCTGTCGCTCTGACATCAATTGCTATGAAGTGCTTCAAGCGATTGGTTATGGCAGACATCAACCACAGCCTACCAGTCAACCTCGATGCTTTGCAATTCGCCTACCAGAGCAACAGGTCAGTGGCAGATGCCATCTCTCTGGCCCTACATTCTTCCTTAGAACACCTGGAGAATAAAGACACATACGTAAGGTTCCCTTTCATTGACTACAGCTCTGCCTTTAGTACCATTATTCCAAATAAACTGATTCCTAAGCTCCGGAACCTGGGTCTTAGCACTCAAATCTGCAGCTGGATCTTCAACTTCCTCACAGACAGGACCCAGGCTGTAAAAAAAATAGGGGACAAGCTCTCCTCTACAATTACTCTGAGCACCAGTGCCCCACAAGGCTGTGTACTCAGCCCCCTGCTGTACTCACTGTACACCCAATGACTGTGTAGCCAAGTTTCCATCAAACTCAATATACAAGTTTGCTGATGACACTACAATTGTAGGCCATATCTCGGGGAATGAAGAGTTTGAGTACATAGAGGAAATTAAGAACCTGGTGGCATGATGCGAAGACAATAACCTATCCCCCAATGTCAGCAAGATGAAGGAATTGGTTGTTGACTTCAGAAGGAGTAGCAAACCGCACAACCCCATTTACATCGGTGGTGCGCAAGTGGAACAGGTCAAAAGCTTTATGTTCCTCGGGGTCAATATCACAAATGACCCGACTTGGTCCAACTAAGCAGAGTTCACTACCAAGAAGGCCCACCAGCGCCTTTACTTCCTGAGAAAACTAAAGAAATTTGGCCTGTCCCCTGAAACCCTCACTAATTTTTATAGATGCACCGTAGAAAGCATTCTTCTAGGGTGCATCACAACCTGGTATGGAAGTTGTCCTGAAGAAGCTGCAGAAGATCGTGAACACGGCGCAGTACATCACACAAACCAATCTTCCGTCCTTGGACTCACTTTACACCGCACACTGTCGGAGCAGTGCTGCCAGGATAATCAAGGACACGACCCAACCAGCCAACACACTTTTCATCCCTCTTCCCTCCGGGAGAAGGCTCAGGAGCTTGAAGACTCATACGGCCAGATTTGGGAAAAGCTCCTTTCCAACTGTGATAAGAATGCTGAACGGATCCTGACCCGGATCTGCGCCGTACCCTCCAAATATCCGGACCTGCTTCTTGGTTTTTTGCACTACCTTACTTTCCCTTTTCTATTTTCTATTTATGATTTATAATTTAAATTTTTACTATTTACTATTGATGTGTACTCCAGGGAGCGCGAAGCACAGAATCAAATATCGCTGTGATGATTGTACGCTCTAGTATCAGTTGTTTGGCTTCATTAAAGTATAAAGTATGTCACGCCAGCTAAGCTTCCTCTTTTCCAGGCTCTCCCAATTACTCCATTGGCCCTGCTTGGCCATTGAGGCGGCCCTGGCATGTCGCTCTGCCTCCTCCTGTCTTCTCAACTCCTCCACCACGAGCGATCTCTTCTGCACTGATGTTGCCTTGTGCCACTGAGGAGCTTTTGGGACGAGCCCGAGCCCAGCTCTCAAGTATACCCTGCACAAATGTATGCAGAGTTGGCGTGGTAGCATAGTGGTTAGCACAACACTTGACAGTACAGGTGACCCGGGTTCAAATTCTCTCTTCTGCCTGCAAGGAGTTTGCACATTCTCCCCTTGACCGTGCGTGTTTCCGTCACAGACCAAAGACTGTTAGTAGGTTTGAGCAATGCTGGAGGATCTCAACAGGCAGCATCAAGGGGGGGGTAAAAAAAAAAAAAAAAAAAAAAAAAAGAGTACAGCCAACATTTCACACCGAAACCCTTCCTAGATGCTGCCTGGACTGCTGAGTTCCTCCAGCATTTTGCTCAGATTTCCAGCATTTGCAGCTTTTCTCTTGTTTCTGGTAAGTAGGTTAATTGGTCATTGCAAATTGTCCAGCAATTAGGATAGGATTGCTGGGCCGCGTGCCTCGAGGGGTCATTAGGGCCTACTTCATGCTGTATGATAATTAAGAATAAACAATTTCTCTATGCTCAAGTGCACAGAATTGTCCACATGCCCTGACATAACCTCATGGTCTCTACACTATCACCAGAGTATACAAAACCTAGGCAATTACTTAGTACCAACCACAAGTCTCTCTCATCACAATTTATGCAACAATACATGCAAAAACACATGGATATTTTTCCCAGCACACCACAAAGAATTTACACCAATCTGTATTGTACAAACAATGGTATTACATATGTCAAAGGCCAATACTGTTATACTCCCAGTTGTCATTTTAATCCATTGAAAGCATTAGGATGTTTATTTAGTGTACCCCAGTGGCTTTCTATGTATGGTTGGCTGAAGGAGCTGGTCTGGAGCTATGATTTTTGTCTCCTACTCCCTATTCATAAACAAGAGTAAACATGGCAGAAAGTCACGACAAAGACTGACATTCAATTTACTTGGTACACTACAATTGTTAAAAATTATGTCACTAGGAACCCAACTAGACAAAGATTAAAAGTTTGAGACATTTTCCAAAGTTAAGTAATTCTCATTTTATGGCAAGACTACATTGCAAGTTCAGATGTTGGATCTTTTACCAAACGTATTACAACCGTAGATCTGATTCCCTTAACAGGTGCTGCCTGATGCACTGAATGTTTCCAGCATTTTCTGCTTTCACCTTTGTGTGCCTCATCCTCAGACAAACACCTTGAAGCAATGAGTAGCATCACAATGGGAGGTCTGGAAGAAGAGTGGTAGAAGGTAGGGGTTTGCAAATTGCAAGGGATTTTCTTTATTTTCCTTACAAGTCTCTGTTGTAATTAATATTTATATTATTGTTAAAACCACAATTGCCTCAGTTATGAGGCCCAATGCATCAACTTTAATGGAGGGGTGCGGACCTTAATGCTGAATTTTTCACGTATCACTTCACTGTTGAATTGATTTGTCAAGGAAAAATGTAAAGATCAACAATTTGTGGTACGGCTTAAATCACAGCATTTATGATTTTCAAGTTTATTGTCATTCAACCATACGCACGTATACAACTAAACGAAACATCATTCCTCTGCAGTCAGGTATTTCTACAATTTGACTGTCCTGCTTATTAGGCCGTTACCACAATAAGTATATCTGCGGTATTTTCTCAAGTGTTAGCTCTAATGTCCCTTGAATACAATAAGGCAGAACATATCCAAAATTAGACAGAACATTTAGATTGGTTTCTTTAACCTGTTGGTACATGTTGTTACACCATCCAGAACATTTGGCGTTACCTTGTCATAAAGCACATCACATGACTCACCTGTCTAATAGTATTAGAAATATGAGCAGGTGGAACCAGCTTTAAAACACCATACAAGATGGATATTTGTGTTGCTGTACATAAAGGTCTCTTGTTCAGAGAAAAAAAGTTCCTGAATATAGAGTGCAAGAAGTCAATTACTCAGCATTGAAAAATCAAATTTTCCCAAAGGCAGATTACTCATTGGGTATAGGGGAGGTTTATGATTCCTTTTCAAAAAAAAAAAAAAAAATGATAGTTGGCCTAAATACAAGAATACAATTACAATAAAAAACAAAAACTGCATCAAACAAAATCCTGAACCAGTGCAAATAACTTCAATCACAACTCTGAACTGATTCTACAACCTACAGACTCACTTTCAAGGACTCTTTACAACTCCTGTTCTCAGTATTATTTTATATTGTCAGTTTGTCTTTTGCACATTGGTTGTCAGTCCTTATGGTCTAATTTATGAAAAACTTAACATAAGACATAGGAGGAGCAGCAAGCCATTCAGTCCATTAAGTCTGCACTAGCATTTGATCATGGATGATTTTTGTTTCTACTCAAACCCATTCTCCTCCTCTCTGACCTTTGATGGCCTTACTAATCAGAACTCAAATTCCACTTTAAATATACTCAAATAGTTGTTCTCAGCCATCAGACAGTGAATTCTACAGATGCACCGCCCTCTGGCTATATTAAAAAAAACCTCCTCATCCCATTTCCAAAATGGATGTCCTTCTATTACGAAGACATACCCTCTGGTACTGGACCCTCCCACTATTGGAAACATCCTCTTCACATCCACTCTCACGGAGCCTTTCAATAGCTAGATTACAGTGAGATTCCGATCCCCTCACCCCCCCCACCCCATTTACTTAACTCCAGCAACTACATGTTCAGGTGGTTGTTACGTGAACAAAGTCAACAGAGAGAAATAGCTGGTAGATATGAGATAGTCTCTTATTCAACACGAGAGACACAGCAGCATCATATTGAAGCCCTTTTGGAGGTGGAGGCCTGCACGACCTAACATTACAGGCCATTTGATAAGCTAAATATCAAAGGAGAATTCTATATTGACAATGCGTTTACAGTGCTTCCTTTGAACTACATACAACTTCCACACCTCCTTGATACCCACATGACAGACATCCAAATGATTGTTAAATCAGCATTATCTGATCTTCCAATTAACTGGTTCATAGCCCTTTGGAACCCATTGTCCAGAGCTGCATTTTAAATTCAACCTTCAGTCCATATTCAGATCTGAAGATTGGTGCCTGAAGTTAATGTTTTGCTGTACATCCCAAGTCCAGAATATGCTCTAACACAAAGCTATCAAATTCTATTACATTTCTTTTTCTGTAAATGAAAGAAAATGAATCTCAAGGTAAGTGTATACTTTGATAATGCATAGTTTGATTAGAAATTCACTTTGAACTTCGAATAAAAGAAATAAGATAGCTCAATGTAGTAATCTACTTCGTCCTCTTTTCATCTTGAGTTAATCAAAAGAGAAATATTGTCTTATTTAACTAAGGATCTGCCCAGAACATTCACTTCAAATGATTTCGGAACAGCATTGGATTTTGAATGACATTAGTACCATTCCTTCAAGCACACTGGGCTACTCAAAATGCTAATGTCACTGTCAATATCCATGCTTTTCAATTTCTGAGCTCTTTCTTCCAAGATCATGATAATGTGGCTAAGCTGGCTACACAGCACAAAAGGTTGACCTCACTATACACAAGTGTAAGAAACTGGCTTCCTCACAAATTCAGATATCCGTCAGGCACCACTGCCTTTTCCCAAGTGTTACCTGTTATAGGTCTGTTCAATCTCACTTACCAACAGACCACTTCCTACAATACAGAGTTGCAGCTGTTACTGCTGGACACCACCCAGTTCGACTCTGACCTCTGGTGCGAAGAGCCAGCCTGGTTGCAGAGGCCTGAACAGCCACCTCCTTTCACATTGTATGTAAATTTAAAAAATTAAAAACACAGCTCAAAACCCATGTGATCAACAAATGTAGAAATAGTTTTCAAACTATGCAGTGCTTCAAAAGGGACTTATTGATGTTGCACTCATAGGTGGTTAGGCCTTTTCTGTATCAATGCAAGGGCATTAACTGTACTAGGAGCATGGAGATTTTTTAATTTTTTTTAAATGAGAGCATTGAGGTGTTTAATCTACTACTCTAATATTACCGTTGGCAGAAATGAACCAGGCCTAAGTGTCTGCAAGTAGAAGCATCCAGTGGGAGTTTTTATTTCGAGACACAGGGCTGAACAGGCCCTTTGAGACAGGTGCCCGGCAACTCCCGACTTAACCCTAGCCCAATCACGGGACAATTTACAATCACCAATTAACCTACTAACTGGTACATCTTTGGACTGTGGAAGGAAAGCAGAGCACCCACACAATCCACGGGGAGGATGTGCAGACTTCTTACAGATGAAATCAGGATTGAGCTCTGTCGCCCTGAGCTATAATAGCTGGCCTAACCCATAAACAAGCCCATGTAAAATAAAAAAAGGTGGTTTGATCTACTTACAAGTTACAGCAAACTATACAATTATTCAATTGTACTGTGCACCGACATTGCAGAATCACTCTAAGGTTTAAAAGAAAAGATTGTTGTATAATTTACATTTTTTATTAAAATTGTGTTTGGCAACATTAGTCAAACATTAATGGCAATAGACAAGTGGGCAAGATTCCACCAGGTTTGCTAGTTTAAACCAGAGTTGCAGGGGGCTGGGAACCAGAGTACCAGAACAGATTGTGGAGAGGCTGTGAATACAGATGTTGTTAAGACCTCGGGCAAAGTCAGGATTGAAAAAGGTTGAGCATGATGCGACTAATGTTCTGAGCTGCATATATTTCAATGCAAGAAGTATTGTAGGAAGGCAGATGAGCTCAGGGTATGGATCAACACATGGAGTAATGATATTGTAGCCATTAACGAGACTTTGTTGCAGGATGGGCAGTGCAGGCAGCTCAGTATTCTGGGGTTCTGTTGTTTTAGACGTGACAGAGAGATCAAAAAGGGGAGGGATGGTATTAGAAGTCAGGGAAAAAGCCATAGCTGTGCTCAATCAAGACCGACTGGCGAACTCGTCTAGTGAGGTGTTATGGTGAACTGAGGAACAAGAAAAGCATTATTACGTTAATTGAACTACATTATAGATCATCCAACAGTCTATGGGATTTAAAAGGAATAAATTTAAGAGATATCACAGACAGCTGCAAGCAACACAAGGTTGTCATAGTAGATGATTTTAGCTTTCCACATATTGACTGGGACTTCCATATGATACAAGGACAAGTTGGGATAGAGTTTGTCAAATGTGTTCAGCAAAGTTTCCTTCATCAGTACGTTGAAGTCCCAATGGGAGAGTCTGCAATGCTGGATCTGCTCTTAGGGAATGAAACAGAGCAGGTGACACAAGTTTGTGTAGGGAAACACTTTACATTTAGTCATCATAATGTCATTAGTTTCAAAGTAAATATGGAAAAATATAGATATGGTTCACAGGTTAAGTTTTGAAATTGGAGGAAGGCCAAATTTGATGATATCAGAAAGGATCTGGCAAGTCTGGATTGGCACCAGCTGTTTTCTGACAAAGGTGTACTTAGTAAGTGGGAGGCCTTTAAAAGTGAAATTTTGAGAGTACAAAGTTTGTACGTACCTGTTAGGATAAAAAGGTAAAGGTAACAGGTTTAGGGAATCTTGGCTTTCAAGAGATAGAGGTCCTGGTTAAGAACAGAAAAAGTGCATAACACGTACAGGCAGGTATGAACAAATGAGGTACTTATGGAGCACAAGTAATACAGGAGAATACTTAAAGAAATTAGGAAGGCTAAAAGAAGGCATGAGGTAGCTCCAGCAGACAAAGTGAAGGAGAAGCCAAAGGGATTCTACAGATATGTCAAGGGCAGAAGGATTACAAGGAGCAAAACTGGTTGGCTGGAAGATCAGAATGGTAATCTACATGTGGAGCCAAAAGAGATGGTGAGCTCTTAATGAATTTACTCAGGAGACACACAGAAATTCTATAGAAAGGAGCAGCAGGTGTTGTTGTTGTTGTTGTTGACATTGTCGTCGTTGTTTAGGGTGGATAAATACCCATGGCCTGACAAGGTGTTCCCATAGACCCTGTAAGAAGCAAGTGCAGAAATAGCAGTGGCCCTAGCAGAAACATTTAAATCCTTTGCAAAAGTTGAAGTATCAGAATTGGAGGAGAGCTAATGTTTTTCTGTTGTCTAAGAAAGGCTCTAAAATTAATCCAGGAAATTATAAACCAGTGGGTTTAATAGCAGTAGTGGGAAGGTTATGGGAATACATCCTAAGGGACCGGATATGAGTATTTGAATAGACAGCGACTTATTAGGGATAGTCAGAATTGCTTTGTGTGGGGTAGGTCATGTCTAAGCAATCTTAGAGCTTTGAGGAAGGTACCAGGAAAGTTGTTGAAGGCAAGTTGGATGCTGTCTACATGGTCTTTTGCAAAGCATTTGACAGAGTCCCACATGGGAGGTTGGTCATGAAGGCTCAGTTGCTTGGCATTGAAGAGGAGGTAGACATTGGCTCTGTGGATGAAGCCAGAGAGTAATAATAGACAGTTGCCTCTAACTGGAGGCCTGGGACCAGTGGAGTGCAACAGGGATCGGTGCTAAAGATATTGGTGTTTGCCATCTAAATCAACAACAGATGACAATGTAGTTAACTGGATCAGCAAGTTTGCAGATGGCACCAAATTTGGGGGTGTAGTGAACTGACAGCCTTTCTCGCTGAGCTTGCAGCTGGACCTGGACCAGCTGAAAAAAACTGGCAGATGGAATTTAATGCAGAAAAGTGTAAATTGTTGCACTACAGTAGGATCATCCAGCATAGGTCTTACACAATGAATGGTAGGGCGCTGAGGAGTGCAGTAGAATAAAGGAACTGGGAACACAGGTCCAGAATTCTTTGAAAGTGGCAGCACAGGTAGATGGGGTCACAAAAAAATCTTCTGGGACATTGGCCTTCATAAATCGAAGTACTGAGTACAGGAGATGAGGTGTTATGTTGAAGTTGCACAAGACATTGGTGAGGCTAGTTTGGAGTATTGTGTGCAGTTTTGGTCACCCACCTACAGGAAACATGTAAATAAGGTTGAAAGAATACAGAGAGCATTTGCAAGGGCGTAGCCAGGAACAGTAGAGCTGAGTTGTAATGAAAGATTACAAATGATAAGGAAACAGGCTGAAGGACCTGTTACTGTGCTGTACTTTCCTATGACTCTCTAAAATATACAAACATAGAAAACCTACAGCACAATACAGGCCCTTCGGTCCACAAAGTTGTGCCGAACATGTCCCTACCTTAGAAATTACTAGGTTTACCTATAGCCCTCTACTTTCCTAAACTCCGGGCACCTATCCAAAAGTCTCTTAAAAGACCCTATCGTATCCGCCTCCACTACCATTGCCGGCAGCCCATTCCATGCACTCACCACTCTCTGCATAAAAAACTTACCCCTGACATCTCCTCTGTACCTATTCCCCAGCACCTTAAACCTGTGTCCTCATTTCAGCCCTGGGAAAAAGCCTCCGACTATCCACACGATCAATGCCTCCCATCTCGTATCTAATCTAGATTTTAGATTTTGCCTGACAATAGCTAGATTTTTGAATATTTCCATGAAACTTCAGCTAATTCAGACAGCCACTTAATTGGGCCATAATGTACTTGTCCTGATGTGTCCAAATCAACCAAAATCCACTGTAAATAGAAGCTAAAAATAGAACCCATTGAAGATATTAAAACAAGTTTCATAACACCTTTAACAGTAAGCATTTTAGCAAAACTTAAAAGCATCTTAACAGCAAATTGTTTTCTAATTTTATTAACAGTTCATACTCAACCACTCAATGTGATATCACTTTGATAGCCAAAAGGACTTGGAAGGGGGAAACACACTAATTCTAAGTGTACATGTAGCATTGCTGAAAGCAAGTGGGATATTCCGAATCGTTGGTAGCAAAGCCAACTCACCACTAACTGCAAAACTAGGCCGATCAATTTGGATTGTATGGAGCTATTAAAGAGCCAAACCACAAAACTGAGGCACATCCCAGCATGGAAAGTTTTTTTTTAAAAATATATATCTTAAATATGTGACTGGTGTTGCCAAGTGTGCACACAATTCTCATAAGTTATTTCCTGTGACAGAAAATTAGATGCAAAGCACAGGTAAATACAAACAATATGAAACAAACAAACAAAATGCAGATGCAGGGAATCTGAAAGGACAAGTAAAAGTGCTAGAAATACTTGGCATGTCAGAGATAGAGTTAATGTTTCAGATCAATCCTTTCAGCGAAAAAAAAATTTCAGTACAGTGTTAACATTTCTCTTCATAAAACACCCTAATTCCATACATTATTTTTTCTCCAAGCTCATTATGATTTAAAATGAAATACAAATTATATAGCAAATAAGATTCAATTAAATTTAAAATGCAGTAGGAAATGGACTTTGCAATTACTTTCATCCTCTTTTTGGCATCAGAGTCTTATTCCAATGAACCAAGTACTCAATTCTATTCACTGCCTCAGGAAGAAGTTAAAATTTAATTTTATTGTCTATTCTCAATTTAGTTCTTGCCGGTAGCATGACAATCAAAGTTCTGGGCTTGGACTTGAAGTTCAAAAGTTGTAGTCTTCTCTTCGGTTGTCCATCGAAATCCGATGACGACGTCCACTCCTTTAATGGTGAGATCTTTGATGACTATACAGTCCTATCCTGGACCCACAAGCTGTATTGCAGGTGGGACATGTATATGTAGTAGTGGTGGTGGTAGTGGTGGCAACCATGGCTGCATTTCTCCTGGCTCTCTTCTGCTGTCTTCTGGTTGTTCTCTCCACCTCCAGAATATGAACCCTGTCCCTACACAGCTGTCGCCAAGTGGTACGGTCAGCAGCAACCTCCTCCAGGTCCTCTGGTCTGATCTTGCATTTCCTTAAAGCATTCTTCATCTGATCCTTATAGCGCTTCTTCGGCCTTCCAGCTGAGGGATGACACATTTAACTACTGGGATACATTTTCAATCCTTGACTGGGAATTTCCCCCCACCCCTCACAATGCCACCACTCACACCCTTCCATTTTCCACCAGCCCAGCACTATCATTCTTACCTCACACAAATGACATCTCTTCCACTAGTTTCACACAGGAAAAAGTTTTACAGTATTCAAGATATTTTTGGGAATTAAAGTGTTAAAATTTAATGAAAACACAGCCCTGGGATTTCCCCAAACCATGCCTTGGGAATACTGTATATAAAACTGGTACAGTAACAATTGGGTACTCTTTTGGGAAAAGACTTAAACTGTGTCTTATTTGAACTTTATAATATTCAAGGTGAATAATTGAAATAATGCAGCAGCTCCAAAACGGATGCTAAAATACTATTTTGGATGTAAAAACATAGATTTTCAAATTTGAAAATTCAATTCTTCCCACAATAGCCAAAATAAATTGTTAAGAGCAAGAGTGTAAACTTCAGATTTCAGTATTAAATTTTTAACTTGATGAATTAAAACAAGCTGGTTACTTTTTGAAAACTCCTCCATCTTCAAGAAGCACAATAAACAAGACCAAAATGAGACAGGAGCCACAACAAGAATATTGCTTTAGAAAGTCTGAAGAGGAAAAGAATCCTGAAACAAAATCTAAACCCTGAAATACAAACAGATTTTACTAATCAGGTCAAAGTTATTCAAGTATAAAATCAGCAATATTGTATTTGAAAACAAATACACTTGACACCAAATGCCTGTATTCAGCTCTCCACAATTCTTCACCATCAAAGTTGAAAGCAATGTAAACTTGAATTAAACACAAGATGGACTTAACAGGTAAATTTTATCAAATGTTCCCATGTCAATGAATAAGCAAATTAAGTGTCCCTTCAACATGGTATCTATTTGCCACAGCAGAAATTGCCTTTATATAAAAATAACAATCTATTTCAAATACCAACCCAAAACTTCATTTTTGGCAATGCAGTTTCACCTTCCCTGGTATGTACACAACTAAAAGTACAACCTCCAATTGATTCATACAGAGTCAAAACAACACCAGGAAGGAAATAGTTAGGAATGTGTAAAAGTAATCAATCATAGGGTAATGGTAGAAGAATTAAATCCAAGGACACAGGCAGTTGGCAAAGAAGTGCATATTGTAGTTCACGAGCCATTATTTAAGTTTCCCAAAACTGAAACTTAAAATGCAGCACCTTAATAATTAAATACAACTCCGGAATAAATGTAATCCAGCCAGAATGGATTAGGTTTAATTTAATTCAATGATCTTGGCAAAAAAAAACAAATTGTAAATTGTAACCAACAGATGCAGAATATTTAGAATAGCTAAGAAAATAATCTTTAAAATAGATTCCACAGTGCATATGCCTCTTATCAAATTATACAAACAGCTTTACAATATCTTTCACAAACAGCAAATAGAAATTCTAGTCGAGTACAGTAAATTTAGTGCACATCTTTAGATTCTGCCCAACTGAAAGTACCACCATCAATTTTAAGTTTATGATGGCATGAGTTTGCATTGCAGGTACTTTCTGTGAATAGATGTTTGTTATTAGAAAATACTGAAGTTGTAAAGGCAGACAAGCAAGAAGTTTGCAATTACATCATACGCACAGAGACCAATGCTTTTAGTGAAATCAAATCTATATATTTTAATAAACTCAAGTCACATCTTGCAGATTACTAGTAATGTTGATGGGAAGTGTTAAGATTTTTACTGTTCCTTAAACTCCTGTAGCTCACTTCAGTTCATTGAAAAAGACATTTTATTAAATGAACTAATCAGTTAAACTGAAGGAGCTAATTAAATTAAAGAGTTAATTTAGTCATTAGCATCTATTACTACACAGAAGATCTGGCAAAATGTACACATAGGTTCCACCTTGCCCAAGTGCTCAATTTAAAGGTGAATTTATCATGTGGCAAATTTGTTTACATTTCAGATTGCAACTACACTGCAATGTGTTGCTGTCCCATGCATTCAAATTACTTTGCAGTTCTTTCATTGAGTATGCACACCCATATTCCATTTAGGGGAAATACAGCCAACACCAGTGGCAGACCTGCATCATAAAAAGCCTTTACTGAATACCATTGTATCTCTAGATCACATCTTGACAAAGCCAGAGATAAGTAACAATTCCTATGCTTCAGAAATGAGTCAATTGCGTAAAATCTGATAACATTTCAGACTGTTATGACTATTTTGGGAAAATGCAAAAGCTGAATAGTATATCAGTTGTTTCTTAGATAAAAGTATAATCTGCATGTTTAACAATTATTGGAGATAACCTTTCCACAACATGCAAGGGAAGCATGGGCAAATAAAAGTGTGGAATTTGACCAGCCTGCAAAGTATTGTGCCTGTGGTACAAGCAGTGCACCCAGATGAAGCACATTTGTAAATAAGGCCATGGTGACATGGCACTGGGTTTGTACAGTCAGCTGGTATGCTTGCCTGGGCTCATGCCACTCCATTAGGGGTGCAGACTGACTGCATTACATTCTTTATTTTCTCCTCTGCCATTTCAGCAGAACGTGCATTTGCAATGTTTCAGAAACAATCCACATTATCTGAACAGCAGCTTACTAAGTGCAGAGATAACTTTAAAACACCAATCTCCAGATTCTCCAAGGGATTTTAATTAATGTGTCGGACTGAGCAGCAAGGGTATGTGACAAAGTTACAGCATAAAGGCAAATGAAATGAACTCCATACTAAAATATGCTACATGATTTATTTATTTATTTAAATCCTTCAACTCAATAATAGTTCTATTCCAAATGGAAACTTCTTAGCTGTTCCAGGGATGAAACTATCTTGTATCCCATTTCAAGGCAAAAAGCAGAAAATGAAGGTTATACCACTCAAATTGAATCACGAAATTTTGCAGCATAGTTGCTTTCAACAATAAATAGTGGATGTTTGATTACATAATCTAATGACAATTCTATTACATGATAATGACCAACCCTTGTAGACAAATCTATTGGTGGTAGGCATGACATATGCACTAGCATGGAGGAGGTCAGATAAAATGATTTTGCTGATCTCATCCTCATGCACCACCACCACCACCACCACCACCACCACCACCTCCCCAAACCCAGACATCCCACTCATTTCAGGGAGGTCAGACGAAAACTCATTTCAGGGAGGTCTCAGCTGGAATTCCCAACCCCATAGCAGTCTGTGTCAATGAATTTGTTAATTTTGCAAGACATCAGATTCACAAGTGTTTTGTGAGACAGCTGACTTCTGAATTCTGTCTTAATGTGACGCACCATGCTGAATGCCCTTTCTACATCACAATTAAAATTTGGCAGCACCAAAAGCAGCTTCATCAACTGACAGAGCTCTCTGAATCTCAACTGCCCTGTGCTCACAGATTTTACTTTGGACAGCTTCCCCCAGAACTCATCAACTGGCAAGGGGTCTGTATGTTCTCCCTGTGGCTGGGTGGGGTCCCTCCGGGTGTTTGTTTCCTCCCAAATCCAAAAACATACTGGTTGGTAGGTTAATTGGGCATTGTAAATTGTTTTGTGATTAGGCTAGGATTAAACTGGGGTTTGCTGGGCGATGTGGCTCCAAGGGCCTATTCTATGCTGTATCTCAAGAAATCTTCCCATCACTTAATCCATCTATTGTCCTCAGCATTCTAATGCACCCGTTCTTTACTAGGCAGAAAATGTACTCCTTGGGGACTCAGTACATTTTATATATTTAATAGAAATTGAAAATATTTACCAATTAAGAGAATAATAGCAGTGCTAAAGCTGATTAAATCAGTAATAGCACTGATTGGTCAAAATTATATCATGAATAAAGGAAGGAATTTTAATTGGAAGCCTCCTTATAATTAATAAACAAGTGCAAATTGCTGGATGCCATATGAAATTATTCTAGTCCATTTCTTCCAGACTGTAGGAAAACTCTTTTCTTTCCTGCTTTGCTTAGCCTTGCCATTTCACTGTACACAAGTCAACCTTTGTTTCCTGTCCACTTCATAGCAAATTTAAGCACGTAGGAGTTAGAGATGAGAAACAATGGTTATTTATTTCCTCCCTCTTTTCATAAACTAGTGCCATCCTTTCATGCTTGCTGTCAAATTTAGACCATCTCATTTAGCACAGAACTTTGATCATCGACACAAGGCAACTTCTTATCATAATCAAATATTCTTCAACAAATAATTCCATAATGTACAAGAAAATGTATTGACACTGCCATTATTCACAGGGTGTTTGCAGCAATACAGCTAAAAATTCAACCCATTGCCACCTGCCCAATGTCAATTAGAAGCGAGGAATACAAGGCCTTACCTGTTCACATCCTATGCAAGTTTCATAAAGTTGGTAGTGATGCAGTTCAAGTCCCAAATACAGAGATGTTTACTGTAGTTTAGGGATATTAAATTATGCTTTATCCTCAGCTGGAGTTTAATATTTAACAAACTTAATGAGATCCAATTCCCTTAAACTCAATTTGTTGCATTTCCTATAGCTTCAAAATCATTAAATTGTTGCTAGCATCACCCAGATTTCAATCATGCTCTTGTCTGACTATGAAATGTAGTCATGTTACTTTCATGATGCATGCCCCTCGATGATAGACATAAAGTAAACAACTAAAATTCTTAAAATAATCAAATTTTAAAACTTTGAAATTTAGATCCACAATTGAGTGAAACATTAAATATGTTCCTGGTTTCCTTCTACTTTTATTTCCTCTCCTCCTGAAGTCTGATACCAAAACAATAACTCAATGTAAAAAAATACGTAATGGACAGTGAAGTATTTCTTGAAAAAAAAAGACATTGCAGCTCAAAACTACTATAGCTTTAAAACAAGTTCAACTTTAGGCATTCGTTTTTAATTACAAATGGCATGAGGATTCACAGGTAAAAGATTAAAGTTGGTTAAATTAAAAACATTTGAAAAGTCTTGATTTACAGGAAGAACTGAACAGAATTTGGCTATTCCCATTCCCAGAACTTAAATTAAAATGCAAAAGCAAAATACTGCCACTACCAGAAAGTCAAGTTAAAAACAAAATGCTGGAAACACTCAGCAACATCTAGAATGCCAAAAATCAGGCTAACTTACCAACTATTTCAACCACACTGGTTAAGTTCATGTTACTGATGAACCAACCATCATGCATCATCCTTATCTTGGGAGTGTCATCGACCCTCCTTGTTGCAAAATTCTAATTCTGCACTGGGGAGTACTTTCAACAGCAGAATGCAGTGGTACAAGATGGTGGTTCACTGCCAGCTCTTGAAAGGAAACTGGCAATAGGTGATAAATTAATTTTAATCCAAGCTAATTCAACATTTGAGTCCATAGAATACAAGCTTTCAACAAGGTTTATGCTGATGCGAAGAATATTTCTTTTCAAAAGGCCATCTCTAAGGACGTTCAAATACAGAGCTTTAAACTGAAGAGGGAACACTCATTCTGCACAGAAATTGTTAACACTTGGTTTTGACATCCATTATTTGATTTATGTTTGTCATTAACTTCCGTTACACAGGTAACTTAATTTGTTGAAAATGCTACAAGACTGTCAAGATCAACAAGCAGAAATTAATCACTCTGGGATGATTTAATTACAGATATTATATTATACATGTCAATTCATAAATTTTAATGGACTTCAATTAGTCTATAGATGCAGAGTCATGATGCAAAAATGTCAGCCATCTGCCTGCTTCCACAGATACCGTGCAATCTGCCGAGTTCCTTCAGCCATTTTATTTGCTCTAGATTGCAGCATACGCAATCTCAGGTCTTCAATAACTAGAAATCTAGGTTGGAAGGGGAATGGGTAGGCATGTACAGTATTTCTTCCAATTGCTTCCACAATCAGAATCAAGTTTCATACCGTTGGTATACGTCGTGAAATTAGCATTGCCATGCCGTGCTGCCCCAAAACAACAAAAAATACCAGATTAAAGTACATATAAAATATATATTTAATAAAGTACAAAAAGAGGGGAAAAACTGAGGTAGCGTTCATGGATTCATTGTCCATTCAGAAATCTGATAGCGAAAGAGCTTTGCCTGAAACACTGAGTGTATGTCTTCAGGCTCTTGTACCTCCTGCTTGATGGTAGCAATGAGAAAACAGCAAGTCCAAAATGCTGGTGATGGGTTTTGCTACCTTTTAGAGGCGTTTCCTTTTGAAGGTATCCCCTGTCCTGGGCAGACCAATGCTTATGATGGAGCTGGCTGAGTTTACAACTTCCTGCAGCTTTTTCCAATCCAGTGCAGTGTCCCTCCATACCAGACGGTGATGCAACCAGTTAGAATGCTCTCCACTGCATCTGTACAAATTTGCAAGCGTCTTTAGTGACAAGCCTCCTCAAACTCCTAATGGAATACTGTCATTTTGTATTTGCATCAATAAGCTGGGACTAGGATAAATCTTCAGAGACGTTGACACCCCGGAACTTGAAACTGCTGATCCTTTGAGAGGATTAATGTGTGTTCCCTCAACTCCACAATCAATTCCTTAGTCTTACTGATGTTGAGTGCACTTCTGTAGGCCTCCTTGTCACCATCTGAAATTATGCCAAAAGTTGTGTTGTTAGCAAATTTATAGATTGTCTTTGAGCTGTGTCTAGCCACACTGTCATGGGCGTAGAGAGAGTAGAGTAGTGGGCAAAGCACGCATACTTGAGGTGTACCAGTGTTGATTGTCAGCGAGGAGGAGATGATATTCTGATCTGCAGAGACTGTAGTCTCCCGGTGATGAAGTCAAGGATCCAGTTGCAGAGGGAGATACAAAGACCCAGGCTTGGAGCTTGTTGAATAGAACTGAGGTTGTTATTGTGTTCAACACTCAGTTGTAGTCAATGAACAACAGCCTGCTACAGGTGTTACCATTGTCCAGGTGATCCAAGGTCAAGTCCAGTGAGGTTGCATCCATTGTAGACCTAATGTGGTGATTGGATTGGAGACATGTGTTTAAAAATTTCACTGGCAGGTACATAGAAAATAAAATGTATGGTAAAGGATATACTATTAAATTCTTTAACAAACTAGTTTCTTTAAAAAAAAAATTCCATGTAAGGGTTTAAACTATTTGTGGAATGGCTCTTCGTGGCATCTGGAGAAATGGAAATAATTGCTATTTATAGTTTGAAATGTCAGAGTCTAAACAAAACTATCAAAACATAGGAGATTTAGTTGCAATACGGACCAAATGTTTAAATATCATTGCATGCATTGAATGATTAAAATTATAACACACAAATGTTTTATATTTAAAGTTACTTAACAGCAAAATTACCGCAATCAATGCTTTGAGTTTTATTTCAGTCAATACATTTCTGATGAGAAAATGCTTAATGATCATCTAGAATCACTTGCTCAATGAGTCAGCACTTTAGAGCAGAAGAAAAAATGCAATTCAAGCACTGACATATT
Source organism: Mobula birostris (assembly GCF_030028105.1). Lineage (NCBI taxonomy): Eukaryota > Metazoa > Chordata > Chondrichthyes > Myliobatiformes > Myliobatidae > Mobula > Mobula birostris. The sequence goes on from NC_092390.1 coordinate 36,471,266, forward strand.
AAGATCCAACTTCTCACTTAATCATTTAAGTCCAAAAAAATGCCAATAACCCAAGCAAGAGGTTAAGTACAAAACAAAGGTGAATAACCTTTGCTTAAGTAAGCAAGATACAAAGCAAATCCAAAGGAGGCAGCATCTACCCAAGGGCTGACTGGGTGAAATCTAATTTGGATTTTCGACCTATCCCACAGCCAAAGGACAATGCTGGGTCAAACAGGTTCATGAAAGAGCTAATAAAAATGTAATTATGCAACAGATGGGAAAGAATGCAAGAGGTGCAATGTGGTGTCAAATCAACAAGACACCCATTGTTTAAGTTTTTAGTGGAATAAATGCTTCATGCTTCATAAAATTTGCCTGGGAGCCACAAAACAGACACCTGGAAGCTTAATGTTGATCAGAAGACATGTAATCTCTCTGCCCCAAACTCCTAATTGCAACATCTCTCTGTCAACTTGCATTAAAGGAATGTAGTTTGCTAACTAATTGTTTCAGGATGCCTCAGGGTCTAAGAGAGCAGGTGCATACTGTAGACTCTAGTCTGGTAGGGTAGGTCAAGAAGTGGGGGAAAAACATCCTGAAATGTTAAAGCTAAATAGAGCCAAGTATGGCCTACCTTGCCTTCATGTCCCAATTTTCTGCAGTACCTGATGCTCTCAGCATGGTAGTTGAACCTTCAAAGCCCGAGAGAGTTTTAACATTATAGTCAACCTATGACTATACAATATTAGGCATGCTTCCCAATCAACCAATCATCTATCCATGCTAGTGCCTTTCCTGTAAGACTATGGGCTCGCATCTTGTTTAGCAGCCTCATGTGATTTTGGCTTCGCTCAAACTGCAGGGTCAATTCTATCATAATATGATCACTGCCTCGGGGGGGGGGGGAAAAGAGGGCGGGGGGGTGTTCATTTACCTTAAGCTCCCTAATAAAATTTATCTTATTGCATAAAATCATATGCAGAAATGCCTTTACCCTAGTGGGCTCAATCACAAGCTGCTTTTATATATAAAAAATCATCTGATAGGAAATCTATAAATTCTTTCTCTTGTGATCAAGTGCCAACTGGATACTCAATCTACCTGCATATTGAAGTCCCCTATGGCTCTTATACCATAGCAAGGCCTTGTAACAGACAATCTTCTAATGTAATGTGTACCCCTACCCTAGTGACTGTTTGGAGGCCAGAGTACAACTCCTATCAGGGTCTTTAGACCCCTACAAGTTAACTCTAACCACAAGGATTCTACATCTTCTGATCCGATGTCACTTTCTCCCCCTCCCCAAGGATTTGATTCCTTTTTTCAAAAAACAGTCCCGCTCCGCCTGTCACATAACTGTTTTATTGATAGGATGTATACACTTGCATATTTAGTTCCCAGCTGTGAAAAAGTTCTATTCAAAAGGTTCAAAGGAACATCTAAACAAGCCTGATGCATTTTAGAAACAAGTCGTGCGAACTGATGAAGTTAAAATGGAACTTTTTGGCCGCAATGAGCAAAGATGTGTTTAGAGAAAAAAAGGGTGCAGAATTTCATGAAAAGAACCCCTCTCCAACTGTTAAGCACTGGGGTGGATCGATCATGCTTTGGGCTTGTGTTGCAGCCAGTGGCACGGGGAACATTTACTGGTAGCGGGAAGAATGAATTCAATTAAATACCAGCAATTTCTGGAAGCAAGCTTCACACCATCTGTAAAAAAGCCAAAGGTGAAAAGAGGATGGCTTCTACAACAGGATAATGAACCTAAACACACCTCAAAATCCACAATGGACTACCTCAAGAGGTGCAAGCTGAAGGATTTGCCATGGCCCTCACAGTCCCCCGACCTAAACATCATTGAGAATCCATGGATAGACCTCAAAAGAGCAGTGCATGCAAGACGGCCCAAGAATCTCACAGAATTAGAAGCTTTTTGCAAGGAAGAATGGGAGAAAATCCCCTAAAGAAGAACTGAAAGACTCTTAGCTGGCTACAGAAAGCGTTTACGAGCTGTGATACTTGCCAAAGGGGGTGTTAGTAAGTACCACCATGCAGGGTGCCCAAACTTTTGCTTCAGGCCCTTTTCCTTTTTTGTTATTTTGAAACTGTAAAAGATGGAAATAAAAAAGTTTTCTTGCTTAAAATATTAAAGAAATATGTCATCTTTAACTTTATGCCTTTTGGAAATCAGTTCATCTTTTACTCGCTTAGCTATTCACAGTAACTGAAATTTTGGCCAGGGTGCCCAAACTTTTGCATGCCACTGTATGCTATTTGTCAGGACCTTGGTCTTAGCATGGGGTCAACTAGAGCCTGTCCCATCAGAACAGCTCCCTCCTTCCACAATACTAATGCCATGTCCCATTAATTAAAACCTACTTCCTCCACACTAATCTTTGAGATAGCTCCATAAACTTACTGATCCTGCACCAATATGCATAGGGCTCAGGTTTTACATTTTTGATTTTCAAATTCCCTCAGCAGGACCTGTTTCCTTGTTCTACTTAGATCATTGGTATCCACGTGGACAACCAGATCTTCCCCCTTCCATTCAGTAAACTCCTGCAGGTTAAATTAGATATTCTAAACTGAGGCATCAGGCAGGTGACACTGCCTTCAGGACTCAATCATTGCAGAGAATTGTCTAGTCTGTTGACTATTCCATCCCCAATTACATCATTTCTCTCACCTCTAAACCATTGCTACAAGAAAGATGCACAGCCAGTTAGTTTGCCCATCTTTCCCGCACCCCGCCCCCACTCACATTCACACAGGAAGTTCCAATCTCAGACCTGTTGGACAAGTTCAATGGCTGAGGCTCCTCCAGCACTACCTCTGACCCCTCAACTGCTTCATTTGCAATCACACCCACTTCTCCCTGACCACAGGCCAAATTTGAGGCAATTAATTTAATAGGTGTGACTGCCCCCTGAAGCATATATTCAGGTAACTCTCCCCCTCCCTGATGTGTTAGTGTTTGAATGTCAGATTCCAGGTCATCAAATTTTCTTTTCCACCCATACATAGATGATCAGGGTCAAAAGGATTGTTACTGAAAACATGAGGCACTATGACTTGGTTATTTTTTCTTAAACATTAGCAAGCCATCGAACTGTCAGAGAGACTCTTAACTATCTGCCAGACAGTCCTACCCAGTGCAGATTAAGATACTGCAATAGCATTTTGTTATGAAAGCAAGCCACATCAATCCATTATTTCCCTTTCTGCAATCGAGTATTGCAATCTTGACATTACCCTCATTCCCTCTACAAGGCTCTGAATTAATGACTTAAACAAGCAATTTCAAATTACTAGTTTCAAACTTTATTAATAAAGTAAATGGCAATTAAGCAACATTTTGTGTCTTCCAAAGAGAAATGCTCTTTTCTCTTTATTCACCTTCAACTTTTCCAATCTCCTCATGTGTCATAGTTTAAATAAATCAGGTTATCAGGTCAATGGATGGGCCATTGAATATTCCATTGAAGTAGGATATCAACGCTGGAAATGTACAAAAAAAAGTGCTTATCAAATGTAAATAAGGTGCTGTCATCAATACCATTCTAATTACCTGCAATAATTGGCATAGCTCCCAATTATTCGGGGGAAAACAACAATGTTTAAATTATCCCTTAGTTGACTGAAAAATTATGTGCTGTTTTACAATAACATAATGATCATTAATAAACAATTTGCACCTCTACAACAAATCACAAGAACTAACAATTTGAAATGTTATAAACATGATGGAACACAAACATTTAGTCAACAGCATTAGTTCTCCTCAAGGATATAGAGAGGAAAATCTGACAATTTTTCCTAGCTTTAAATTAATTCCCTCCTTTAGACCAGGTGTAAAATTAGTTAGCACATCAGCAAATACACAGATTTCATGCTCAGGAATCAATAGGCTCATTTTTTAAAAAAGGCAAAAAAGTACTCACAGAAAGTCTAGATTCTAGAAACACTCACCATGTCAGCCAATATTTCTGTAAACAGAAATAGATTGTTTCCAGACCTTTACAGATTTCTAGCAGCTGCTGTGTTTTGCATATCGTACAGACAGAGGCCAATGTCCCATTCAACATTCCCCAACCATCTGTGCTGTTTTATTGCACAAAGATATTCCCCAACCTTGGGCTATGTGATCATTACCTTCCACTTGTAAAAGAACTCTTGTGTTGATCACCAACTTTCAGCTGAATACATGCATTAGTACTGGCTGGCACTGAATAAATCAGGTCAGAGATTGCCTAGTTTTGAGAGTAGCTTTTATAGCATCATTAATAAAAAAATTCAATTCAACTTTTTACTGTTACTTTCTCATAGAACTAATGTCCCTTTAACCTCACTCAACATTACTTTCCCTTTACTGCATGCAAATACCGTATGCAGTTTTTGAATTCATTTGGAGTAGTAATTGCTGCTTCTAGAAAATCTGATATTTTAATAATGTTTGGCAGTGCCCAGATTGCCCTGCAATTGCATAAAGTGCACAATTCCAACAGTTGTTTCTGCTATAATACTTAAGAATAATATAATAATTCTTTCTGCAGATTTAAGAGCTATGAGGGGGTGGGGGGGGGGGGGAAGCAGGAGAAAGTGGGACAAATTTATTTGGTCAATTCTGTTCCCAAGCTCCAAAAGGTGAATGGTCTTCTTTGGCCATGATGGGATGCAATTTGCTATGTCTCATCTTCTCTACTCTTCCCCTGTCTCCAAGGAGAAACTGCCCAATAACATGTGGAACACAGACATTAGGCAGCAGATTTTTGGTTAAACCAAAGTACTAGAAAGTCAGACAGCAATTCAGTCAGGCATTTTAAGTTCTCAGTCAGTAACATGCAGAAAATTGGTTGGACAAGCTATATGAGCTAATGTGCAATACTTAAGAGCTTAGGTAGTTACTCCAGGAAAAAACTACATACCTTACCAGAAAAGGCCATCTTCCTCAGTATCCTAGATTCCCAAGGAGTTATTCTTCAATTTCACTTGGCTGCAGTCTTTGAACTTTAGTAACTCTGTACTGGAATTTGAAATCAATTTCAGCATCATTCCAATTTAAGGGGAAATCAGAAGTTTGTGCAAACACAGAAAGCAACTGTAGACTCTCTAAATTCTTCAGTTTAATAGGTTAAAAGGCTAACAAAAGCAAGGAAAATAAAAAGCAACACTTCAGTGACAAAAGGACTAATGTTACAAGTTTAAAAAATGGGGTGAAAACAGACTGACAAACAAGTCCATAAATGCAAATTATATACCAGTGTAAACTGGAATATGTACTTCAGTGCCAAATTTATCAAAACTAAAATAGTGGGAAAATTGGGATGAGATTTAAGAAATTAAATCTCTAAATAGATGGAGTACTTCTAAAAACTCTGGTCACTGTACCAAGAAGAATGGGATCGCTACAGCACTGGTTGGACGAGAGCACATTTAAAAGTTGTAAATGCAAACAGGAATTGATTTTGAAAACAAACTAGGCAACTTTGTGCACTGATCTGAGGAAAGTGCAGACTCATGCGTGCACATGGATGAATCTATTGCATTCTGAAAGTCATAGTTATTCATAGGAATCTGTCCAAGCAGAAAATGTAATGGCGGGAAAAAAAAGCATCAAGATGTACTAAAAATCTCAGGCCAACAAGGACAGGGAGCTATAGCAGATTGTTCAGCTTTCAATCACTTCTCTGCCAACAAACCTCTGGTTGGAGATTTTTGTGTAGTAGGGAAAAAGGCAGGTAGGTGGAGATGAATCCATGGCCAGATCAGCCATGATCTTATTAAATGGCAGAACAGGCTCAATGGGCCAGATGGCCTACTCCTGCTCCTATTTCTTATAATATTTACAGAGCTTTAAGCTGCTGTCTTTTTAAGGTGTTGTGTATGCATCCTTCTCATGATTTCAAAATGCATAGTATTAACAATCCAATGGCTTCCCTTTCCTCCCCCCACCCCCCACCAAATGGTATACTGGACATGGGCTGCCTTCACTCTGTAATCAAATCCATCTGAAAGATTATTGTCGATACTGCCAAAATGCACTGTACTGAATCATACACAAGACCTATCACCTCCTGGAAGACATACATGTGTGGCCAATAATCATGTCAATGTCAATGCGTAGTCAAGTTCCAGAATCTTGCACATTTTTTTTAAATTTAACAAGTGTTATCAAAATAAAAATCTATTTAAATGGCCAAACTAGTGACACTTTTCAGAAAATCAGTACCTTTCGTTAAGTCTTGCATACAAAGGCTGCCACTGGATAATGTTCTGCAAATTAACTTCAGCGTCAGCACTTTGAACAATGAACTATTTTGCCAATCTTAGTCCACCAAAGTTGATAAAATTACTTCTCTCCTGTCCTAGTTTCAAACCTAATCACAGGAAATGAGCAGCTGCCAGATTTTAAAATACCATAAAATCGCTGAATTATATTTTACCCACAAAATGTCACTCAGACAAAGAAGTTGAACAATATAAAGCATTTATTTTTCTTTATACAACATTTTCTTAAAAGGGATAGTCTGAAGGGTGTATGTTTTACTCAAACAATTCACTTTTATGGGATTAATCTTGAAAATTTAATTGAATACCATTGAAAACCAGTGTGTTTAAATTTCTACCCTATCGACTGCAGCATCACTGGGGGGAGAAATAGTGCAGGAAAGTAGTGAGCACTGAGTAAAAATATACATTCCCCTCAAATTGTCCCTTGCCATTAAATAATCTTACTTTTCACCAACAAAACCCCCAGTAGAAAAATATTTCAGCAACTCTAGAGCCCGTTTCAACCACTCTAGACAGTTTCACATGTCACTTCAGCACTTCTGATAATCTACAGAATTCAGTAGGGACAGTTTACATTCACATTTTAAATTATATCATAATCACATTGACTAGCAAAGAAATAAATAATTGAGAAAAAAGCTGCAACCAAAGATATTGAAGTGCTTCTTGTCGAATGCAACTTAAGTATTGATGGTATCAGGTCAGTCATCAGCACTCATCATGGTCTAGAAAGGAACTTGGGGAGAAATTTCTATAGGCAACTAAATTCAAAGGCCTGGTACTGGATTCAGACAAAGCCCAAGCTATTAATGTGTACAAGTATTACTGAAATGATGTCACCAAGGAATACAAATGGCATATTAGTTGGATAAAGTGCAAAACAGCAAAATGGGTTATAATCTGACTAATCAGAATACTTCAGTCTTTACAAGGTTGTAAACACGAACAATGAAGATATTTGATCAAAGGAATAGATTACCAAGGATCTGATCCAGAAAGATACTGCTAAAAGATATGAAATAAGGAAGTTAGAAGCACATGAAAAATACGAAAAGAAAACATGCGTAAGACAAATAAAAAAACATTATCTTCGGTACTTGTTTTACAGGTTTCCAATTTACAAGGTTGGACACTGAACATAACTTTCCGAGTAGTGCTTAAAATCGAGAGGCAAGGGTCCAAAATCCATTATGATAGTTTGTAAATTTAAACTAAATTTATTGCCTGAAGTTTGATATTGGAAAGCTGAATTCTCACAGGATTGAAATCTGCCTCCAAAAAATTTGGTTCCACTATCAGAGTGGAGGGCAGCATGCACAAAGAACTATTTGGTACATTTAACAGATAGTGGATGAATTTGTATTGCAATGAATATACCAAGATGACATGCAATTTGGTGCATGGATTAATTAATTTCGGGTATTACTGACATGCCTGGCCACACATGGTATTATAAAGAGCACTGCTCCTAAACAGATTGGATCTCACAATTGCCAAGGAACAGAGAGCCACTCAGGAATATATCCATGCCTCTAAGACAACAAAAAAAAACAATTCTACTGAGCACAAGTGCTTTACACTTGCAAAATATGAAAGTAATGATCTTGAAAGGAAGGCATTAAAGGCTCAAATATTTAGAAAGACGCATTTGTACAGGCAAATATTGTGAAAATTGTGGAAATAGAGTCTGAATTCAAATTGACAAAATGTCTACTTTGAACTGTAAGATTTCAGTTTGCCTGAAGAAAACAAGTACCAGTTAGAATATACTCCCCATTAAAGTTGTGAAAGAAAAATACCATGGATATTTAAGAGCACTTCATGCCCTAATACACAAAGAAAATTACAAGCTTTTTCTAAATAATCTAGATAAAGTGAGGCAAAAGTTTTTCCTTATCCAAGATGGTATCATGTTACATTACTGATCAAAAGGTTAAATGACTTAAACTTTAAAGGATAAACTTTAAATCTATAAGTTTACAGGCACTAAATGGCATTTCCCACACACTGGCAATACTAATGCCACTAAAAGGAAAAGATATAGGGGGAAAGTAGTATGCCTTGGGTTAATATTCTGAACAAATCAAAATACTATTGCTGCCTCCAGAAAACATCTTATTCTTGTTATCCACCCATTTGTAACCAAGTTTAACTTTTAACCTTCAATATGAAGGAGCATTTCTTCCAAGAGGACCACAGCTTTGTGTACATACAATTAGAAAAATATACAGTGCCACAATCAGGATTTTGAAAACAGTGCAAAAGATTACAATCTTGGCTATTTAAGAGCATTGCTACTTAGGGGCAGATTGTTATTTAGAAATAGACCTCCGATTGTCAGATTCCCAGCACAAAACAACGCTTGCCTAAAACCTAGGTTAAGTTTGACGGAGGTCACAGAGCAGAGCAAAAAAAAACCTGAATGTTCATGAGAAGCAACACTTCTGTATTAACTAGCAAAAGATGCTTTAGAATATTTTTACTATATCTTAGTGCTAACCACAGCTGCTTTCAGGCTCCCCTCCCAATCATCTAGTGAGCCAAATGTAAAATCATCCTTTGGTATGAAGAAAAAGAATTCGATTTTACTTTAAAGAAATAGCCATTGCAAAAACTTAAACTAAGCAAGTCCTAAACATTGGAAGGATTAATTTACTGCCCATTTTTCTACTCAACCAAGACAGTTGATTTGTCCAAAACCTTATTTTTTCTATCTCTGCTTTAAATCTGACTTGGTAAAAGCAACTTAGTATTTAGCAACGCTAATCACTGAACAAAAGGCACTCAAATTTTCTATAAAGTGCATTGAGTTTCTAGTTAATGCCTATTTTAGACTGCCATAGCTCATCACACAAATATGATTACTAACATTACTGGCAAGTTCCTTACATCACTAACATGGACTATCTTGACAGTCCCCAGTCTATCTTGATTCACTATTTAAGGGCTTCACCTCCCCCTTTGCGATTTGTATTTGCACTTTTATGAATTGTTCAGCTTTCAAATCGATCAAACATTAAGAGCGACAAAACACCAGAATTACAGTCTATCACCACGGGATCCAATAGAAATTCTCATCTTATGCACTCATCACCCATATTTGGTGCTCTAGATACATTAAGTGCAAAGTGTGATCAGCCACTAATCTATTTTGAGAATATTCCTGCAGTACGTGGAAGCAAATTAAAAACATTAACAGATGGAAGTTATTCATTGGGGAGAGGGATTCTACAGATCCACATTATGGTTTTCATAACTTTAATATGGAATTGAGGCAACTCTCCAGCAAACACTACAGCATCGCTATAATCGGTCACCAGTACGGAAGCGCCGACTCGATCTTGCTCCAGTTGTGCCACTCAGGAACCAAGCCGCTCGACGCTCGGGGGCTTCCGTACTGGTCGCATTCTAGAGTCTGCATCTTCTCGGAGGCCTTCGCCATCACTTTGTCTTCGAAGACGAGCGGGGCCTGAATCCCATCCGACTTCCATTCGGCGTGAACAATCCCGTAATTCGTGCCGTCGTTGTTGTCCCAGTAGGTTCGGTCTCCACTCTTAAAGGAGACGCAAAACTCGATTCTCTCATGTGGCAGTATGCAGGATGGCAGCTCAATAGCGAAAGAAAAGGTGTCTGTTTCAGAACAGCCATAAATATTGTTTACAAATGTACAGTCCACATCCTTATAACTCTTCCAAGTGTCGAACGTAATTCGGATTTGAACGACTTTATGATAACTAAGATTCCTCACAGCGACGGTACCCGAGATTAATTTATCCTGAAGAATACAGTTCTCCAGACAGACAAAATTCTTCGCGAGGCGATTTCGGAAATCCAAGTAATCGGCGGATGGCTGCGGGAAGTCCAGCACCAGCGGCTTTCTTTCTTCGTGGTTCAGTCCTTTGATTTCGTTGTCGAGATCCGTCAGTTCAAATTGTAGTTCAGTGAGAGAGTCGTCAAATTCGGAGAAAATGTGAACTGCAGTAAGCGCGAAGCCCTTGTCGTCCGCAAACGCCACCGTTTTCTTCCTTTTGCCTCTGTCGTGGTGGCCCCATGCGCCTTTGCAAGGATCAGCGCCCGCCCGCACATTGATGCAGGGCCGCAGCGGCTTGAGCCTGCCGGCGGCGTTTAACCCTCTGCAAGCTTCGTAAGGGCCGAGGAAATTCCTCATGGGTGGGGAGTGTGCCAGGCAGAGTCTCATGGCTAAATCGACTGGCATAATAGACAGAGCTGGGAGCGATCTGTTGTCGAAAGTATGGTAAACCCTGAAACACGAAGTTCAACATGGTCAGAATTTGTTGATTGCCTCATCATACTATTGTGTCTAACAGCCAGAATAAATAATTAACATGCATCGCTTGAGAGCTTCTACACGCCAAATCCGTATCATGCACGATATTAACTCACGCAGCATTTTTTAAAAAAGTATTCAAACGGTATTTAGATTAACATATCGGCTATTTGAACATGGACGTTCATGTTCATTACGGAGATTGACTGTGCCCTTGGAGAGACGCAATGTCAAAAGTTCCCTTTAAAAACGCTTAAACATTATGTGAGCCGAAATCTTAGGGAACGATGATTTTAGTTATTCATGCATGTGTACAAGATAGTCAAATATCACGCAAACTATATGTGGGTTGAATTTTTATAGCATATAATTTGCACAGCATGACCAGCCTCATGAACAGCTTCCCACTGCCCGAAGTAAAGCAGACGATTGCCAAAATTTGCGGGGGGAAAAAACTAGCAAATGAACCGATGCTCTTATATTGATCTGCGATGCGAATTTAAAATCTGTACGCACTCGATCCGTTACTGCGAAATCCTGAGCAAAATATTGGAGGAAGCCAGCGGGCTAGGCAGCATCTCCGGACAGGGGCATTTCGGGCCGAGACCCCTTATCTGAACTGATGAAGGATCTCGGCCCGAAAGGTCGACTGTTTATTCCTCTCCAAAGCTGCCCGACCTGTTAAGTTCCACCAGCATTTTGTGTGCGTTGTTTTGGATTTCCAGCATCTGCAGAATCTCTTCAGTTTATGAATTACTGTGAAATTCTGTTGGAATAACACTCCTTTTGTGTGAGTAAAGACAACAATTCCGAGAATCTGTGAACGTTATTATTACCTTGTGCAGCTCATCAGCGTAATTCAAAGACATTCACTAACAACGAGATCATAGCAAAGTTACGAATGTCAAGTACGAGTCCTCCCAGCACGTGTCTTCACTGTCACTCAGCAAAACCACCCTTGTACAGGGACCCTTATACTATGGCTCCACCTTCGTGATATCACGTGGCAACTTACAGCCAATAGCAGGGCGGGTCGTGATCAGCTGTTACCAATCAGATTGCCGCTTTGCCTTGGCTTTATGACATCTTTCAAGTGCCGCTGGGAGGGCATACAGTGATATCAAAAGCAAAGGAAAATCCTAAAGCGAGTATGACGGGAAGCCAAAGATGCAGTGACCTATAATGTTGAATATTTTGAAGCACACAAGATTTAGCATAGTTAATTTCGGCGTGGTGTGATATAAAACAGGATCATATCCACTCTCTTCCCTCAAAAACTTATATAGATGTACCGTGGAGAGCATTCCGACGGGCTGCATCACCGTCTGGTAAGGGCGGGGGGCGGGGTGCGCTACTGCACAGGACCGAAAGAAGCTGCAGAGGTCGTAAATTTAGTCGGCTCCATCTTGGGCACCAGCCTACAAAGTACCCAGAACATCTTCAGGGAGCGGTGTCTCAGAAAGACGGCGTCCATTATTAAGGACCTCCAGCACCCAGGGCATGCCCTTTTCTCACTGTTACCATCAGGTAGGAGGTACAGAAGCCTGAAGGCACACACTCAGCGATTCAGGAACAGCTGCCGTATGATTCCTAAATGGACATTGAATCTTTGGACGCTGCCTCACTTTTTTGATATTATTAAACTTCTGCACGATTTTTAATCTATTAAATATGCGTATACAATAATTGATTTACTTATTTATTCATTTATTTTTTTTCTTTTCTAAATTATGTATTGCATTGAGCTGCTAAATTAACAAATTTCACGTCACATGCCGGTGATAATAAACCGGATTCTGATTCTCTCCCCTCCAACCCACAAGGTAAATGAGAAGACTTCACTTCGGATCACACCGAGATAGAGGAACATTGCAATTTTTTAAAACAAAACTGTACTGTCTTCACCTGTGGGCTTTTAAAGTAATCGTTACCTTAACAACGTTGTTCTGCGACTTACTGTCACAAGCTGTGCTGGGTCCGCCCATCTCTGGAATTTAAAACGCGCATGTTTTTCTCACTCTTCTACTTCTGAAGAAGTATTCTTGACCTGAAACATGTTGTTTTATCTACCGATCTCTAACATTTCTTGATTTTAGATTTACCATAAATTTATAAAAACAAATCCTATACTAATAATATCAGTTTGTCGAATAAGCTGCATATCACTCAAAATCCTGTAGGGTGTTGAATCTTGCCATAATTTCTTTACTCTGCCTGTAGAACCTGATAAGATTAACAATGTTCCGGGTATTATCTTCTAAACCGTTCAGACGGATCGTATGATATCAGGAGCAATTCGAAAAGTTTTGGCAGCGGAGTGGAGCTATGTCGGTGTAAGATATTCCTACTCTCCGCTGGTCTGCAACTCATCCTTGGGGAAGGTGTAGCTAGCCGCCCGATCATGATCACAAGAACCCTGGATGGTCCTATGAGGAGCTGGTGCCTCTCTCTAACCCTGGTTACGCGGCCACTGACGCCCGACAGTCTCTAAAGAGCATTTACAATGGCTGGGGTCACCTCGCCCCACCCTTCCCAGTCATTGCCCAGAAGAAGGCAATGGCAAATCACTTCTGTAGAAAAATTTGCGAAGAACAATCATGGTCATGGCAAGACCATGACCACCCACTTCATAACAAACCAACAAATTCTCATTTACTTCACAAATTTCCTTTTGGCATTGCTAAAATACATAGAACCCATGATTTTTCAAAATGGACCAGAAGCATTCAGAATGGTATACAATAGTATTTTGAATACAAAGAGGCAGAAGGAGCACTCTACCTCACAGACTACCTGCCCACCCATCCTAAGTCCTACTCCATCTATGGAAGAGTAGCTGGTTCCTGTCTGTCTGTCTGTCTGTATCTTGTTTTACGGCGGTTGGCATCCAGCTTAATGGTGCATTACTGCCACCCTCTGCTCCAGAATGTGCACTAGACATACATTCTAAATCCCTTCACCCAATCACACACACACACACACACACAAACCTACACTTCACCCTCCCATCTTTGACCATCCTAGTATCCTATTCCTGTTTATTCGTCATATTCTATAAAAAAAAACCCTGTACCCCTTAAAAATGCTAAAAGTACCTGGACTTGTGCTCTCTCACCCATGCCCAGCAACCCTTTTAATGTGAATTCCTGCATCCCCAACTCCCTTAATTTATTTCTCATCATCTCTCTCTGTATCCCATACTTCCTGCAACTCAGAACTACATGTTCTACTGACTCCTCTTCCTGACATTCCTCACACAATCCTGTCTGGTGTTTCCCTATCATTTTCAATGTTTTGTTTAAAGCACAATGCCCCAGCCTTAACCTAGTCCACACAATTTCCTCTCTTCTGTTTCCATTACCTACCCTAGTAACTGCAACACTCTTTTGTATTTGATATAAATGCCTCCCTTTCCCCTCCCTGTCCCATCTTTCTTGCCACATTCGGTTGACTTTTTCCCCAGATTACACACTTAACCTCTGCTTTACTGATACTAATGTGCATTTCCACATTTTCTTTCTTTAACGCCCTCTTTGCCAACTCATCCACCCTCTCATTCCCCTTCACCCCTATATGTGCTGGAACCCATAGAAATTTTACCTGACCTCCCTGATTTACAATTCTTGTAACTAACTGAAGGACTTCATAAAGTACATCTTGCCGACTGTTTGTGTGAAAAGACCTTAAACTTGCTAGAACTGAGGATGAATCTGAACATATCAATGCTTTGACTTGTCTGGCTTTCTGCACCCATTGCAACGCAACCAACACCGCCAGCACCTCCACTGTAAACACTCCTAACTTATTGGATGTTCTTCTGCTGATTCCAATTTCTTTTGCTGGTATGACCACCCCAAACCCTGTCACTCCTGTTGCAGGTTCCTTCGCACCATCCGTATAAATGTGAGTATAATCGCTATACTTTTCCATCACATGACAGTTAAATGCATTTACCAAATCTGTTTTATATCTTTCTTTCCTTTTTACCTCTAACAAATGCCAGTCTATGTCAGTCCATACAAGCTTCCATGGAGCTACAACCGGATAAACTACTGAAGGACTTATCCTCATATCAAATACTCCACATTCTTTCGCGATATCATTCCCTACCCGACTAAAGGTATCCCTCTGAAACCTCCCATTTTCCCAGCACTCCTGCAACACTCCTTTAGTAGGGTGAGAATCATTGTGCCCCTGCAAGTTAGCCCAGTAGTTTGCCATCAGTTGCATCCTTCTTAGTTCCAAAGGCATTATTCCCATTTCTACCTGTAGGGCTGACACTGGTGACGTTTTAAAAGCCCCACTGCACACTCTCAAGGCCTGAGCCTGAATCACATCCAGTTTCCTTATAAGAGACCTAGCTGCTGATCCATATACTATATTTCCATAATCCAATACACATCTTACTAAAGCCACATACATTCTCTTCAAAGCTGAACAACTTACTCCCCATTCCCTACCAGTCAAACATCTCATCACATTTATTACTTTTTTACATTTCTCCTCAACTTTCCTGATATGGTCTGCCCATGTTAATCGTGAATCAAATATAACTCCCAGAAATTTAAATGATGCAACCCTTTCTAATTCAACCCCATACATCCTTAACTTCTTCCCTACCTCAACCCTTTTCCTGGTAAAAAATACAGATTGAGTTTTGTCTACTGAAAATCTACATCCCCAATCATAACCCCACTCCACCACTTCATCAATTGCTTCTTGTAGTTTCCTGATTATATGGTCCATGTTCCTGCCTCTTTTCCACAAGGCCCCATCATCCGCAAACAGTGACCTACCTATATCCACTGGTACCTTTGTGAAGGCATCATTGATCATAATCATGAAAAGTAATGGGGTAATCACACTACCTTGAGGTGTGCCATTTTCCACTATGTACTGTTTTGATAATTCTGATCCAATCCGAACTTGAATTTTTCTACCAAACCAAAAATCTTTAATCCAATTAAAAACTCTCCCACCAACCCCCATCTTGTGCAGTTTAATTAATAATCCTTCCTTTCACATCATATCATAGGCTTTTTCAATGTCAAAGAACATTGCCACTACTGACTCTCTATTTGCCTGGTCCTTCCTTATTTCAGTCTCTAACATAATCACTGAGTCCATGGAATTCCTTCCCTTTCTAAAACCACTCTGATAACTTGCCAGCATTCCCCTTTTCTCAAGTTCATATGATAACCTTTCTGTTATCATCCTTTCCATTATCTTACATATACTTGATGTTAATGCAATTGGTCTGTAGCTAGTGGGTTTTGACAGATCCTTGCCAGGCTTCCTTATTGGAATTACTACTGCTTCTTTCCATGCACTTGGTAATCTTCCCTCCTCCCACACTCTGTTATAAAAATGCAGCAACTTCAAGAGCGCTCCTTCTCCTAGATTTTTTAGCATCACAGAGCATATCAGATCTTTCCCTGGGGAGGTTGGTCTCGATCTCTTTATTGCTGTCACCATTTCTGCTAATGTAAATGGATCATCAGTTATATCATCTGTTCCTTCCCTCCTGCTTAACACACCTGGGTGTTGGCTCATTATTCTTTCCCTTCTTCTTCTCCCTTCTTCAGACAAATTTTCTGAACTGTGTATCAGTACAAATGACTTGGCCATGACCTCAGCCTTATCCCTACTGGAGACTGCGGTTTCCTCCTCAGATATCATTACTGGATATTCCCATTCCCTTCTATCTCCTCCCATCCTCTTAATCATTCCCAATATCTCTCCCACAGGTGTTGTTCTTCCTACCTTGTCGCAAAAACTCCTCCAACTTGCCCTTTTAGCTTGACGTATAGTTCTTCTCACCACTGCCTGTGCTTTCTTATATTGAACCAAATGCTGCATATTATGGGTTCTTTTAACTAGCCTGAATGCTCTGTTTCTGTTTTTTACAGCCTGACAACATTCCTCTGTCCACCATGGTACCAGTTTTCTATTCATCCTATTTTTACTCCTAGATATAGATCCTTCTGCTGCCATGATAATTGCTGAAGTCACCTGACTGTTTAATTCATCTACATTTCCAGAAATATCAATCTTTGTCAACCCTTCTTCACTCAACTTCTGGAACTTACCCCAATCAGCTTTTTCAAACACCCACTTTGGGGTTCCGCCACCTGGTCTTACTTCAACTCTTTCACCCACTGAACACAAAACTGGGTAGTGATCATTGCCTACTGTTGAAGCAGTCCAAACTCCCCAGTTACTAATGCCAGCCAAGGTATTAGACACTAACGTAATATCTAACACTGACTCAGTTCCTGTTGTTATGTTTATCCTTGTTCCCCTACCATCATTCATACACACCAAATCCCTTTCTTCCATCAAATCTTCAATTACCTTTCCATTTGGATCTGTAATCTGATCCCCCCATATTGTGTTATGAGCATTGAAATCTGCACACCACACTACTTTATGTCTGTTTTGTCCTTGTATCTTTAATAGGCTGTCCAAATCCAACCTTTTACATGGATTGTAGTAGTTAATTATAACCACTCCCTCCCCTCTCTCCCACACTTCCACCACTATGTATTCCTGATCATCTCCTTTTTCCAGTACCCTATATGGTATACCTTGCTTGATTAACATAGCACAACCCCCTCCTCCCCCTAGATTTCTATCTTTCCTTGTCATTGTATACCCATATACCACAAAGTCTAAAGTTGGTTTCAACCAAGTTTCCTGAATACACACTACATCCGGTTTTACAACCATTTCTTTAATAAAGTGCTTGAATTCCTGGCTATTGGCCAGTAAGCTCCTTGCATTCCATTGTAAAAGAATCACCATAATTAGTATTAACCAACACATGACACTTCCTGGCTTGACTGATTACTGAGGTTCTCCCTCACTTCCTCCCATGTCAGTCCTACTAACCCTAAATGGTTTACTGCTGCTTTTACCACCAGCTGAATTTTGTCACTTTTTGACTTTACCTCAGCTGTACTATTAATCATTCCTGCAATGAATGTTACTAGAGCCTTTTTGTCTACATAAATCCTGTCATTTGTTCTTTGTTGCATCTCTCGTATCCCTATTGCTCCCTGTTCATTAGGAACATTATTCTGTTCTCTTGACATTCTTACAGCTTCTGCATAAGTGATCTTTCTTTTCACTCTTATTTCTTGAATCTTAGTCTCCCGTCTCACAACCGCACACCCACTATATACAACATTATGAACTCCTCCATAATTGCAGCATTTTGGTTGAACTCCTGTTCCGCACTTTCCATATTCATGACCACCCCCACATCTAGCACATCTCCTCTGCCTTTTACAGTTTTTAGCCACGTGTCCAAACCTTTGACAATTATAGCACCTCAGTGGCTTTGGCACATACACCCTTACTGGGTAACTCATGAAACCCAGGAACACCTTCCTTGGCACTCTTTCTTCTTCAAATTCAATCAATACTGATTCACTTTCCTTTTTCACTCCCTCCTTTGTTGTTTTCAGTCTTTGAACATTCATTACTTTCCCTCCTTTGATATTCTTCTTTATCTCCACCATATTTATACTCATTGGTATCCCCGTGATCACTCCTTTACAACCACTGTTTTGTGCTCCCACCCTCCCAGTGTATTCCACCTTGCATTTTCCTATCTCTTTTAGCTTGAGTGCTTTCTCAAGTTGTTCCTCATTCGCACATCTTACCAATAAGTTGCCATCATTAAGGACTTTTGCAAATACTATTTCCCCTATCTTATTTGTCAGAGTTGTTGTTAGCACAAACGGGTTAGTTTTCTTCATATGTCCCTGAGCCTTCTCATTAAACCTAATTATGACAACACCTCCTCTCTGAGCTTGTTCATCTTCCTCACTTTCAGAGCTTTCTCCACTATCATCTCTTATTCTTTTATTCCCTTTGTCTTGGTTTTTATTCATCCGACCCCTCACTACCTCCTCATTTCCTTTATTTCTCCCTTCACAATAATCCACCTCTCCCCAGCTGCCTACCTCTGGTCCCAAGTCTCTATCCCTCTCCTTCTCCACTTTCTTTCCCTCAACCCCGCCTCTTATCTTGTCCACCATTACCGGACCCACACGACCCCCTCCCAGCAATTTCCATTCCTTCTCCTCTCTCTTTCCCTCAGCAGGTTCCAAAACACAGTCACGCATCAAGCAAAACACAGCCAGCTTCAGCCCTCCAGTTCAGTTCCCCGCCAGTAGCTGGTTCCAAAATTAGTCTCATTGGTCACTTCAGAATCCACAAACCTGAAGTGAAATCAGTACACCTGGACCCCAAAGAACTACTGAGAGAAGGAAAATTTAATTCGTGTAAAGAATATTCTCACTGCAATGCCAACCGATTCGCCAATAATAGGAAACTGAAATATACTGAGTTGATAATTGCTGAGCATTTTATTCAATGCATTTGCAAGATTTCAATATCATCCTTCAAAATTTATCCTAATTCTCCTCCTGTTTTTCTTGGTGTGTTGTCAGCAGTATCAGATTGGCTGCCCATGTTAAACAGAGTAATGCACAGGTGTTCTCTGTTAAGGGAATCCACCCTAACATCTTGGATTAATATGTGGATCCCTGAGCTGCCCCTACAGCTACCTGAAGATCCAACAATAGGTAATGTTGCATTATTACTATTTGAAACAATTCTTAACTCAATGTTTCTGGACATTTGATATTCTAACTGTTCATGCAACAACAATCTGAATGGATGTTATTGATGCTCATGTATGTACTTTTAGGTCATGATAATGTCTATAAATTTGTAGTTGGCAGTGCTTACAATGAGTCTTTGTTTCATCTGTTTTACATCAGGATCTGACACCCATTCTTTCCTCTATACTATTCTGCACAGCCACTTCAAGCCTGTTATGCCTTGAATCAACTGTTTTCTATAGCAAGCCTCTGGTACTATCAATACACCTGACAATAGTGTGCGAGTAGTTCCTTCATTCTCAGCTTCAGTTATAAATCCTAATACCTGTATCACCATTCCTCTGGTCAGAACATGATTTAAATACTCATGCCCCTCGCTCTCTAATCACAGTGCTAAAAGCAGCTTTTTGCTGTTGGACTCCAGCCATATTATTTGCCAAGGGAAATCTCACATGCAATTGTGGTACCACTGGGCACAGGAGTACATTCAGCCAGAGACTCATTCCACCGGGATGCAGCACTGAGCGTCATGGGAAGTCATTCCTGCCTGTGGCCATCAAACTTTTCGGCTCCTCCCTTGGAGGGTCGGACACCCTGGGCCAATGGGCTGGTCCTGGACTTATTTCCACCTGGCATGGTTTACATATTATTATTTGATTGTTTGTGGTTTTTGTATTGCTATGTTTGTACTCCGTTCTTGGTTGGTGCAACTGTAACGAAACTTAACTTCCCCCGGAATCACATTCACTTTAACCCCAGCAGTCATCCTTACAGTTCACTGCTCCTGCAATTTGCTTTAAGCATTCCTGCATAGTGTCTATAATGTATTGCTTCTACCAAAGCTAGCCCAAATGACTGGCTGCACAAAGCCACCTAATCTAATACTAATAAGCAGAAAGAATGCATTTCCTCTATTAAAGAAAAATCCTCAGTTGTGGAAATCTAATTCTGGTTCATTCAATAAGAACAGTTTTAACATTGTTAATAATTAAAACTATATTTGATTTTTAAGTGGTTATATTTTCTTCTCATTAAGTCAGGTTGTTGATATTATAACTTCCAAGCATTTTGTTAACACTGAGACATTTGCTTAATCTTAATGTCCTGTGGTGTGAACTATTAGAGCTGTGATTGTTTGTAGATACATAAGTGAGACTGAATCTGCAGACTATCAATTGGTTGAAGATTTACTTCAGTGTATTGTGAATGTCCATGCTGTGATCGGGAGTACATGGGTAAACTACTTGGCAACAGCAGACATGAAAGAGTCACGCATGGTCTATATGACACTCCAAAGTCTTCCTCACTGGCTGGGGGATTTGCCAAAATTGAGAGTTAATGTCATAGGTTCCTCTACTATTATTCTTGGAGTACATCTTCGTTTTGAGCACTCACTGATAAGACCAAATGATAAGAGAGCCAACACAATAGCTTATTTAACATTGTCATCAACAATTTCACAATGAGGACTTTCCATTAGGTTGTGTAGAACTACCATCATTCTGAATAGTTTAGGACAAATGCACCAGGTCAAAACTGGACAACTATGAAGTACCTGAGGTAATTAGCACCACCATCTTTAATTCATGACCCCGAGTTACCCTCACTCTACCACAGTCAGCAAGCTAGTGGATTAACCCTGGTTCAATTCTTGCAAGAGCACTGAAGGACCGGCACCTAGTGTGACTAGAATGAAATATGTAACTGCTGAAGCTATTGACAGGATGGCAATTGTGCTTAGTAATAGACAACAGCATGTCATAGACAGAGAAAAGTATTGTAACTCTGACATATCCAGTTGAGAATGATAATGAGAGGAGAAGGCTCCACAAGCACCTCCATCCTCCATAACGATAGAGTCCAACACACAGAATGTCTTCAGCCGGAACAGCTGATTGGATGAACAATCTTGTGCCTTTCCTGAGGTCACATAAACCAAACTTCAACAATTTTAATGCTCTCTATGTGAGATAATGAAGTGACTGGGAGCAATGAACACAACAATGGAATGTGATTTTCATTCATTCATTCATTATGTGCCGTGTTGTATGGACATACACAATCATGGTCTTCCCTTGACCTTGATTGTTATTGGTAAACTTCTCTATAGAAGTGGCTTGCCATTGCCTTCATCTGGGCAGAGTCTTTACAAGATGTGTTACACCAGCTATTATCAATACTTTTCAGAGATTGTCATCAGTGATCATATAACCAGGACTTGTGATATGCACCAGCTGCTCATACGACCATCCACCACCTGCTCCCATGGCTTCACATGACCCTGACCGGTGGGGGGAGGGTTGCTAATCAGGTGCTACATTTTGCCCAAGGGTGACCTGCAGGTTAGCAGAGGGTAATGATATATCTCCATCCCACCACCATAAGTGTGATAACGTTCTCGCCTATTTCTGGAGATTTATAGTCCAGAACTTACCATGACCATAACAAAATGTTCCAGTACAGATATAACACTGGCAACTACCCAACAATTTGGAAAATTGCCCAAGTATGCCCTCACCACAACAAGGACAGATTCAGTCAGACCTCTTCAGTGTAATTGCAATTATCAACAAAGCTGTGAAAGATGTAATTGACATTGCTCATTCACCTGCTTGGTGATGTTTGGTTTGGGTTTTGCCAAAACCTCTCAGTAATGAAGTTTGGTCTAGACATGAACAAATGGTCTGAATTGCAGAGCTGCTGAGCATTAGAGAGAATGTTTTTGATATCAAGTCAGCAACTGATGGGCTGTCGCATCAAAGACCCTAAGTAAACTGAAATCAAGCAGTAAGTTGGACTTAACACACAGAACGGTAGTTAAAAGCAGAAGAAACAAGAGCAGGAGTAGGTCAAATGGCCTTCTGGAGCCTGCTGCCCCATTCAGTAAGATCATGGCTGATGCAACCTTGGGGTCAACATTAGATTTTGCTCCTTTACCCCTAAACCCATATTTGTTGGAGTCCGTCACCTCTGCAGTTCACTATATAGTGCAGGGGTGGCCAACCTTTTACATTCCATGTGTCAATTTTTTCACTCATGAATACAGATGTGTTCAACCCCTGTACCCCCATTCAATTCTTTTAAAACTATGTTAATATAGAACTCGTGTGTAAAAAAATCACATCTGAACTCGTGCATGAAAAAATTGACACATGGAATCTCAAAGGTTGGCCACCCCTGATATAGTGGAGGTATAGGTTATTATTTTACCAGTTACCTAGATTCTAGATTGGAATTTTCTTAATAAATTAAAGCGGTTAAGGATTGAGGGTAAAACAACATTGGGTTTCAAAGCAGTTACTCTAATATCAATAATAAGACAGAGGAGCAGAATTAAGCCATTTGGCCCCTTGAGTCTACTCTGCCATTCAATCATGGCTGATTTATTTTCCCTCTCAACTCCATTCTACTTCCTTCTCCCCATAACCTTTGACACCCTTATTAATCAAGAACCTATTCACCTCTGCTTTAAGTATGCCCAACGACATAGCCTCCACAGCTGCCTGTGGTAATGATATCCACAGGTTCACCATCCTCCGGCAAGAGATTTTTTTTCCTCATCTCTCTAAATGCACGTCCTTCAAATCTGAGGCTGTGCCTTCTGGACCTAGGCATCCCCACTATATCCCCATCATCTTTACAGCCACTCTATCTAGGCCTTTCAACATTAGATTGGTTTTAATGAGTTCTCCCTCATTATTTCAAACTCCAGTAAGTTCAGGTGCAGGGCCATCAAAAGTTCCTCATGTAATAACCCTTTCATTCCTAGGATTATTCTAGTAAATTGGACCTTAGACCCTCTCCAATGCCAGCACATCCTTTCCTAGATAAGGGGCCCAAAATTGCTCAGAATACTCCAAGTGTGGTCTGAGCAACACCTTCAAAAGCTGTAGCATTACACCCTTGCTTTTATATTCTAGTCCTCTTGAAATATATTCTAACATTGATTTTTGCTTTCTTACTATTGACTCAAACTGCAAGTTAACCTTTAGGGAACCTGCACAGGGATATCCAAGTCCCTTTGCATCTCTGATCTCTGAATTTTCTCCCCATTTAGAAAATAGTCTGCACTTTTATTCCTTCCATCAAAGTGCATGGCCATACACTTCCTTACACTATATTCCATCTGCCACTTCTTTGCCCATTCCCCCATTCTGCAGACTCCCTGATTCCTCCACACGACCTGCCCTTTCACTTATCTTCTTATCATCCAGAAACTTGGCTGCAAAGCCATGAAATTCATCATCCAAATTATTGACATGTAACATGAAAAGAAGCGGTCCCATCACTGAACCCCTGCAGTATGTCTTTGAGCACCAGCATCCAACCAGAAAAGGCCCACTTTATTCCTGCTCTTTGCCTCTTTCCAGTCAGCCAATCTTCTACCCATGCTGGTAATGCAGAAGGTGCTCAAATTACTTTAGAGGAATTCGGAATAAGGCACTGTCATCCCAATAACTGCCCAACTGCTGTCTTAGTTCAAACTCACTTGGCCTGCATCAGGAATACAGATCATTGCTTGTCTCAGGAAGGTGTACACGAACAGTGGCACTCCTTGCCTATAGATATTCATGCCACAAGTTGTTGCAGCACTATGTGATAGTTTGTGGTATATGTCCCAAATACCTCTTCCAGAATTAGAATCCATTAACATCCGCTTTCTGAAAATGGCAGGTGAGATCTTCATTTCAGGCAGTTTGCAGTGGTTCAGGGCTAATCATAATATAATGTAACCATTTACAATGCATTGTCAAGTATTTCCATGCACTTTAAGATTAGTTTAACATTTTGTACTCGGTTCTCTTCAAGGATCTAGCATTTTTAGAAGTATATATCAGGTGAAATTGGCATACTGTGTACACAGACCTGCAGGGAAAGGTGGTGTAACAGATGAATGACCTCTTCTTGAGGCTTCCAGCTGGGTACAGATGTTGATTTTAACTGACATTTCGATAACAAACTCTGCCACCTTAATTAGGGATGATGCCTGGGCATGTCTAGTGTTATTTAGGCATGCCCAGGCATCATCCCTGATGAAGATGGCGGAGTTAGTCATCAAAACGCTGGTTAGAATTGATACCTGTACCCAGCTGGAAACCTGAGAAGAATTTATGCATCATATACGCCAAGAAAGTACCAGATCTTTTATCATGGTGTAACAGGCTTCCAAGTGCTCATGGTAGTTGAGGACATAGTTCCTTATCTGGCTGGTGTCCACAGTGGCACTGCTAATAGAGGGCACAGTGACATGGGGGTATGAGAAGGCATGGGTGCGGTCAGCCATGTTATGATCGTGCCTGTAAGGCATTTGAGTACAACAAATTCCCCATGCTTGTTATGCGTGGCTGCATACTCTAAGTATGCATGGTGCCAAGAGGACTTCTGTTCGTCCTTTTATTAACCTTGCGTTTTTCCATGACATTCTCAAAGCTGAGCCGTGACCTCTTTGTGAGCAATGAGCCATGCTTGAACCATAAGGTGCAACTAGGTACTAGTCTGCATGTGAGTGATGCACAGTGAGAGGGAGCTTTGGAGGCAGAAGGTTCTAACTTTCTGCATATGAGTATGAAAGCATGGAGTCCATGCAGACTTGCAGTTATGAGGAGGATGGTCATTGTTTCCCAGATGCTCACCCACTGAGGGATCTGTGACCTGAACCGGTTCATTACCAAGTACTAGGTCTAGTATGGCATTCCCCCTAGTCGGCCTGTCAACATACTGTGGCAGGAATCCATCCTGGACACACTTAACAAACTCTGCCCCATCTAAACCATTGGAACTAATCAGGTGCCAATCAATATTTGGGAAGTTAAAGCCACCCATGATAACAACCCTGTTATTTTTGCACCTTTCCAAAATCTGCCTCCCAATCTGCTCCTTGGTATCTCTGCTCCTACCAGGGGGCCTATAGAATGCCCCTAATAGAGTAACTGCTCCCTTCCTGATCCTGACTTCCACCCATACTGACTGAAAAGAGGATCCTGCTACATTACCCACCCTTTCTGTAGCTGTAATAGTATCCCTGACCAGTAATGCCACCCCTCCTCCCCTTTTCCCCCCTCTCTATCCCTTTTAAAGCACTGAAATCCAAGAATATTGAGAATCCATCCCTGCCCTGGTGCCAGCCAAGTCTCTGTAATGGCCACTACATCATAATTCCATGTATGTATCCAAGCTCTCAGTTCATCACCTTTGTTCCTGATGCTTCTTGCACTGAGGTACACACACTTTAGCCCTTCTACCTTACTACCTTTACACCCTTTATTCTGCTTCTCTTTCCTCAAAGCCTCTCTATAGGTTAGATCTGGCTTTACTCCATGCACTTCTTTCACTGCTCTATCACTCCAGGTCCCATCCCCCTTGCAAATTAGTTTAAAATCTCCCGAACCATGCTAGCAAACCTACCTGGAAGAAAGCTTAAGCCCTATAGAGAAGCCCATTGATGTCTGGACAACCCTACAGCACTCTGTGAGATGTATATATCAGCAGTTTCTGCCAGAAAGGAGCCGAATACGTAGAAATTCATTAGAATTGTAACTTTCATGGTGGAGGTCAGTACTTTGAGCTTGGCTGGAGGTCATCTCTCAGAATCTCTGTGAGCTGGTCAATTGCCCCTTTGGCAAACCCCAGCCTTTTGACACAGAATTCCTCATTCAGCTGACCATGCCGCGGGCATTGCCCGTAGACCTGCTCCTCAAGGTGGGCCGTTCTCTGAATGACCCTATGCCAGTGGCACACCAACATGACATCAGCACGGGCACCAGTAGTGATGTGCAGCCAACATCCTTCCAGGATTTCACGAGACAAAGGAGACTCAGGAGGAGAAAATGAAACTACGAGGCAAGAAATACTATCTCTTCACCATTGAGACCCAAATATCTTTAATATCCTTGTTGCAGCATAAGGTTAACAAAAGAAGTGCACTGGACCTATCACTCATAATAAAATATCAGCAGTTACCCCCTCTCGGTTTAGCACAAGAAAATTGTGTTCATCATACAGACAACCAGCCAATCCACTGTATGAGATGTGACCTAGGTATTCATTACGGACATGTGGTCTTCCAGGGTAATATTGAAATACAAGATGAACATTTCAGACTGGACTGGTGTAGTTACTTCTTAAGAGGTATATGCATCATGTTACAATACTACAAATATAATCCAAATTAACAGGACATATTTATTCACACTTAGTGTGAAAGCCAAGACGCGTGAGACGCAAGACTTCTGAGAAGACCACAAACTCGTTGTAGGGTTTGGAGGCTTACGTGCCTCAATGACCCGGAGAGCTATGTTGTCTGGAGTCAGGGCCTTGTTCTTTGACTCTTAGTAGGGTCACCCATGCCAAACAGGTAAAAGGGTAGAAGCCAGACTAAGGGTGCTGCACCGGTCCTCCAAGGTCAAGTGTTCAGCACAGGGCTAACAACCCTGACTGGTCAAAACACAATTGCTTTGGAAACAACAACGAAGAATCCTTCTATACAGGTAGAAATGTAGGACCTTCATTGCTGTCCTAAATGCCAGTGGCGTAAAGAGCAGTAAGTAATAAGACATAAGAGACTACAGATGCTGGAAAGGAAAACATCTTCACAGCCAGCATGGGTTGAAGGTAATTCATAACAGAAGCAGTAGTACAAAGACATGTAATGCCCTTGCTAAGATTTCTACTGTTATGCTGTAGGTATTTCGTATCAGCAGTTCTCTGCTAAGGCAATGTGTCCTGCTGGCAGAATGGGTTGGTTTCGGCTAAGATAAGAAGCCTTGCTGTTGAACTTGGGAATGTGAGTCAGCTAATCAGGATTGTGGGGAAGAGTTTTCAGAAGGACAGTAGGCAGGTTCGGGGGCTTTTGGCAGGAGCCGTGGCACTGAACAGTAGGGAAGGTGCTGCAGAATGCCATTGGAAGGAGAGTCCCCAATGCACAAAGTGCTTTGTGCAGATGAATGGCTCCAAGGAGGAAGGGCCAATTCTCCATCAGACTGTTTAACTGAAATGGGACCTTTTATTTACTTCTTTTCTTTTTCCTATTAACTGTTTGATAAAGCTGAAATTGGTAAATATACTTTCTTTATAATTTTATGCGTTGTACGATCTGTTATTTCTGGCCAACCGACAATTCTGTATGGACAGCATTTACACAACATTCACTCAAATCGAGGTTTCTTTCACTGGAACATCACGATGTTCCTGTTTGATTGAACCCCAAATCACACAGACATTAGACGTATATCATTTATGGACCTTCTCTCCATTGTGTCACTTGGCTGTTAGCAGAGCTACTTAATGAGCCAAGTTTGTATTCGAGCTCAGTGAGAAGGTTGCAGACAAATGAGACCTGACCCAAAGCATTGACTTATACCTTTTGGTTCCATTGATAATCGGCTGAATGTTTCCATCATTCTGGCTTTGTTCCGGAGAACATAAACCCGATCTCAAAACACTCACCTCCTCACCACCATCACCATCTCAAGAGAGATCAGATGAATGCAAAGGACAAATCCTCTTTAAACAGATGAAACATTTCGTCTCTAACCATCTCTATTATGGATATTAGTCCAGTATCTGGAACAGGAGTTTGGTGGGGTGTTATTGAGCACGTAGCTCCTTCCACATGTCTGAGCAGTTCTGCCCACACTTAGGTGCATGCCTTTGCATTACAGTAACTTTTAGAGACCATAGAGTAGGTGGTAGATTGGGCGTTGCCTGGATGCATTAATTACGGCAAGGCTTATGTCACTTAATAAAAGTAATGCCATAAATATTGAATGAGGGATCAAATTTCAAACCATGTTTTCTTCATGTATAAAGCATAAATTAATAATAAAGGTAAATTTTAAATTACATACAAGTAACAACAGATTATTTCCACTGGAACCGTTTTCTGGAGTGTAAAACCAGGCTGAAGGCGAAATCATTACTTCACTCAGGACAAAGTCCGAACGCTTTACTTAGGTTAGATTGTGAAGAGTTCCTGATCAGTGAGGATTAGTCTGATACAGCAAACAAAATGAACTCATTTTGAAATAAAAATACATCCTGATGAGAATTATTAGCAGTTTAATATTCTTTTAGATGACTATATAATTAATAAAAACTTAATTACCAGAAATCCATTGTATCCCTGCTATGACAGAAATGCACACAAATGTAAAATGGAAATGCTGTGCACTGTAGAAGACATATTACCATGTTCTTTCACAGCATGGCCCGAGGTGGGAGCTAGGCTTCTGGGCCACACCTTAAATAACACGGGCAGGTGAACGGGCAAGCCACCCTATGCAGCCAGATCAGAATGAAACCTAAGCCTATTCATTGGGCAGAAGCTGGCATTGTGTTATGAAAAGAAAACCAGACTTGACAAATCTAATAATGTTTTTTTTCTCTTTGGTGACTGTAACTAGCTAGGTAAGTGGCAACCTATGGATATAAATAATCTGGACTACCACACCAAAGGTTGGTATGCAACGTAAGGCATCACATGGCCATAAAATATAGAAGCAAGAATAGACTACATGGCCTCATTTACCTCAAACATAGCTGAAACATTATTACTTACTTCATGTACAACGTCTTAAAAGAAACAGATGCAGAGGTTGGGCATTCAGCTCCACCATCCAAATAAAATTATTGTTTACCTTCTGCCTCAGGACCATTAATTCCATCTTTTTTAAATTCCTTTCATATCCAAAGATCCAAGTTTTGTTTTGAAAAAAAAAGCACATGGACAATGTCCCAGTGCTTCCTTGAGAAGTCTTGTATAAAGAAATGCACTGCTCCAGTCAGAGCAGTATACCTCTTTCTGGGGAAATAAGAAATATTCTCTAGTAAGAAATATACTGGTACTGGAGAATAATTTCTTACTATTCTTTAGTATACAAGTTGTATCATGAAGTTGTATCTCCCTCTACAGGAAAACCACAACAAAATACTCTTTGTAGTCAAGGTCAAGGTAATGCTTAACATTTTGTTCTTGCACATCTACCGTATTTGCTCAGAGTTGCCAGAAACCTCATTCAACCTGCAGTTCATGTGTACAGGTAAGTGACTGTTGCCCCTTTTTTTTGTACCAAGTTTCCAGGAGTTAGAAGTACTGGTTCACTGCATTAGTTCACTGAGCAACAGTTCATATTTCAGCAATCCTTCTTTCAATGGTTTAATAACATAAAAACTTATGATTGGAAATTCATGACAGATTATGATTATTGATGTTTCCATTTTGGTGGTATTAATCAAAGTCAAACATAACACAAGCAGAACTCCTTCAGTAACATCAATGGCAATTTCCAAACCAAAAGTTATAAGCAATAAACTTTCCCGGATGCACTCATTGTCAGTGAAACACACTAACACTAAGAATAGCACTTTTCTCAGAACATTTTCTGATCTGTAAAGTTTACATATAAATGTCTGCTATATTTGATCGTGCAGTATTTTGGACAGGTGTTAATTGTCTACTTTAAGTGTGTTAACAAGGACCTGTCAAAAAATCGGACAGAGGAAACTAGAAACAAGCATGAGCTTTAACAGTTTGAATGTGAATTTGCTGAAGAATAGAACCTTATAGATAAGAATCATCCATTCATTGAACCCCATACAAACTCTTCTTTCATCATTTCTATGGTAGCACAATGGTTAGCACAATGCTATTAGAGTTCAAGGCATCATGGTTCAGAGCTCAATTCTGACATCATCTGTAAGAAGTTTGTACGTCCTCCCTGCAAATGCATGTATTTATTTCTGTGTATTCTGGTTTCCTCCCACAGTCCAAAGATGTACCTGTTATTAGGTTAATTGTCCTGTGGTTAGGCTAGGGATAAATTGGTGGTTTGCTGGTGGCATAGCTGAAAGGGCCTATTCCGCACTGTACTCTTACAAGAGTTCTCTTTCCCTTTCTTTCTACTATTTTAAATATTTTGCTTTTCATCTATTTATCCACTTTATTTTCAAAATTATTATTGATTGGTTTTCACTATTTTTTCTATAGGGTAATCCAATCAGTAGCTTAAGGTGGTTAAGTCAGTTTGCACCATATGCAAAGTAGGTGTCCTGCACTGTCCTTGTACTATGGATGTGGCATCTATTGCCTAACTTAGAACTGGCAATGTCATTGGACAGAAAGTGCACTGTAATTTCAACAGCGGTGAGGCAGTTGATGAGCAAGATTGTGGTTCATGACCTTGGCAGTCACCCAAGCTTACACAAGAGGATAATTGAGACTCATGAGCACAGCCAGTATGTTCTTAAATTATATTTTAATGTGCATGCCTACACATATATAAACCCGAGTTACAATTTTGTACAGCCAAACATTCTAACTTGAAATTGCTTAGATATGTAAATCTCTCAAAGACTGGAAGAACATAGTGATGTCTGAATGGCAGTTGCACATCTTTGATAATAAGGTTACAGGTAAAACAGAAATGAATCAGCATTTTGACAACACCAATATTTTACCAATCAGGAAGACAGCATGGCAGTACCCATACTTTCTTAGAAGTTTGCAAAGACTTGGCATATCATCTAAAAGTTTGACAGACTTCTACAGATGTGTGGTGGAGAGTATATTGACTGGATGCATCACAGCCTGGTATAGAAACACCAAAACCCTTGTATGGAAAAGCCTACAAAAAGTAGTGGATACAGCCCAGACTATCACAGGTAAAGCTCTCTCCACCAATAAGCACATACAGAGTACTATTTCAGAAAAGCAACATCCATCGTCAAAGACCCCCACCATCCAGGCTAGACAATCTTCTCACTGCATCAAGAAGAAGGTACAGGAGCCTCAGGACCCACACCACCAGGTTTAGAAACAGTTACTACCCCTCAACCATCAGGCTCTTGAACCAGAGGGGATAACTTCACTTACCCCATCACTGAACTGTTCCAAAAACCAATGGACTCACCTTCAAGAACTTTTCATTTCATGCTCTCGATATTTAGTGCTTATTGGTTTTTTTGTTATTATTACTACTTTTTTCATCTCTTTATGTATTTGCACAGTGTATTGGTTTTTTCCACATTTAGTGTTATCTGTCCTGTTGGGTGTGGTCTTTCATTGATTCTATTGTGTTGCTTGCTTTTATTAAGATTGCCCGCAGGAAAATGAATCTCATGGTTGTATATGGTGACATATATGTACTTTGATAATAAGTTCACTTTGAAATTTGATATGCATTATATCCAATGTATATCAATAAAATACTGGTATTGTTAAAAAATATTTACAGTCAATTACTTCATTAATTACCTTGCTGTGCAATATTTAGGAGTACATTTTCAACTTCTCACTATTGTGGTTTGAGGTTGCTACCTGCTGTAAAAAGCAGCAGTCATGCCAGCACCCATGCCTCAACACTTATTGCCGAGTAGCACTCACAACCAGCATAATGGAGTGCCTCAGGAGGGTGGCTGCAGTTAGAATTAACTGCTGCCTGAACAAGGACCTAGACACGTTACAGTTTGCCTGTCGCTGCAACAGCGATGCAGTTTCACTGTCCCTCCAGTATGCTCTGAAGCACCTAGACAGGCTGCTGTTTTATTGATTACAGCATAGTGTTCAGTTCCATAATCCCCTGAGTATTGATCATGCAGCCTCAGAACGCGGGCCTCTCTAGCTCTCTCTGCAACTGGATCCTTGACAAGCTTATCAAGAGACTACAGTCAGTAAGACCATCTCGTCATCGCTGACCGTAAACACAGAGGCGCATCAAAGATGTATTCTTAGCCCACTGCTCTGCTCTCTACACTCATAACTGCATGGCTTAGCACAGCTCAAATACCATCTATAAATTCACAGATGACGCTCCTGTTGGTAAAGTGTCAGATGGCAACGAGAAGGTGTACAGGAGCGAGATACAAGGGCATAGATATGTTAAAGGCAGAACATGACAGTAATGAAACATTGATTTCATTGTCATTTGTCTTGTAACCCACAAGGACAATTCCTTTAAGTGTTTGTAATGAGTAGACTGGGGTGTGTGGTGGAGCTGATCTGTGTTGAGATGCCTGGGCAAGCCCTACACCTTGGCGGGTACAATGAGAGTGTGCCATTGCCTGGGTCTGTCATCCCTTACTCACTAACTATCAGATTGCTCAGATCTTTCTCTCTCATTATCTCCTGTGATGGAAGCTGCTGTCTCCTATACCATTAGCTGGCTACGCAGAACACCCCAGCAAAGAGACAGGGAGACAGTAGCTTCCACCACACCAAAGAGATGGTGAGAGGGAGCATTGGAGTCAGGCAGTCTGTCAGTGCATGGGGCAATTGCAGCTAGTTCCTTGTACCTTCTGCTCCAGCCAGGGTACAGCTCTGCACCCCACACTGTGTCGAGATGATGAGATAACTTTAACCATTTCATTGCTGTGGGAGCACCGATGGAGGGTTGAACCACCCAACATGTTGTCTGGACAACGACAAGTGGAAGACTGGGGTTCCCATCATATTCACAACACAGGACTGCAGCATCTCCGTACATAAATACAAGAGATTCTGCAGATAGTCATAGTCATAGTCATAGTCATACTTTATTGATCCCAGGGGGAAATTGGTTTTTGTTACAGTTGCACCATAAATAATAAATAGTAATAGAACCATAAATAGTTAAATAGTTATATGTAAATTATGCCAGTAAATTATGAAATAAGTCCAGGACCAGACTATCAGCTCAAGGTGTCTGACCCTCCAAGGGAGGAGTTGTAAAGTTTGATGGCCACAGGCAGGAATGACTTCCTATGACGCTCTGTGTTGCATCTTGGTGGAATGAGTCTCTGGCTAATGTACTCCTGTGCCCACCCAGTACATTATGTAGTGGATGGGAGACATTGACCAAGATGGCATGCAACTTAGACAGCATGGTGGTTTTTGTATTGCTATATTTACGCTCCATTCTTGGTTGGTGCGGCTGTAACGAAACCAAATTTCCCTTGGGATTAATAAAGTATATCTATCTATCTATCTATCTATCTATCTATCCTCTTTTCAGACACCACCATGAGAGAGTCCAGTTCCATCCCCACAACATCACTGGCCTTACAAATAAGTTGTTGATTCTGTTGGTGTCTGCTACCCTCAGCCTGCTGCCCCAGCACACAACAGCAAACATGATTGCACTGGCCACCACAGACTCGTAGAACATCCTCAGCATCATCCAGCAGATGTTAAAGGACCTCAGTCTCCTCAGGAAATAAAGATGGCTCTGACCCCTCTTGTAGACAGCCTCACTGTTCTTTGACCAGTCCAGTTTATTGTCAATTCGTATCCCCAGGTATTTGTAATCCTCCACCATGTCCACACTGACCCCCTCGATGGAAACAGGGGTCACTGGTGCCTCAGCTCTCCTCAGGTCTACCACCAGCTCCTTAGTCTTTTTCACATTAAGCTGCAGATAATTCTGCTCACACCACGTGACAAAGTTTCCTACCATAGCCCTGTACTCAGCCTCATCTCCCTTGCTGATGCATCCAGCTATGGCATCAGAAAACTTCTGAAGATGACAAGACTCTGTGCAGTAGTTGAAGTCCGAAGTGTAAATGGTGAAGAGAAAGGGAGACAAGACAGTCCCCTGTGGAGCCCCAGTGCTGCTGATCACTCTGTCGGACACACAGTGTTGCAAGCACACGTACTGTGGTCTGCCAGTCAGGTAATCAAGAATCCATGACACCAGGGAAGCATCTACCTGCATCGCTGTCAGCTTCTCCCCCAGCAGAGCAGGGCGGATGGTGTTGAACGCACTGGAGAAGTCAAAAAACATGACCCTCACAGTGCTCGCTGGCTTTTCCAGGTAGACACAGTTCAGCAGGTAGACGATGGCATCCTCAACTCGGGAAATCCAGAGTAACACATGCAAAATGATGGAAGAACTCAGCACTTCAGAAAGGTCTTAGTCAGAAATGTCAGCCCTTAATTCCTTTCCATAGATGCTGCCTGATCTGCTGAGTTTCTTCCGCATTGTGTGTGTATGTGTGTGTGTGTTTGTGTGTGTGTACCTTCATATACACAATGCCATAAATGGTCCCTTTCAAACTTGATTCTGCCAGCACTCTCATTTCAAAGAGCGCACTTAGTGCTCAGCAAGCTCCCTGTGTTTTAAATTGTACATCGTACAATATAAACTGGTGTACAATCAGCCATGATGGGTATTTCCTACTTCCTACCAATGGGTCTTGCCACTATCCTCACATACCTGATCAGCGCCAATGATTTTCTGCGCTTTAGTATTCATGAAAAGAAAATCACAGACTTGGAGGACACAATTTCCTCTGTGTGCCCCAGCCAGGAGTCAAGAGAACACTGTGGTGAGTTTATCCTGCAATGTACCGATTTTAAAAATTGGATAGCACCCAAGTATTAAGAATGCATGTTGATAATCATGTCCATGAAGGTTGTGAAACTCAGAGTAATTGAAAATTGCATTAGTGCTATGAGATTTCAGATTGACCTGAACTTCAAGTATCAGCATTTAAATAATGGGAACAGAGTCTGTCTGGCCTTTATTGCTGTAAACTGCCTGACCCGAATGAGGAAATGGGAAGATAATTGCAGTAATATATTTCTGTATCTTAAGTGGCACACATGTAACTGAAAACAATTCCTAAGAGAAAACTATGAACAGAGAATCCTTGGTTCATGCGGTTCCTAATGTGGTTCCCACACATACAGTGGGAATATTTTTTCAATATTTATTTATGATAAACAAATCCCATCTGAAAAATACACCATAACAATCATAAATAAAACCAGAAATTTCTGAAAACAGGCCTATTGCTGCACCCTAACCTACCAAGCATTTCCCACAATTGCTGCTTCTATTTCAGATTTCCTGCACCTTTGTGTTTCCTTAAGATCTAGAAGAGAATGAAAGTGGTCCCACACTACCATAAGCCTTACAGCAGCTGGCAAGGGGAAACAGTTCAATTGGTCAATTGCCAACTGGATTAACTGGCTGACTTGTCAACATTTTTATTGGACCCTTACAAAAGATGTACAGTGCAGAAGGACCAGGCACAGACAGTGTTTCTTTTGTGGCAGTGATCTACAGCAATGGGAAGGAGGGGTGGTTGCAAAATCACCACTTACATGGTCTGAGTGACCCATTTGATAAGTTTCTTGCTACAACAAGAAGCAAGCTCTCCTTTGCTCTACCTTATCAGAGCAAATTTAGAGCTTAAACAGTAAAATCTTGGCATTTTCTTCTTTATCTTCTCTTCCACTTGTATGTTTATGGTTCTCCTGTATTATACACTTATGCAAAGGAGCGTAAAATGGTCACAAGACTTGATTCCAACAGATCAGGTAACAAACTTCACTTGCCCCATCATTGAAATGCTTCCACAACCTGTAGACTCACTTTCATCTCATGTTCTCGACATATATTGCTTATTTTCTTCTTATTGTTATTTCTCTCTTTTTTTGTGTTTGCACAGTTTGCTATCTCCTGCACACTGTTTGAATGCACAAGTTGGTGCGAACTTTCATTGATTCCATTATGGTTATCATTCTGTTATGAATTTATTGAGTATGCCTGTGAGAAAATGAATCTCAGGGTTGTATATGATGACTTTTTGATAGTAAATTTACTTTGAACTTTGAAATTCGCTGATCTTCCTTTTTAAAGCAACCTGGGCATCAATATTCGGTTCATCCTCCAGAGGTAGCAGTTGTAGAAATTACCTTGTAACATCTGCCCCTATTGAAGTGGCCACACAGTTTTATTTATTTGTATTTATATTTAGCGATACAGCACATTAACAGGCCCTTCCAGCCCAATAAGCCCATGCCACCCAATTACATCTAAATGATCAATTAACCTACTAACCCATATGTCCTTGGAATATTGCAGGAAACCAGAGCTCCAGGAGGAAACCCATGCAGTCACAGGGAGAATGTACAAGCTCCTTACAGACAGGTCTCTGGAGCTGTAATAGTGTTATTCTAACCACTACACTAGCATATTACCCCATTTAATAGCATGATCATTTAAACCCCTTTGCAGCACATCTTTGAGTAGAAAGCTCTCAGGCCCACAGTAACACACTGATATCTAGCATATCTTATTCCAGCATCTAGTATCACATGGTGCAAATTCCACACTGAACTTTCATCTAGCTTTCTCAGTTACATTGTAAGGGAAATGTGCAAAATGCTTATCAGAAACAAGATAGTGGAAGAAATGTCTATATCCTCACCTATTAACAGGTTTATAAGGAGATGGTCATGGACTTTCTGCCATTTCCATGAAACTTGGGGCTATTTTATCAGAATTATATCAATGAATACTATATCTAAAAAAAACACTAGTAACCCTGTAAAAAAGGTGTAGCCATCACCATCCATTCCCCTGTCCATTCTGCAGATCCTAAAAAGGTAATTTGTTAATATTCTCAAAAGCAAAAATAGGGCAAGGAAGAAGAAAAAAAATAGGGGGAACAGTAGGATATAAATATTCATCACCTCCAAGCATAATATCGATGATGAAGAGGAAGAACAGGATGTTGAGGACCACGCAACATGTGAGATTGTGAATGGTGACTCGGGCCCAGATTTCCTGGCTTGAATCATTTCAGTGTCAAGCATTGTGTCCCTCTTGCGTGCCATTCTCAGGCATTCTTTCGAACGGTTAGGTACCTTCTCTGGGTACAGGAGAATTAATTTGTTGGTGAGCAAATGGTTTGTTGTCGAAAGCAGTGGGAAAATCACACAGTTGACTCACATTAACAGAGCATTATAGAGAGAGTCCAAGTTTGTGTTGAAAGAAAGCCAAACTAAACTTCGCTGCATAAAAATGTTAGACCGGAATAATCACCACTGAAATAAAAAAAGATGCACTCATTTGACAAAAATATTAGATGCAAAGTATTTCATTTCAAGGCAAGGTACAGGGATTATTTGTTAGAAGTAGGGATGGGTTTGGTTCAGCATTTAGTTGCAAACATACTGATTCCAGTTGTGTTTCAATAGCAGCTTTGTAGCTAAGGCGTGGTAGGATTGTCAGCACTGCCAGCGGCTGTGACGCTAATGTCAAATATTTCTGTACAAAGGCGGATGTTGGGGTGCCGCAGTACTGTAGTGATTAGCATGGCGCTATTACAGTTTGAGGCTTCAGAGTTTGGAGTTCATTTCCAGCGTCCTCTGTAAGAAGTTTATTCGTCCTTCCTGTGAGCACATGGGTTTCCTCCGGGAGCCCTGGTTTCCTTCCACAGTCTGAAGACGGACAGGTTAGCAGATGAATTGCTCATTGTAAATTGGCCTGTGATTAGGTAGGGTTAAATAGGTGGGTTGCAGCTCATTATGTCAGAAGGGCCAGTCTCGCACTACGTCTCCAAATCAGTGGTTCATAGACTTTCCTGGGTTACCGTACCCTCGGTTCTCAGACCACATCCCAAGCACCCCCCTCTCCCTTTCTGGTCATTGCATAAAAATTATAAAGAAGTTTGATTTACGGTGTACAGTGAAAAAATAGGAACTGCAAATTCAAATTAGAGATAAATAATTGCAAAAAAACATATTCATATCTATTTAAAGCTAGAAGTAAAATAATGTCTTTACTTAATTACGGCAATAATAATTTTCATCAGCAATTTTAGAGTGAACGTTAGTAGTCCAACTATTAACTGCTCCATTGCTTTTTCACCTTTCAACGAGATGGATGGGCTTGGTCCAGTGATATCAGCTTCTCAACATCAGGCTGAATGTCACTCAGAAGGAGTCGCAGATTCCCACGTTCAATAATTCACAGTCTGTTTTGTTGCTTTGAAGGAAGTTGGGTGACTGTGTTGAAACTGTACTCTACTAAGTATAAACAAGAGAAAATCTGCAGATGCTGGAATCCAAGTAACATACACAAAATGCTGGAGGAGCTCGGCAGGCCAGGCGGCATCAATGGAAAAGAGTACATTCGACGCTTCGGGTCGACACCCTTCATCAGGACTAAATATGATGTTGGAAAGGCAATAAAGAACATCTCGACTTTTTTTCCACAGTGCAAAATAGTATTCAGAAGCTTCTTTTTGCATCCAAAAACCTTGATACGAATTTTTTGAACCTTGGCTCCAGCTCAGTCATTTTGTAGTGAGATCATTCTTCCTCCATCCTTCTTGTTACTTCCTCATTACAAACGTTCAGGAATGGATTTATTGCCCAATATGGAATTTAGATCAAGAGAAGATCCTGAAATCTCTTTGACTTGTCTTTATTCAGTTGACCCAGGTGGGCGCAGTATACCTGAAGATCATCATCTGGCCTTCCTTCTATTCTCTTCCAACTCAAAAAGGCTTGGAAATTGGAAAAGGTCATGATGGCCAGCATTGCACGAAAATAGGATTAACTTGGACAGAGATGTAGAGACAACCAACTTGACTTTGATAAGATTCACATCATTTCCTTGCAATTGAAGTTTGATTTCATTAAACTTTGCAAATAATTTTGACAAATAAGCAATGTCATGTTTAATATTCTTGAGATGATTTCTGAATGAAGCATTTGAGTCTTCAAAGAATTTTATCACAATTTCAAAAAGTGCATTAAAGCTTCTCATGCAGTTTCCTTTTGAGACCCATCTGACTGCTGCGTGCAATAGCATGCATTTAAACTATTCATCATTCTCAATACGAAGCTCTCAAAGTAGTTGAGAATTCATTTACCACTGTGATAACAGTATTTAATGATTTGTTAGCCAATTACTTAGGTGTTTTGCGACAAGATGTTTGCTGTGAATTACACAGTGAACAGTATATATATTAGGCACAGCCTTGTTCTACTCTCTGAACGGCAGATCTGGCAAGTCTCCTGCCCCTAGTGCCTCTGCCTGGGCTTCTATCTCTGACCAGCACTTTTATGTCCCTTTATGAAATATCTGGAGGTTTTTCACCCTCCCTCTCATAGTTCCTCACACTGCCACGGTATCTGTTATGTGCGTTGCTGGTTTCTGGCTATCAAGGAAAGGGTGTATTTATGGACTTATGTCCTTATGCCTTTTATGTGCAACAAAATGTTTCCAGTTGTGCTAAGTACAGCGAGGTTCCCTCTGCAATTATGCAGATCATGGTTCTGTCATCAAACCATTGCTTCTAATGCAGGGGCTCTCAAACTTCCTCATACCATGGACCCCTTCTATTTTCTGAAGTGAGGTGAGGGTAGCCAGTCGGGCTCATACCCCAGTGAGATAGAGACATGCTGGTCCTAGCATGTGAAGTCAGCTGCAGCAGAATGGGCGGATGAGATCAACAGTGAGATTCAATGGCTAGGAAGGTGGTTCTGCAACACTTCATTGGGAGCGATTGGCATAACAAGTCACAGAAGAAGTCATAGCAATGCACATGAAATGCTAGAGGACCTCAGCAGGCCAGGCAGCATCTATGGAAAAGAGTACAGTTGATATTTCAGGCAGAGACCCTTCATCAGGATTGGAGAAAATGAAATGAGGAGTCAGGGTAAGAAAATGGGTGGCAGGGGGAAGAACTACAAGATGATATCTTTTTCCCTAGTTCCTGATGAAGAGTCTCAGCCCGAAACATCCCAAGTCCCTTCGCATCTCTTTTCCATAGATGCTGCCTGGCCTGCTGAGTTCCTCCAGCATTTTGTGTGTGTTGCTTGGATTTCCAGCATCTGCAGATTTGCTCTTGTTTGTGACAGAAGAAGTCATGGTTATCTTATACAACGAAGTAGGACCCCAGTTTGTGATGACTACTTGCATCACTGGACCTGGACTTCCAAGGTCAAGAGAATGGAACTGCCCCAGTGCAACAACTTTTCCACTTTAAAAACTCTCCAGCACAAGTCTCCTGTCATTGATGTATATGACAGACAACCAACAAACTCGGGACACTGGCAGCAAAGAAATCAGGAATTCTTATCTCAAAGTATAGCAATTGACCTTCAAGTTGTGATGGATTTGTTCTTTTAAATTGCTGCATGGTATTTACATTGTTATTTTATGGCCCCTTTGGTAATAGATCA
Organism: Mobula birostris; assembly: GCF_030028105.1. NCBI lineage: Eukaryota > Metazoa > Chordata > Chondrichthyes > Myliobatiformes > Myliobatidae > Mobula > Mobula birostris. The sequence goes on from NC_092390.1 coordinate 36,511,419, forward strand.
TATCCTGTAAGAATCAGGCTGGAATTTGATAATGACTTCCTTCCAGAAATATACTGGTATTGTCCCCTTTCTGTGCTTTTCACTTAAATATACAGTATATTAGAGAGGCAGCAACGAAATTAATCACTTATACAGATGGATTTGTTCAGACAACTGACTTGGATGTGTTTAAGGAAAAATTAAATAAGTATATGAGAGATAAAGGAATGGTAGTGTGTTTTCAATGGAGTAGAAGAAGGCTTATGTGAAACACAGACATTATTGCATACAAAATTCTAGGTAATACTTCTGAATAGCTATATTCTTTGTACAATAATTTGGCAGCATTTAAGATCCAAAGATGAAGTAAGTGTAACAGAAATCTCCCCGAATTACTGGCTGCAAAACATAGATGTTGGGAAGACAGGAAAATTTAGGATTAATAGTGGCAAAATTACTTTGGCTCAACAAACAGTGCTTTACCTTCACCCAATTCCCAATGTCATTTCTCACATCATTTAATGTGACAATTTTCAAAATGTGCAGAACACTAAAATGATGAAATCAAGTTCTATAAACTAGCTTAACACATTCAAAATGCTGGTGGAACTCAGTAAGTCGGGCAACATCTGTGGAGAGGAATAAAGAGCCAACATTTCAGACCAAGACTTTCCATCTTTATTCCTCTCCATAGATGCTGCCTGACCTGCTGAGTTCCTTCATTTTGTATTCGTGACTCTGGATTTCCAGGATCTGCAGAATCTCTTGTCTTTAAACTAGCTTAAACTGTTTTTGACAGGATGAGAAGTCATCTCTTGCAAATGCTAAATACTTCGTCAAAATATAATGGACTATGAAAATCACCAAATGCTAGAGGTTCAGAAAGTAATTTCCTAGAGTTTCTAAACCCAGATCCTTTTTTAGCTCTGCAGAAGGTCAGATTGTTTTGATTTGGAATAGAATGTGTGTACTAGGATCTGTTGCTATAATTGAAGGTGAGAGATCCTGACTTAAGACCATAAGATATAGGAGCAGAAGTGGGGCAATCGGCTCATCGAGTCTGCTCTGCCATTCAATCATGGGCTGATCCAATTCTTCCAGTCAACCTCATTCTCCTCCCTTCTCCCCATACCCTTTGATACCCTGGCTAACCAAGAAACTATCTCTGTTTTAAATGCACCCAATGACTTGGCCTCCACAGCCACTCATGGCAACAAATTCCACAGAATTACCACCCTCTGCCTAAAGGAATTTCTTTGCATCTCTGTTCTAAATAGACATCCCTCAAACCTGAAGTTGTGCCCTCTTGTGCTAGACTCCCCTACCATGGGAAATAACTTTGCCATATCTGATCTGTTCAGGCCTTTCAACATTCAGAATGTTTCACTGAGATCCCCCCTCATTCTCCTGAACTCCAGAGAATACAGCCCAAGAGCTGCCAGATGATCCTCGTATGGGAATCCTTTCATTCCTGGAATCATTCTCGTGAGTCTTCCCTGAACCCTCTTCAATGTCAATATATCCTTTCTAAAATAAGGAGCTCAAAACTGCACACAATACTCTAAGTGTAGTCTCATGAGTGCCTTATAGAGCTTCAACATATCATCCCTGCTCTTATATTCTATACCTCTAGAAATGAATGCCAACATTGCATTTGCCATCTGTACCACTGACTCAACCTGGAGATTAACCTTTAGGCTATGCTGCACAAGGTCTCCCAAGTCCCTTTGCATCTCTGCATTTGAATTCTCTCCCCAACTAAATAATAGTCTGCCCATTTATTTCTTCCACCAAAGGGCATGACCATACACTTTCCAACATTGTATTTCATTTGCCATTTCTTTGCCATTCCTCTAAACTCTCTAAATCTCTCTGCAGGCTCTCTGTTTCCTCAGCACTACCCACTTTTCCACCTATCTTTGTATCATTGGCAAATTTAGCCACAAATCCATTAATCCCATAGTCCAAATCATTGACATACATCGTAAAAAGCAGCAGTCCCAACACCAACCCCCGTGGAACTCCACTGGTAACCAGCAGCTGGCCAGAATAGGATCCCTTTATTCCCACTCTCTGTTTCCTGCCGATTAGCCAGTGCTCCACCCATGCTAGTAACTCCCCTGAAATTCCATGGGCTCTTATCTTGCTAAGCAGCCTCATGTGCAGAACCTTGTCAAAGGCCTTCTGAAAATCCAAGTACACCATTTCTACTGCATCTCCTTTGTCTACCCTGCTTGTCACTTCTTAGCCAGGAATGAACCAAGTTTACCAAACGACCTTTATTTAAAGGGCAGAGCAAATAATAACAACAAATTGGAATAATCTCGCTTGAAAAATATAGTGAGTAAGTGATACACTAGTGGCCTCTTTATTAAGTACTTCCTCTACTCATTAAAGTAGCCACCGAGTATGTTTGTGGTCATCTGCTGCTATAGCCCATCCACTTCAAGGCTTGACATGTTGTGTGTTTAGGGATGTTCCTCTGCACGCCACTGTTGTCTCTCCACTGCTCATTACACCTCTGGCACCTAGGGCAGCAATGAATGTTCTCTATCTCTGGCGGTGTTCTGGGCTTCCTTCATCACGTCAGTAGGTCAGTTTTCTCAGCTGTCAATCATGCAAGTTCCAGATGGAGATTCAGGAATACTGTCACACTCAGATGTAGAAGGATTCTTCATTGCTGTTTCTGTAACAATTTTGTTTTACCGCTGTTGTAACACATGGTTATTTGAGTTATTGTCACCTTCCTGTCAGCTTGAACCAGTCTGACTATTCTCCTCTGACCTCTCTTAATAATAATACGTGTTTGCTTACAGAACTGCCACTCACTGTAAATACCATTTTCTGTTAATATTAGAACCGGGGTTCCCAACAATTTTTGTGCCATGGACCCTTACCTTTAACTGAGGGGTCCTTGGCCCCAGGTGTGGAACTCCTGCTCTAGAGACTGTTGTGAGTGAAAATCCCGGATCAGCAGTTTCTGAGATATGCACATTACCCCACCTGGCACCAACAATCATTCCATAGCCAATGTCACTTCGATCATATTTCTTCCCCATTCTGATATTTGGGCCCCAAACAGTTCTTCCAAGTGATGCAATACTTCACCTGTGAACCTGCTGTGGTCATTTATTGTGTCCAGTGCTCCTGGTGCAGCCTCCTCTACATTGGTAAGACATGTCAAAAATCGGGGACCACTTCTTGGAGCACCTCCTCACCAACCACCTCAAGTGGGACTTCCTGGTGGCCAAACATTTTAACTCTGATTCCCATATTGACATGTTGATCCATGGCCTTTTCCTCTGGTGAACAAAAGTACCCCCTCACAACTCCAACCTTGCACTTTTCACCAGCCTATTACTTCCCCTGGGTCTCTTCCTGTTTCCCTTTCTTCCATTGTCCACTCTTCTCTCATATCAGATTCCTTCTTTTGCAGCCCTTCACCTCGCCCACCCACCTGGCTTCACCCACCAACTTCCTCCTTCCCCTTCCCCCATTCTGGCATCTTCCCCTTCCTTCTCAGTCCTGAAGAAGGGCCTCAGCCTGAAACGTCAATTGTTTGTTCATTTGATTGGTGCTGCCTGTCCTGCTGAGTTGCTCCAGCATTTTTTGCATGTTGCTTTGAATTTCCAGCATCTGCAGACTCTCTCGTGTTTGTGTTTTCTGTTTATACTTTATATTTCCAACCCCTTAATTTTTATTTATGTATGCAACTAGAATAGGAGTTTCCTTTTGTTTTCTAAAAATAATAAATATAAAAAGGTAAGAATTTATAATTCTAGTCCAGCCATCATAAATCATTTATAATAACCTGAAATATATCCATTTCCATCTTGTGCAGGGAGTAATAAGTTTCCCGGTCTCTCTCTCTGACCCACTCAACCAATTATACCACACAATAGTAATGTTGGTAAACTATGATAGAGCTTGATTTGCTTGCTTATAAGCAATTGCTGGATAGATATTCCATTACTGTGACAGATTTTTCCCTGTATGTTGCCTGAATGTGCATTAAAATTTTTACTTTGTAGTGAAAAATTCTACCAACTGTGTTCAGATAAACAAACTATAATGTGTATCCATATCGCCATAATTTCTAATGCAGAGTAGCGCTCTATCCACTTGCACTTCAGTAATGAAAGGCAGAAAAATCTTTCATCAATATTTTAGGAAGAGTATTGTAAGTAGTTAATCAATTTCATAATTTATGAATGGTAATATTCAAATGTGCTTATTCTTATGTACAAAGCAGAATGAATAGAATTGTAAAGCTGAGAAGGTCTAAGTGCCAGGATACTCATTAACGGCTTCATTTTTATCAGATGTTGTAAATTATTTAAGACCAGAAGACATTGGAGCAGAATTAGGCCATTTGGCCCATCAAGTCTGCTCTGCCATTCCATCATGGATGATTTATTACCCCTCTCAACTCCATTTTCCTGCCTTCTTCCCATAACCATAGATGCCCTCAATAATAAAGAACCTATCAACCTCTGCTTTAAATGTACTCAATGATTTGGGTTCCACAGCCATCTGTAGCAATGAATTCCGCAGATTCAGTACGATCTGGCTAAAGAAATTCCTCCGCATCTCTGCTCCAAATAGACACGCTTCCATTCTGATTTTGTGCCCTCTAGTCTTAAGACTCTCCTACTATAGGAAACATCCTCTCCACATCCACTCTATCTAGGCCTTTCATTAATTAACCGGCTTCAATTAGATTCACCTTCATTCTTCTAAACTCCTGCGAGTACAGGCCCAGATCCATCTAATGCTTCTCATATGAAGGCCCTTTCATTTCTGGAACCATTCTCATGAACCTCCTCTGGACCCTCTCCACATCATTTCTCAGATAAGAATCCCAAGGTTAGCAAGAAAAATTGATGCAGTGATTTCAAAGGTGGAAACCAGTTTTCACAATAGTCAAATTTTATGGCCAATATCCAAAGAAATTCTACTAGCTGTCTCTGAAATAAACATTCCAGTTAATATCATCCCTATGAATGCCAATAACAGGTTTGTTTATTTACTTATTGAGATGCCAGGCGGAACAGGCCCTTCCAACCCTTCACTTTTATGCAGCATCCTTCAGGAGAGTGAACCCCTAGAAACATCTGGCCCAGGAGAGGTATTTGGCCAAGTACTGAAGGCATATGCTGATCAACTGGCTGGATTGTTCATCAATATCTTTAACCTCTCGCTTTGGCAGTCTGAGGTACCCATCTACTTCAAGCAGGCTTTAATTATGCCATTGCCTAAGAAGAACATGGTAACCTGCTTCAATGACTGGTGTCAAGCAGCTCTTACATGCAAAGTGATATCAAATGACAACAAAGTTTTGCTCCCAAATTAGCTCAATGCCTTCTATGTCACTTTAATGATCAAAACAAGGAGGAACCGTCACAAACTCTCACAGCCCTCAATAATCCTATGATTTCAATCTCTGAGGCTGATGTGAGAACATCCTTCAGGAGGGTGCAGCCACGAAAAGCATCAAGGCCGGATGGCATCCCTGGCCAGGCACTGAAGACCTGTGTTGATCAAATTACATCCACAGTGATGATGTGCTTTGAGAGGTTGGTGACAAAACACATCAACTCCTGTCTGAGAAGCAACTTGAATCTGTTCCAGCTCAACAGGTCCACAGCAGATGCCATTTTATTGGTTTCTCACTTAACCCTAGGACATCTGGACAGCAAGGTTGTGCACATCGGGTGCTCTTTACTAGCGACAGCTCGGCATCCAATACCATCATCCCCTCAAAACTAATCAATAAGCTTCATGTCCTTGGCCTCAATACCTCCTTGTGCAACAGGATCCTGGATTTCCTCACTTGCAGACTCCAGTCAATTTATATTGGCAACAACATTTCCTCAAATTACCATCAGCATAGGTGCACCATGCGTCTGTGTGCTTAGCCCCCTGCCCTACTCGCTTTATACTTATGACCGTGAGGATAAGTGCAGCTCCAATGCCATATATAAATTTGCTGACGACTGTTGTCTAAAACAAAAGTTGTGATGAATCAGCATATAGGAGGGAGATGGAAAATCTGGCTGAGTGGTGCCACAACAACAACCTCTCACTCAAAATCATAAAGACCAAGGAGCTGATTTTAATTACAGTATAAGTACAGCATATAATTAATCTAGTATCTAATATTTACTAGGAGGGTGATTCTGACCAGAAGCTTGAGTTGCCAACATATGAAACTCCATTGGCCAATGTGCAGGAGAGGGAAGAGGAAGCCATTGCAAAAGTTATCCTGCACAATCAAGGTGGTGTCATGCAGAACTGATCCAATGGAGTTGAAGCTTTGGTGGAGGATGATGTCAAAGTCTGCAGAGAAATCAGGAAGGATTGTTGCTATTTCAAGCAGTACTAATTGTGAATTTAATTAGTTGTTGAATAGGTTCAAACTGAGTTGTTAGAGAGCTGAATATGCTTGGAGAATTTTGTTGAGTTGTGGTCGCCTCATAGGAAGGATGTGGAGGCTTTTTAGAGAGGGTACAGAGGAGATTTACCAGGATGTTCTCTGGACTAGAGCGCATGTTTTATGAAGATAGACTGAACAAGCTAGGGCTTTTCCCTTTGGAGTGAAGGAGGATGAGAGGTGACTTGATATAAGGTTTATAAGATTATAAGAAGCATTGATCGATTGGACAGCCAAAGACATTTTCTCAGAGTGGAAATGGTTAATATAAGGGCTCATGATTGGAGGAAAGCATAGAGGAGATGTCAGAAGTAAGTTCTTTACACAGAGAGTGGTGGGTGCATGTAATGTGCTGCCCAGGATGGTGGTAGAGCAGATGCAAATGTGCATCAGACTCAATGGGCCAAATGGCCTAATTCTGCTCCTATATCTTATGGTCTTATTATTAACTTCAGAAGGTGGAAACCGGAGGTCCAGGAGCCAATGCTCATTGAGAGATTAGTGGTGGAGACGATCAGCAACTTTAAATTCCTCGGTGTTAACATTTCAGAGGGTATGTTCTGAGTCCAGCATGTAACTGCCATTACGTAGGAAGCACGGCAGCACCTCCACTTCCTTAGAATCGACCCCTACCATTAACTGAGAGACTGTGGACCCCAGGTTGGGAACCCCTGATCTAGGCCTTAGTCTCTTCCTGCTGTTGCCATCAGGAAGAATATACAGGAGCCTCAGGACGTACACCACCAGGTTCAGGAACAGATATTACCCCTCAACCATTAGGCTCTTGAAACAGAGGGGATAATTTCACTCAACTTCATTCACCTCATCACTGAACTCTTCCCACAATGTATGAACTCACTTTCAGGACTCTTTAACTTATGTTCTCAATATTTATTGATTATTGATTCATTATTATTATTATATTTGCAGTTTGTTCTGTTTTGCACATTAGTTGTTTGTCCTGTTAGATGTGGTCTATCATGTTTCTTGGACTTACTGTGTATGCCTGCAAGGAAATGAATCTCAGGGTTGTTTATGGTGACATACAGTGCCTTGTGAAATATTCAGCCTCCAACACTTTGTTCACATAGATGAGTATTATAACCACAGACTTTGGTCAATGTAACTGAAATTTTTTATGTGTGAATCACATGCTCCTTTTTCTATAGTAGAGCCAAAAAAAACCAGGGAAAATTGTAAACCATGCAAAACAAAAAAATTCAAAAACTGAAATGTCAGCAGTACGAAGTTAGTCATCTTCCTTTGCTCTGTACTTAGTTGAACCTCTTCTCACAGCTATTACAGCCAGTAATCTTTTTGGATAAGTATCTATTAACTTTGCACAACATGATGGAGTAAGAATTGCCTATTTCTCCTTGCAAAATTGCTCGAGCTGTGCCAGATTAGTTGGCGGGCAGCGGTGTTCAGCAATCTTGAGGCCTTGCCAGAGATGTTTGATTGGGTTAAGTTCAGGACTCTGACTAGGCCACTCAAGGACATTAATTTTTTTTTCATTTGAAGCCACTCCATGGTTGCTCTGGCAGTGTGCTTTGGGTCATTGTCCTGCTGAAAGATGAACTTCATCCCCAGTTTAAACTTTCTGGCAGAAGACTATAGGTTCTTATCCAAGATCTGTCTGTATTTAGCAGCATACATCCTCTCATCAGTCCTGACAATATTTCCAATCCCTGCTACTGAAAAGCATCCTCACAGCATGATCTATCTCCAGCATACTTTCTTTTTAAATCTTTTTATTGAATAAGTATACAAAAAGGTAAGCCATATAGGCACTAATACACTGTTAGAATATAATAAAATTACAGGAGATATTAATACAAAAAAAAGATACAAACAATGTAATTTAAACATAACGTACCAAGGTAACATAATAGTATACTAATTTTAATATATATATCAATAGAGAAAAGGAAAAAAAAACCCACCGTGCAACTAACTAAAAGCAAAGCACAGCATACTTTACAGTAAGGTTGGTGTTACCTGGCTGATGTGCAGCAGTAGATTTACACTACACATACTGCTTAGTGTTGAGGCCAGAAAGTTCCACTTTAGTCTCATCTGACCACAAGACCTTCTTCCACATCTTTACAGTATCTTCTGAATCACACTTTGCAAAGACTTCATTGGCAAGTATATGTTTTTTTTATATATAGCTAGAGGGACTACTTCCTTGCTATGCTTCCATAAATACCCTTTTTGTGCAAGGCCTTAGATATTGCAGAGCCATGAACTTCATCTCCAGTTGCAGCCACTGACTTCTGCAGCTCACTCAGAGTGACTATTGGTGTCACAAGTGCCATTCTTCTCCATTCATTAACTTAGAGAGACAGTCTGACTTGGGCAGTATTTCCGTGGTTTCATACTTTTTCCACTTTTTCATGATGGACTGCACTGAGCTCCGAGATATGTTCAGTACTGTTCAGATGGTCTTATATCCTTCCCAAGATTTGTGCTGCTCCAACTTGTCTTGAATGCCCTTTTGTCTTCATTTTGCTTTGGTCTGTTGAAAATCTACCATACTGTTGGACCTTGCAGAGGGAGGGAGTATTTATTCTTATGAATTCATTGAAAGCAGTTAGTCCTCCATTTTCTACATTAACAAAATGGGGTGAGTTGGTAAGGTAGTGAAGTTAGCATAGTAATTACTAGGAGGGCGGAGCAAAGTCGGGGTGGCACTAAATGGCGACTCAGGGCGGAGCAAAGTCGGGTGGCACTAAACGGCGACCCAGGGCGGAGCAAAGTCAGGGTGGCACTAAACGGTTGCACCTTAGCTCTATTTCTAACTTTGATATCTCTTTTTTTTTCCCTCTTCAAGGTTCTTTTGATGACCCTGACCTGGAGTTAAACTCTGATTTTGGTTCTTTGCGGGAATGGGACCCACTCTCAGGGCCTCACAACCGGCTGCTTTTTGATATCCCAGGTGTGGCCTGGAAGACTAGCGTACCTTCAGGGTGCTGGATTTTCATGCCTCTGGAGACAGGCTGATTCAAGGCCAGTGCCCCTGACTGAGGCGTCGTGGGAGAACACGGAACATCAGGAGCAGCAGGTTAGCTGCCGGAAACTTTATGTCCAGAGACCTGAGCACTGGGGCCAACTCTCTGGGTGCAGAGCTCGGAAAGAGTGACACAACAGGCTTTTAACATCGTAAATCAGCGAGTTGTTTGTTATGTCTCTCCTCTCGCTGTGAAATGGAGGTACCTCATTTTCCCTTATTAGGGAGAGAGAGAGCCTGTGGTATGTCAAATTACCGGGTGAATGAGTATTGAATTGAATTGACTTTATTACTTACATCCTTCATATACATGAAGAATAAAAATCTTTACGTTACATCTCCATCTAAATGTGCAATGTGAAATTTATAGTAATTTGTAATAAATAGTATGTACAACAGACCAGTCAATATAACATAGAGATACAATTGTATCAGCATGAGTTAATCAGTCTGATGGCCTGGTGGAAGAAGCTGTCCTGGAGCCTGTTGGTCCTGGCTTTTATGCTGCGGTACTGTTTCCTGGATGGTAGCAGCTGGAACGGTTTGTGGTTGGGGTGACTCAGATCCCCAATGATCTTTCAGGCCTTTTTTACACACCTGTTTTTGTATATGTCCTGAATAGTTTGAAGTTCACATCCACAGATTTGCTGGGCTGTCCGCACCACTCTCTGCAGAGTCCTGCGATTGAGGGAAGTAAAATTCCCATACCAGGCAGTGATGCAGCCAGTCAGGATGCTCTCAATTGTGCCCCTGTAGAAAGTTTCTAGGATTTGGTGGCCCATACCAAACTTCTTCAACCGTCTGTACAAACCACGTGAAATCCTTGGTGATGTGTATGCTGAGGAAATTAAAGTTGTTCCCCCTCTCAGCCCCAGATCCATTGATGTCAATAGGAGCTAGCCTGTCTCCATTCCTTCTGTAGTCCACAACCAGCTCCTTTGTGTTTGCAACATTGTTTTCTGGACACCACTGTGTCAGGGTGATGACTTCTTCTCAGTAGGCTGCCTCATTATTATTTGAGATTAGGCCAATCAATGTAGTATCGTCTTTGGGGTACTACAAGTCTATGTTTTTATTGATGCTTTGCCACGCGCTTGAGTGTTTGGTGGGGGGAACGATGCTTTTTTTGCTGGTGGGGAGGGGGGTCGTTGCCTTGCTGCTGCTTGTGCATGGGAGGGGGGAGCTGGGAGGGGGCTATGGGGTTTCTAATATTTAACTGTCATTCATTCTTTGGGGCACTCCTCTGTTTTTGTGGATGTTTGTGAAGTAAAAGAATTTCAGGATGTATATTGCATACATTTCTCTGACATGAAATGTACCTATTGAAACCTTTAGAACAAGGAGGTGACTACTTTTTCAGCCTCAAAATTTTGCTTTTCAATTTTTAGTAATTTGTTGACAAGTTTGAGTTTTTCTTTTGAATTGACATAATGCACCAATAATTTGTAGATAAGCTCAAAACATCCTACTTCAATAAAGTTCAAATTTAGAAAATGAGACAGCAAAAATGCAAAAATAAATATTTGTGAGGGCTGAACACTTTATCAAGGCATTGTATATGTACTTTGATAATAAAAGAACTAAGAACTTTCAACAAAAGCAGTGCTCAGAGCAGCCAATTAACTGCTTTGTGATGAAGAACCGTAGTCTAGGACTGCCGTCACTAGATATTGAGGGGTTGGGTCCCATCTAATTGCATCTCAAACATGGCAGCTGTCTGCTTGAATTTCCCCCTCAAAATGTTCTGTACCTGCTATGAGACATCCTTGACCCTGGCACTAGGGAGCCAACACACCATGTTGGAGTGTGGATTGTGGCCACAGAAACACCTTTCTGTACCCCGTACTATCAGATGCCCTATCACTAACACTGGGCCTAGTTTCACCTTTTCCTTCTTTGCCTCAGAGCTGGGCACGGTGCCACTGGCACAGCTACCGATGATGACCTTTGCCAGGTTTACCCTAAACATTATCCTGACTGGTATACCTGTTAGTAAAGGGAATAGCCGTAGGGAAACTCTGCACTGTCTCTTTATTCCCCTTACTTCTCCAGGTAGTCGACCAGCTGCACCTTAGGTGTGACCACTTCAGTAAAACTCTCAACTATGATGTCCTATGCATCCTAGAGGACCCTGAGTACGTTCAATCGCATATCCAGTCGGTGAAGATTTTCAGTAGGGTGCACTTCTCACAGATGTAGTCATCAGGGAGACTATGATGTTCCCTGATTTCCCTCATTGCAGGAGGAACATTCCATTACCCTGACTGCCATTTTGTCAAAGGTCACAGTTAACAGGAAAATAAAATCCTTCCCTACTCTTCATGTGCAACTCCTTGCTGTGGCCTCTTGAGCCAAAGCACTCAGAAGTCCCGTTCCTTTACTGGCCCATTCTAACAATGACAGTTCCAGTTGATCTTACCTTTCTTTTGTTGGCTGAGTTGCCACACACTTAGCCAATCAAAAACACAGCTCGTACTAATGACTCCTTTTTCAGGGCTCCCACTCACCTCACTGCTCTACTCAGCTCCTTCATCTGACATTCACCCACCATTAGTCTGTGACAGGTGGTGTCCTACAAAGACTATTGCTGGGATCTCTGTTGTTTGTGGTATATATCAATGATTTGGATGAAAATACAGATGAGTGGATTAGCAAGTTTGCGGATGACACCAAGATTGGTGGATTTGTGGAAGGTATGAATAACTATCAAATAATATAGCAGGACATAGATCAGCTACAGATATGGGCAGAGAAGTGGAAGATGGAATTTAATCTAGGCAAGAATGAGGTGTCACATTTTGGGAGGTCAAATGGAAGGAGGAAGCCTACAGTTAATGGTACGGCCTAATCGCATTTAAGGCTATAGTTCACTGAAGCTAACTATGCAAGTGGATAAGGTGGTAAAGAAGATGAATGGCAGGCTAACCTTCATTGCTAGGAATGTTATGTGAAAATTAAGCAAGTCATGCTGCAACTATACAGAACATCTGACAGATCACGCTTGAATTATTGTGTGAACTTCTGATCGTCCCACTATCGGAACAATATGGAGGCTGTGGAAAGGATGCAGAAGAGGTTTGGCAGTATGCTGGCTGGATTAGAAGATCTGAGCTATAAGAAATATCGAACACACTTGGGTTGTTCTCCCTAGAGTGTTGGAGAATGATGAGAGACGTGACTATGTGAGGCATAGATAGGATAGACAGTCAGAATCTTCTCCCCAGGCTAGAAATGTTAAAAACCAGGAGTCGTGCTTTTAAATTTAAATGGGGGTAGTTTAAATGCAATGTGACGGCCAAGTTTTTTTTATGCAGGGCGGTAACTGCCTGGGAAGGGTTTCCAGGAGTAGTAGTGTAAATCGACAGTTTGGTGGAATTTGAGAGGTTTTTAGATAGACACATGAATGTACAGGGAATGGAGGGATATGGATGATACTCGGGAAGAGGACATTTAGTCTGAATTGGCATCAAGACCAGCACAACATCATGGACCGAATAGCCTTTCCATTGCTGTATTGTTTCCATGTTAGATATTGCATACCCTTGCCACCAGCTCTCCGACAGACAGTAGCACGAAGAAGGGTCAGGCAACTTAAATATTTCTGCCCTCACTATTCATGAACAATTTTTCAAAATGTGAAATCAGTAACCGGAACCCCAAGTTTCCTTTCCCCAACCGTTCGAAAACTCCTGTTCTCTCTGTCCATGACCATCATTATGTTGGCTTGGCCACCCAGCCAAGATAAAAGTTGCCTCAGAACAAGTACTTACAAACTTACTAATGAAATCCTCCCACACCATATTCCATAGCCACCTAAGTATCTTTATACAGTCCATTTGTGGCTGTTTTCCAAGTGCATATGTCTAATCTGGTATTCCGTTGCACCCTTATCCCTTTTGCCACAGAATAGTTGAATATAGGGTACCAACTCTCATTGGGGAGATTATTGATGGTCTTAGAGAATGATCACGTGTACCTCCAAATCTGGAAGGCAAGGCTGTAGAATACTCCTAGTGTCTTTTGAGTGGATGTCTCAAGGATCCTCTGCTGGTACAGAACATCTCTTTGATTCCCTTCTGTCCATTCACGAAGCCTCCAGGAAGATGTCCAGCAATCACAGAACCTGTCTTCGGCCATGATTTGCAATACTTCATGGTATCACAGGTCATATTCACTTCTTACGCAGCTGCCAGAAAATGCTCCTCCAACAGTTCATCTTCCTTTGAAGAGATGCAGACCAGCATTAACTGGGCTAACTATTAACTTGGGCTTAGGCATCCATCCAAAGACAATGAGGCTGATGCTGGGAAGACACAGAAATCATTCAGATGGTAATCAGCCTGACACTGGTGTGCTGCCAGCACTACAATTAACAGATATGAGCTTATCAATTATCGTAATCCCTGCATCTGCATTCAGGCTGCCTGGTATAGACCTTTCATGCACACTTGTAGCTCCATTCCTTTAAATGTTTATATTTTACCAGATTCTCCTCTACCCTGTCCATCATCTTTATATCTTGTGCTTTCAAATTACAGTGCAAAATCAATACTGAATGGAATAAATGGCAGTTGTCCATAGTGTCCAACGATGACAGGAAACTGCTGCGGGAGAGCGTTTAAAGTACAAAAGCCACTGCACTGGCGAAGTTCCACTCTCTTGACCTCAGAAGTCCAGGGCTGGTGGCTTGGGCAAGTTGGACTGGGCAAGCAGCGAAGAACTGACGCATGTCTGCGATCACAGTGGGCCACCAGACGCAGTGTCGTAGAAAATACCGCCTCCGTCATGTACCTGGTCAGCTGGAGAGGTGTGAGGATTGGGCCCACTGACTGCCACAAAGTGCACGGCCACTGACACGTACGTGAGGTTGTCATGTGCATTGTCCAGAGCAGTCTTATGCTGAGGGGCCTGGCAGATCTGGTTCTCAAGATCTCAGACAATCGGGGCGATGATCTGCGAGGATGGAATGATGGGCTGAGGGATGATCTCCATTTCAGCTAGCTCACACTCTCGTGACGGGGCTTTTACCTCAGTATTCTTGCAGACAGGTCAGTAGGAGATAGTGAACTTGAATTGCTCAAAGAAGAGGGCCCAGCGAGTCTGACATGGGATGAGTTGGTGGGTCTACCAAATGGAAATGAGGTTCTGGTGGTCAGTCCAGATCAGGAAGGACTCAGTGTTCCCCATCAGCCAATGTATCCATTCCTCCAAGGCCCATTTAATGGCAAGTAGCTCCCTGTCACCTGCTCCTTAATGACACTGTGTAGACTTGGACTTGAGTCAGAAGAAGGCACAAGGATATGTTGTAAACATGAGGAATTCTGCAGATGCTGGAAATTCAAGCAACACACATCAAATTTGCTGGTGAACGCAGCAGGCCAGGCAGCATCTCTAGGAAGAGGTACAGTCAACGTTTCGGGCCAAGATCCTTCGTCATGACTGGCGAAGGGTCTCGGCCCGAAACGTCGACTGTACCTCTTCCTAGAGATGCTGCCTGGCCTGCTGCGTTCACCAGCAAATTTGATGTGTGTTACAAGGATATGTCTTTCTGTTTGGTCCTCGCTGGGAGCTGATGGCCCCACCACCCACTTCAGATGTGTTCAACTCCACCACAAAAAGTCCAGAGGGGTTCAGATGACAGAGAATCGGAGCGGTGGTGAATTATCTCTTTAGTTCATTGAAAGTGTAGTCAGCGGCAACAAACCAGGTCATCTGGGATGTAACACACATAAAAGTTGCTGGTGAACGCAGCAGGCCAGGCAGCATCTCTAGGAAGAGGTGCAGTCAACGTTTCAGGCCGAGACCCTTCGTCAGGACTAACCGAAGGAAGAGTGAGTAAGAGATTTGAAAGTTGGAGGGGGAGGGGGAGATCCAAAATGATGGGAGAAGACAGGAGGGGGAGGGATGGAGCCAAGAGCTGGACAGGTGATTGGCAAAAGGGATACGGGAGAATCATGGGACAGGAGGTCTGGGAAGAAAGACGAGGCGGGGAGGACCCAGAGGATGGGCAAGGGGTATATTCAGAGGGACAGAGGGAGAAAAAGGAGAGTGAGAGAAAGAATGTGTGCAAAAAAATAAGTAACAGATGGGGTACGAGGGGGAGGTGGGGCATTAGCGGAAGTTAGAGAAGTCGATGTTCATGCCATCAGGTTGGAGGCTACCCAGACGGAATATAAGGTGCTGTTCCTCCAACCTGAGTGTGACTTCATCTTTACAGTAGAGGAGGTCGTGGATAGACATGTCAGAATGGGAATGGGATGTGGAATTAAAATGTCTATCCACGGCCTCCTCTACTGTAAAGATGAAGCCACACTCAGGTTGGAGGAACAACACCTTATATTCCGTCTGGGTAGCCTCCAACCTGATGGCATGAACATCGACTTCTCTAACTTCCGCTAATGCCCCACCACCCCCTCGTACCCCATCTGTTACTTAATTTTATGCACACATTCTTTCTCTCACTCTCCTTTTCCTCCCTCTGTCCCTCTGAATATACCCCTTGCCCATCCTCTGGTTCCCCCCCGCCTTGTCTTTCTTCCCGGACCTCCTGTCCCATGATCCTCTCGTATCCCTTTTGCCTATCACCTGACCAGCTCTTGGCTCCATCCCTCCCCCTCCTGTCTTCTCCTATCATTTTGGATCTCCCCCTCCCCCTCCAACTTTCAAATCCCTTACTCACTCCTCCTTCGGTTAGTCCTGACGAAGGGTCTCGGCCTGAAACGTCGACTGCGCCTCTTCCTACAGATGCTGCCTGGCCTGCTGCGTTCACCAGCAACTTTGATGTGTGTTGCTTGAATTTCCAGCATCTGCAGAATTCCTGTTGTTTTTGTTCATCTGGGATGTAGGTGATTTGGTGAGGGAGATGAGAGGAGCAGCGATTTGGCCGTATTTCCTAATGAAATGGCGGTCGAAGTTGGAGAAAAGCCCAAGAAACAAGGAACTGTTTGAGAAAACACGGTCAAGTCCATTCAATGACAGCGCGCACTTTTTCTGGGTCCAGGGTTATGCCTTGGCGGTGAAAGGACATAACCCAGGAAGGAAAAGACTGGGATATGGAACTGGAATTTCTCTAACTTGCAGTACAGTTGAATTTTGAGAAAACGCTAAAGGACTGAACAGTCATAACAGATGTGGTCTTGTGGGTCCTTGGAAAAGATGAGTATGTTGTTAGGGTGGAGGAACACATACAGTACTTATGTAGCATGTCTTGGAGAATCTCGTGAATGAAGGCTTGAAAAATGGCTGGATCGTTGGATAGTCCGAAGGCCATCACCAAGTATTTGTAGTGACCAGTGGATGTATTGAACACCAACCACTTATGCCCCTGGCGGGTGTTGATCAGTTTGCATGCCCTCCACAGATCAGCCTGGTGAAGATCTGGGCCCCACAGGTTGTCTCAAATGCGCTATCCATGAAGGGGACAGGGTACTGGTTCATGGTGGTAATTTTGTTGAGTCAATAGTAGTCGATACAGGGACAGAAATCTCCATCTTTCTTTCTGACAAAGAAGAATCCTGCACCAGCTGAGTACTGGGAAGGTCAGATGTAATCCTTCGGCAATGCTGTTATTCATGGCTTGGGTCTTAGGAGGGCAGTGGGAGGACAGACGACCTCACGGAGGGGTGGAGCTTTGGAGGAGGCCAATCGCACGGTCGTGTGGGATGTGAGGTGGCAGGGTGCTAGCTTCCCTTTTACTGAAAGCAATGGCTAAGTCATGCTATTTCAGTGGGAGTTTGGTGAGGTCAAGGGTTTTCTCCATCTCCAGGGACTTATTGGGTGAAGTTGGTGTGGTCTGAGTCAGATTTGGGCTTTGCCCAAACCAGAGGCAGGTGGTCAGTGTTTGGAGTGTGATGAGTGCTGCTGGTATGTCTGATGTGGCTGATAACAGTGATGATCTGACATGGACGAAGAGGCCCCAGCTGCAGAAGCTTTGCAAGAGTCTGGGCCTAAGGGCTGTTGGCAAGAACACTGAGCTAATTCCACACCTGTCCAACTACCTCACACGGGCCTCTCCAGATGAAGCAGTCTCCAAAGCTGTACCCTAACTCCAAGCTGACACACCTGTCCTTCCACAATGGGACTCTCCGGATGAGAAAGACTCCTTCAGAATAAAGTAGGACTCTGGAGGTGTCTCAGGGTGGTGGGCCATCCATGGGATGGAACTGCTCAGCTCTGGGTGCAGCAGCCTGTCACTCACGTGTGGCCGACCCGTGGTGATTGATGGGGACCCTCTGTTAGACCTGCACCTGAAGCCAGCAGTGGTGGAGGTGCCCTCTCACCTGGATGACAACGAGATCTGCCAGGAGTGCTTGCAGCGAAATGCTGAGGAGGACTCTGCGAGGCGACCACGACCACCCAAACGTCGGTCTGGTATTCCCCTCTTAATCAGGAGGCAGACGGTCACGCCACGCAATGGCATCTCTACTCCTGCCTCCAGGGATTCCATGAAGATGCTTCAGTGTCACGTTGCACCAGATTTGGATCGCGGCATAAGATATGCACCCAGGGTTATCCACAGGAGGACAAGGCCTACGCTATGAAGGTGGAGGAACTTCTGACGAAGATCACCAATAAGGACATGACTGTGGAACAGGCCATAAGATCAAAACAGCTGAAAGTGATGCACTCCCCTCGATATTGATCATGTAGTTGGTGGGGACATAACCCACTCTGGTAGTTTGAATCTGTGCAATATGTACATTATGTCAATATTATAGTATTATCAATAAAATCAGTTTAAAAAAAATATGGGGTGAAGTCAACAGGGGTTACAGACAGGTGGGTCCCCAACTTGACGTGAATGGGACGACCAGATGCCGTGAGGGTCGTGAGTGGAGAGCCAAGATGAGAAGAGTGTTGTGTGGGTCAATCAGGAGGAACTGGATGGACTCGTGGTGCTCTCTGATGCTCACGCGCACAGGCTGTGTGCATGCTTTGGCTATCCCAGACCCCAAGGGATATCCGTCAATGGCTGTCAGGCAGAAGGGGTGAGAGTTGGGTTCGGTAGGAAGTCCGAGCTACACACACAGAATCCGGTCCAGAAATTTGCCTGTTGCGTTGTAACCCACCAGAGCCTCCAGTGTGCCTAGGGCCTACGGGATGGGGAGGAGGACAGAGAGAGCGAGTCGGGCTACGGTGCTGGAAAGAAGGGCCAACACAGCTTACGAGACAGAAGGCCCCTCGTCTCTCGTGGTACCTCTTCCCCGGATTCAGCGTTTAACGTGTGGGTGATCAGCTGCTCCGCAGTAAGTGCACAAGTTGTTTCTCCGCGGGAGCTCTCTCTAACTGCATGGGCTCTTGAGGTATTGCTGCTGAAGGCTCTGCAGCCTGATGTGCATCTGGGAACAGAACTGGGGCTCTGGCTGCTGATCTGGGGGGTTACTCTCAAACTTAGTGTACTTACCTTGTTCCAGCACATCTGCTTTCCTATATGAATGGCATGTGAAACAAAGTTCTTCACTGTATCCCGGTAAATGTGGTATAATAAGCCAATTACCAATTAAATTGTGAGCAACTTTAGCATTTTCTCATGATAACAAGTTCCAAACAGTGTCACTATATTTTTGTAAGCACGCATTGCTTTGGGCCCTCACAAGTCTGTAATTTAGCAAGCAAAGCAATAAGATGTTGAACTGACTCTGCAACTTGTGTAGCCAGATCACTCAGTCAAATTGAAGCATCGCTTGTAAATCGAGTCTGGCTGGCTAATGACTGCATACTTTGACCCATTATTATTTGTTGTTATCAGTTAAGAAAACACAGGGGAAATGTAGAAATCAGTGCAGCATAAACATTTTCTACCACTAAAGGTGAGTGCTTGGGAATTTAAAAACCCAGGGTCTATAACGCTGCCACACTGTAATTTGTTGGTTAAGACAATTTTATTAGAAATATAAATGTGGGAAATTAGTGGGAAAGGAATATGTATCTATAAGTATGTTGGAAATGTTATTACAGCAAATAGATTTAAAAGAGAATAGTTATGCCAGCATATAAGAATCTTCTGTGTGTTATTGATATGAAAGAGAACATACTTTAAAAAGCAGGACATTTCAAACATCAGAAAAAATGCAGAAACGTTTATATTTCTTCACCAGGTAGTATTTTTGTACACACATTCAGTGGATTGGTGCAGCCAAAATACAAACACAGTGACGCTGCAAACCTTAAATATCAGAGGTAATTAATTTATGGGTAGCATGAACTCAAAAGTTGCTGTTGATGTTATCTTCCTTAAGTTTGAATAAATAATAGTTTGCCGCAGTTGATATAGCAATTATCGATGTGTGTAGCCATCTCTGGCAGTATTTAGAGCTTCCTTCATCATGTCGGTAGCTTCCTCTGCCTGGTTTTCATTACTGTTAGTCATACAAGTTCCAGGTGGGCACTCAGGAATTCCATCGCACTCAGTTGTAGAAGGATTCTTCATTGCTGTTTCTGTAACAGTTTTGTTTTAACAGTCAGGGCTGTTAGCCCTGAGCTGAACCCTGCAACCTGGAGGACTGGTGGACCACTCTTAGTCTGTCCTCTACCCTTTGACCTGTTTGAGTGAGAGTGACCCTGCCAACAACCAAAGCATAAAGCCCTGACTCCAGCCAACGTTGCTCTCTGGGTCATTGAGGCACGCAAGTCCCCAAAGTCTCCAAACCACAACAAGGTTGTGGTCATATTGGAGGAATTATCAATATAATGTATACCAGTGAACCTGTATTCATTAAAATGTCTTAATATGTGACATTAAGTGCAGATCTTAAACAAACCAGAAGAAATAATATATCTGTAATTGCTGTGTTTCAGGCCAATAGCATTGAAACCAAAAAAAAATCTCATTTTCACTGAGATTTGTAACCATCGAAGGAATGCTGCTTGGATACTTTGCACATTTTTTGAATACCACAAATCCTGTTTTTCTCCAAAATGACATCACTTGTGTGAAAATATATGGATCCTACATGTTTCTGGGTGCCATATTGGACACACCCCTAATGCTGAAATTGTATAGAAAAGCCAAATCAAGTTTTGACTCCGGATATCATTTGCTTATGTTGAATTAATGAAGACATCATCAGGAGTAAATGACGGACTGCAAAAACACAACAGGTCGCACAACTTTATAGTAGGCCTCACGTGGATGATCCCACTACCTTTCCTTTGCCTGGACCATACTAATGTGGCATTGGTGGCTACCTTGATCCCACATGGGAACTGGTTAGCATAAGGCAAGTACCTGTACACAGAAAAATAGAAAGCATGCTCCCACTAAGTCTTGATCCAGTGTGGAGGTGTCCTTGAAAATGTACAAATCATAGCTGGAATGAAATCTATTGATTAACTTTTCAAAATCATGATAAACCTGGAAAATGTCTCATTAAAACATTTTGGTATGGTAACGGTTAAAAATTGAAACAGGATGATGCTCCCTTGAGAGAACAATTGAGTGTTTCACTGATGCAGGAGCAAAGAACCATTGCACAGATTTTAAGTTAAAGGTAAGATTGAGACACAAGAGATTCTACAGATGCTGCACAACACATAGTTCCTGGGTGGGAAGAAAGGTACTGATGGTAACATGAAATTCTGTTACATTTTTTCAACTTGAAGCGTTAACTCCATTTGTCTAACTACAGGTACTGCCAACCTGCGGAGTATTTCTAGCATTTTCTGACTTATTTCAACACCTGCAGTTTCTTGCTTTTCAATTATAATGCATTACTATTTTCTGTTGCGAATCACTCAGAACAAAATTTGAGTTCCTGACTTCATCTCCCCCATGATCTCCATCAGCACTGGTGCACCACAAGGCTGTGTGCTTAGACCCCTTCTAGCTTTACACTTATGACTAAGCACAGCTCCAGTGCCATATTCAAGTTTGCAAACGACACCACTGTCGTAGGCGGAATCAAAGGTGGTGATGAATCAACGTTTAAGAGAGAGATGGAAAAGCTAGCTGAGCGGTGCCACAACAATGACCTCTGACTCAACGTCAGTAAAAACAAGGAGCTGATTATTGACTTCAGCGGAAGGAAACCAGAGGTCCATGAGCCAGTCCTCATCAGAGGATCAGAGGTAGTGAGGATGAGCAACTTTAAATTCCCCGGTGTCATTATTTTGGAGGATCTGTCCTCAGCCCAGCACCTAAGTGCAATTATGAAGTAAACACGGCAGCGACTCTACTTGCTTAGGAGTTTTCAAAGGTTCAGCATGACATCTATTGATATGTTGTAGAGAGTATATTGACTGGCTGCATCACAGCCTGGCACGGAAACATCAATGCCCTTGAATGGAAAATCCTACAAAAAGTAGTGGATACAGCCCAGTCCATCCTCTCCATTGAGCACACCTACACCAAACTCTGTCACAGGAAAGCAGTATCCATCATTAGGTACCTCCACCGCTCGGAATACGCTCTCTCCTCGCTGCTGCCATCAGGAAGAAGTTACAGCAGCCTCAGGACTCACACCACCAGGTTCAGGAACAGCTACTGCCCCTCAACCATCAGGCTCTTGAACCAAAGGGAATAGCTTCACTCAACTTCACTTGCCCCGTTACTGAAATGTTCCCACAGCTTTCAAGAGCTCTTGAGCTCACAGCTTTCAAGAACTCTTCATCTCAAGTTCTTGATATTGACTGCTTTTTTTTTGTATTTGCACAGCTTGTTGCCTTTTGCCTACCCGTTAAGCACCCAAGTTGGTGTGGTCTTTCATTGATTCTGTTATGGTTAGTAGTATGGATTTATTGCATATGCCCTCAGAAAATGAATCTCAGGGTTGTATATGGTAATATATATGTACTTCGATAATAAATTTACTTTGAACTTTATCTGTTATTTCCTTTTGAGGTTTCTGACAACCCTCAGTTTAAGCCAACGACACTAATTATGAACTCACTGAAACGCTTGGTTGCAAGGTGGCACAAGTTCAGGATCAGTCTGTTTACCACCCTTTGGTTGATGAAGAATATATGTCACCAATGAAAAAGAATGTAGTTTGCAAAATCAGGGAATAAGTACACGTTAATAGATGAGGGTGTAATTATCTTTAAAATTAAATATGTTCCATGGTGTATTTTCAACACATTTCCATGTAAAAAGGACTTTTGATTAGAATTAAGTTAAGTAATTATAAATTGTATACTTTAGAAATAATACTTTGACAACTGCAGGTCCTCAAGCCCTTATCTAAAATCCTTGGGGCCAGTTGCATTTCGGAATTCAGAATTTTTCGGATTTCAGAAAATTGATAATTATATTGATAATTAACCTGTTTCAGTGCCAGTGGACTTTAGGAACGGGGGAGCTCCGGACCTACGCACATCCTCCCATATACTTTAAATCATCTCTAGATTACTCATAATACTGAATACAATGTAAGTGCTATGTAAATAGCTGTTATACTGTATTGTTTAGGGAATAGTGACAAGATAAAAAGTCTGTACATGTTCAAACAACGAGTCCTGGAGAGAGAACTTCCAGGTTTTCCTGATCCGCACTTTTTTACAAATACTATTACGGTTTATTTATAGAGTAATATACCGCTATAAATACTGATAAATGAAATAGTGGGATAATTATAGACCATAAATACACTAGTACATTTTATTTCCAACAAAAACATTCAATAAAACATAAAAATATACAGCTTCAAACAAACCGAATCAAACACACGGTAAATGACTTATTGGAGTAAATGTAGAACATAAATACTCTAGGACATGTACAGGTTCAAGCTAAGCTATATACTTACAGGTACCTCTAGTTAAGTTGCATTACGTCGGGCAAACAAAGCTAAGTACTCTACAGGTACCTGATAGGCCAGGAACAGGATTCTCAAGTTATGAAGCAGCACTACGACGGACACGGTGTTTTAAAGACTTCTTCAAGTGTCATCTGTCTCATTAACATAGGTTCATGTCTAAGCAATTTCTCTTATCTGAGTAAACTGCTGTAATCTCTTGCTCACTGATAAATGCACGTTGTTCAAGGCCAGCAATTAACTTGAATTGAGTGACGTCAGCTGTTGGCGCACCAAACAAGCCTTGTTACGATACGCTCCACGCTCCACACTCCACGAAAAAAAAACTTCGGTTTTTGGAGCTTTTCGGTTTTCAGAATTTCCGATAAGGGATTGTGAACTTGTACATGGTTGGGGGCTAGATCAAACAACATCCAATATTAATAAACAATCTGTGGATGCTGGAAATCCAAGCAACACACACAAAATGCTGGAGGAACTCAGCAGGCCCATGCAGCATCTATGGGAAAGAGTAAGTCGACATTTCAGACCGAGACCCTTTATCAGGACTGGAGGGAAAAAAAGATGAGGAGTCAGAGTTAAAAGGTGGGGGGAGGGGAGGAAGAAACACAAGGTGATTGGTGAAACTGGGAGTTGGGGAGGGTAAAGTAAAGAGCTGGGAAGTTGATTGGTGAAAGAGATATAGGCTGGAGAAGGGGAAATCTGATAGGAGAGGATATAAGACCATGGAAGAAAGAAAAAGAGGAGGGAGGTGATGGGAGGGTAAGGAGATAATATGAGAGAGGGAAAAGGGAATGAAGAATGGTGTAGTGGGGGCATTGCCGGAAGTTTGAGAAATCAATGTTCATGCCATCAGTTTGGAGGCTACCCAGACAGAATACAAGGTGTTGTTCCTCCAACCTGAGCGTGGTCTCATCATGACAACAGAGGAGGCCATGGACTGACATATCGGAATGGGAATGAGAAATGGAATAAAAATGGGTGGCCACGGGGAGATCCCGCTTTTTCCCCAAAGCGTCAACTATACTCTTTTCCATAGATGCTACCTGTTCTGCTGAGTTCCTCCAGCATTTTGCGTGTGTTCCCATATTAACACTTCAGTTTCTGGTGTGACTAAATTAATAAAGAAAGAACATCTCGGACAATGACCAATTATTGATACATATGAGTTGTCAACCTGGGCTGTTTATATTTCACTAATGACCACTTTGAACCACAACTGTTAAAACATCACTAAGAAAAATAGTAAATAGTTGTCTGAACAGTGCATTCTATATATGGTAACTAGCTGTGTGCATATTGTATTCTATATATGGAAAACAATTTGAACAGCTAAAGTTCTAATAATATATTTTCTGAAAGTACGCAGACAAGGCAATCACAGGCGTTTCAAGCAATTACCAGTAATTCTGGTCTGCTGCTGTCTGGTAAAATACTCCTTCTTTCTTTGAACTGACAAAACTTACTTGAATTGAGTTCAGCTGAGTTTTCTCCTCACGTACTACACACCCTTCATTCACCCTTTTGGTCCCCGTCATACATCTTAAATGGTGCTTTTGTCATGAAAAAGAGATTCAGCATTTTTGTTTATTTAGAGAAAAAAAGAACCAAAGAAACTGTACTTTTTACATGAATCTGTTGCAAATTGACACAATGATGCATCTTGACACCATTTGTAATAACACACAAAATATTCCTACGTATGCACCCTGGCATTCGGCAGAGGCTATTTTGCCCAGAGATATCATTCTGGGTCCCCCTTCTGTCTTTTTCCATACCCATAAGACCATTGGACATAGGAGCAGAATTAGGCCATTTGGTTCATAAGCCTGCTCTGCCATGCCATCATGGCTGATTCGTTATCCCTTTCAACCCCACTCTCCTGTTCCTGCCCATAGTCTTAGATGCCCTTACTAACAAAGAACCTATCAACCTCTGCTTTAAATGTACCCAATGATTTGGCCTTCACAGCCATCTGTGGCAAAAAATTCCACAGATTCACCACTCTCTGGCTAAAGAAATTGCTTCTCATCTCTGTTCTAAAAGCATGTCCTTCTGTAGTGAGGCTATGCCCTCTGGTGCTATAATCTCCCAGTATAGGGAATATTTTCCACACGTCCACTCTATCTAGGCCTCTCAATATTCACAATTGTTGTTCATAGGCCACTGTGAAAGGTTGGTTCTACTTGAGATGCCAAAGCTGTTTCTGCATCAGATGAGTGTGAAATAATTCAAACAAACTTTTTTACTCTCAATTACTTTTGCCATTCAATTAATTTTTGTTGTGCCCCTATTTTTTACGTTTTTTTAGTGACTTTTTTTTAGTCAAATCTTTGGTTGTCAACAGCTTTGTTTTCTTCTGCTACATTATAATATTTAGCTATAAAATGATTCTTCAGTTTCTGGTTCAATTTTTTGCTTTGCATAAGTTTGTCTTTGCAATTCAATTATATTTTGCCATTTTGCTTCATTTTACTGCGTGACAGCTGTGTAAGGGGCTGCAATGGTTTCTCAATACCTCTGAAGATCTAATCTTAAGAAAGCATTGTTTCCATAGTTACTAAAATGTCTGAAACTTCTTTTATAACATAGTTAACAAAAGTGAAATTAGGAATTCTGAGCTAGTTCCAAAAATGCTGTGCCCTTAGATCCTGTGGAGATCAGCTGGCAGGATATTTGCTGATATTTTTAACCTCTTCCCACCTGTTTTAAGAAGACCACTAAAATAAGTTAACATGCCTTAATGACCTAGTGGCTCTGACATTCCCCATCTTGAGATGCTTCGAGAGGCCAGTCATGGCTCAGATTAACTCCAGCCTCCCAGACAAACTTGGCCAAAACAAGTCTACAGTGGACAAATTCTCCCTGGACCTACATTAATGTCTGGAGCATCTGAACAGTAAAGACACTCAAGTTAGACTATTGTTTATTGACAACAGCTGTGCTTTCGATACTATAATTCCAAGCAAATTCCACCCCAAGCTCTTAAACCTGGGACTCAATACGTCTCTTTGCAACCAGGTCTTTGACTTCCTGGCCAATAGATTGCAATTGGTAAGATAGGAAGCAATGCCTCCACCAGGTCTTTCCTCAACACTGGTGTCCCTCAAGCCAGCGTCATCGGTTCCCTACTCTACTCCCTGTGCACTAATGACCATGAGGCCAGATTGTACTCCAACTCCAACCACTAGTTTGCAGGTGACACCACTGTAGTACTGTATCTCAAATAATGAGTTGGAGTACAGGAAAGAGATAGAGAGCCAGGTAGTCTGATGTCATAACAATAACCTTACCCTCAATGCCAGCAAAATAAAAGAACTGTTCATTCACTTCAGGAGGGGGATGGAGTACCTGGTCCTTTTGCATCAGTTGTGCTGAGGCCGATAGTGTTGAGAGCTTCAAATTCCTGGGTGTGAACATCACCAGCAACCTGCCTTGGTCCAACCACATAAGCATACTATGGCCAAAAAAAGCATGCCAACTCCTCCAGAGGCTGAAGAAATTCTTCATGTCCTTTTTGACTCTCACCAATTTTTATAGATGCAGTACAGAAAAACACCCTATCTGGATGCACCACAGTTTGCTATGGCAACTGCTCGGTCTAAGACCGACACGGTGGGTGGTGATGGCCCAAGCACAATGGGAGAGAGAGGCAGGATGAACAGTTCACTGAATTTTAATAAGAACTGTACAGAGCAAAAGGAAAATAATAAACTCTAGACCAACAGGGAAATATCTAATGCCAACACTGTGGCTCAGTGGCAGTAACTTAATACCAAATTAAAACCGCACCTTTCTGGTGTTAATCTAAATTGTAGTTGTAGGGACTCCTAAATTTCAATAGGCAGAATTCACCCAGACTGTTAAGGGTTAGGTTCACCGTGTATGTTATTGTACGTTATTATGTTTTGGGGGCGGGTTTTTTCTTATATATACGACGTCGCCATTTGTTGATGGGCTCGATAAAGTGTATATTAGAAGTAATTACACTCACGTTGATTTTTGTCGACACTCCTACACTGGTGACTCCAACACTCCTCCGAATGATTCCGGAGTGATTTTGCTTGTTCTACAATCATGGCTACAAATGCCATTGCTCTCAAGATCCCTGAATTCTGGCAGGAACGTGCCACCATTTGGTTCAGTCAGGCAGAGGCTCAGTTCACAGTGGAGGGAATCTCACAAGCCAACACGATATATTACCTCATTGTCACAGCGTTAGACAGCCAACGTGATGAGCACCCTACAACATCCCCCCCACCCCAGAAGTCGGCAGGTACGGGACTCTTAAGCAACTCGTTCTAGAGACTTCTGAACTTTCCGAATCTAAATGCTCCCATCGGCTCCTCTCACTGCCCAGCTTAGGCAGCTCCAAGCCGCCAGAGTTGATGGACCATATGTTGTCCCTCCTTGGTGACATCAGTCATGTTTCATCTTCAGTGAGCTTTTCCTGCAATAACTACCAGACGAGGTGCTATCAGCTCTGGTTGGCTCTCCCCTCAAAGGCCTCCGGGCTCTGCGGCTGGACAACTTCACTGCCTTGCCGCCACCTGAACATGAGACAATCGCCGGGGCTCAATGACAGTCTCCTATCCTCTGTTTCTACCATGAGAGGTTTGGGTAAAGAGCTAAGAACTGCCACTCACCCTGTGGGTTCAAGAAGTCGGAAAACAGAGCAGCCAGCGGCCATTATCTGCTATGGGCATTGGCAGGTCAGGTGGTTTGTTATTCATTGCATACACTGTTTCCGGGCACCAGTTCCTCTGTGACATGGCCACTCAGCTGAGCATCCTGCTTGTGTCTAAGCTGGGTGTACAAACTGGGGAATGTGGACCATCTCTCAAGGTTGCGAACGGCAGTGCCATCTGGACTTTTGGTAAAAGTGAGATGGCGTTGGGCTTCAGCAGGCAGAAGTTCCGCTGGAATTTTGTGTTGGCAGCGGTGTCTACACCCCTGCTGGGAGCCAACTACCTCCGTGCCAACAGCCTTCTCGTTGACGTCCAGAACGGGCACCTCATCAATACCTCCCTCTCTGGCACGCTCAGTACCATTGGCACTTCAAAGTTGTCCAGCGTCCTATCCACCTCCGACGTCTTCCCCTGCCTCCTCACGGAGTTCCAGGACCTGACCAAGCCCACCTTCTCCTCCTCCACTGGTAAACATGAGGTGAAGTACCACATCCGCACCACCGGCCCGCCCGTTCACACCCATGCCAGGCGCCTTAACCCGGAGCAGTTAGCCGTTGCCAAGGCTGTCTGACGCCATGGAGCGCTGGGGCATTGTCAGGCAATCCAGCAGTCCATGGGCTTCCCCTCTCCACATCATGCGAAAACCAGGAGGGCGGGTGGTGTCTATATAGCGATTACCACTGCCTCAATGAGACCAGAAGCCCTGACTAATACCTGATCCCGTACATCCAGGATTTCTCTGCCAGCTTGGCAGGAAAAATTAGTTTCTCGAAGATAGACCTCATTCGTGGTTAACTCCAGGTCCCAAGTGACATTCCTAAAACCGCGGTTATTAGACAGTTCAGTTTGTTTGAGTTCCTTTGAAAGCCATTTGAGCTGAAGAATGTGGCCCAGACCTTTTCTCATTCTCAAGCCATTCCTGTTTGTTTACCTAGATGACGTTTTGGTAGCCAGTTCTTCTAAGGACGAACATCTCTTACACTTGAGAACCCTTTTTGAACACCTTAGTCAGCATGGTCTTATCGTCAACCCGGCGAAGTGCCAGTTTGGATTGTTGAATGTCAATTTCCTCGGACACTGTGTCAATGCAACAGGGGCAGATCACCTGCCAGCTAAAGTTGAGGCCATTAAGAGTTTCCCTTAGCCAATCACTGTTGAGGCCCTGCAGGAGTTTTTGGGCATGGTGAACTTTTATCACCGTTTTGTCCCCAAAGCGGCTCAGTTCATACGCCACTTCTATGCGGCACTTAAGGGCAAAGCAGCCAAGCACATCATGGACTGGACAGAGGAAATGTCCAAAGCATTCTTGGACACTAAGAAGCCCTTGTCCAATGCAACGCTGCTGGCACACCCCCTTCCAGACGTGCCAATTGCTCTCACCATGGATGCGTCAGATTGCGCGGTTGGTGCGGTGCATGAGCAGTTGGACAATGGTGTTTGGCAGCCTCTCACCTTTTTTTGCCATCAGCTTCACCCCTGAGAACGCAAGTACAGCACATTCGACCGAGAGCTTCTCAGCTGTGCATGGCAGTGCAGCATTTTCATTTTCTACTAGGGGTCTATCCATTTATGGCTTTTATTGATCATAAGCCCCTAACATTCGCTGTGGCTAAGGTTTCTGAATATTGGTCTGCTCAACAGCAGCACCGTCTTTCTTTTATTTCAGAGGTCACTCCGGACATCCAGCAAATCGCAGGAGAAGCGTAACCTCATAGCTGGCTGCCATTCCTGGGCCTTCACTGGTGTTGTCCATTTGGGTCTGCTCTACGCTTAGATGGCGACAGGCCATGTTCCAGCCGCTGTGTTCGGCAGACACAGGGTTGAAATTGGTGGACATTGCTTTCGATGACAGCGTGTTTGCGTTTCATTATTGTGTGATGTGTCAACGGGCGACCCAGGGCCAGTTATGCCAGCGAGCTGGCGAAGGCGTATTTTCGATATGGTCCACGGGCCTTCTCACCCAAGCCAGAGGGCACTGCAGAAACTGGTGACAGAAAAGTTTGTGTGGCACGGGCTTAAGAAGGACATCAGGGACTGGGGTAGTGCTTGCTTGACGTGTCAACGCACAAAGGTGCATCAACAAGCTCCTTTGGCTCCTTTCACAGTCCCTGAGCGGCATTTCGACCACATGAATGTGGATTTGGTTGGCCTGTTGCCCCGTCCTGCGGGTTTACTCAACTCCTCACCATCGTTGATAGGACCACACGTTGGCCAGAGGCAGTGTCACTGTCGTCCATTTCAGCCTCGGAGATGGTGCGAGCATTTGTTGACTCCTGGATCACTTGGTTCAACATCCTGTCCGATAACCCTTCAGACTGAGGGACGCAGTTTACACCCGAGCTTTGTGTGTGGTTGCCCATGATCTGGGAGTCAAACAGCACCGGATCACAGCTTATCACCCTCGGGTCAATGGTCTGTGTGAGTGGTTCCACTGTTCAATGAAAACCGCTCTCCATGCATACTTCAGTGACGGTTGTTGGGTAGACAGGCTGCCGTGGGTCCTGTTGGGCCTGAGGACCACCCCCAAGGCGGACCTTCAGTCCTCTTCCTCAGAGCTCGTTTTCCAGCAACCGTTGCAGGTGGCTGGTGAGTTTCTCCCAACACCCACAGTCCCATGGTCAGCTTCACAGCAGCGGTTGGCTTTTATGGACAGCGCCAAAACTTTCACTCCTGTGCCCACTATGCAGCATGGCCTGCCGCAGTCGCACCTGTTGCCGGGTCTGCGTGAGACAAAATATGTGCTCATGTGTCATGATGGACATTGGGGTCCTTACGATGGCCCATTCTGTGTGTTGGAAGCGGGGGATAAGTTTTTTACGCTGGACTTTGGAGGCATCCTGGACAGTGTTTCTGTGGATCATCTCAAGCCTGCCCAATTGGACCTGGGCTCTCCGGGGAAGTGGCACAACCCCTGTGGAGGGACCAGCCTCCCACCTCCAGACCTTCTGACATTGACTGTACTTCCTCCCCGGCACCTGCCCATGAAGGCAGGACTACTCCTGGCTGACTTTTGAGGGCCCCTGCTCATTTGACTTCATCTGCCAGGGTAAAATCTGCAGGGCCTGTGTAGGGACTCCTTAATTCACCCAGATTATTAAGGGTTAAGTTCGCCGATGTATGTTACATGTTACATTGTTACATTTTGGGGTGGGTTTTTTTCTTTCATACACAACATCACCATTTATTGGCGGGTTCAATAAAGTGTACGTTAGAAGTAATTAAACTCGTGTCAATTTTTGTCGACACTCCTACCTAGTCTTCTTTCCTGGAACGTGGACAAAGGTAAGCAGGGAGTGTTGTCTTTGCTGTGTTTTCGACAAGACTCAAAAAGCTGAAACAAAAGGAAGGGAGTTAAATACAACCACAAAGAATCCCTAATTGGCAGAAATGTGCATTCTCACGAGTGTGATTGCCTACTCCTTTCAGCTGCCTGCCTCTGTGGGCGCCCAGACTCCGTGGTTGTGACAAAGACTGTAAGAAACAGTCCTGTGGATTTATGGAAGTTTTCTCTTCTACCCCCCCCCCAACCCCCAACTCTCATCAGGCAGAAAATACAAAAGCCTGAAAAGACATATAGTACTACCAGTCTCAAGAACAGCTTCTAACCTGATATTATAAGACTATTGAATGGTCTTTTCGCTTGTATGATAAGATAGACTCTTGACCTCGCAATATGCCTTGCCATGGCCTTGTCTGACTGCATTGCACTTTTTCTGTAAACGTAACACTGTAGCGGTGTGCTACACACAGTGCTAGAATAACCACACGGAGTCGGTGAGTTAGAGTTGCGATGAAAGAGATTTATTCAAACTTCACGGCCTGTTTTAAAGCCTTCCCGTTCCCGCCCTCCCTGGGCGGGATTGCTGTGGGGAATGCATATTCCCAGACCCTTTCCGCACGCGGGATTTTCCCCCTGCTGGTGAAGATGGTCTGGCGCCCTTTTTGGGGCCGGCCCTCTGCCTGCGCGCGCTGTTGTGAGCTGGTTCGTGGGTGCCAGAAAATGGGTCACCACATAACCCCCCCCCCAGAACCGGTGGTACCTCCCCCAATGTCCACAGTCTGGATTGGCCTCTGTTTGGGGGGTCTGCCCCTGCACCGCAGTGCCTGAGCCTGGACCAGCTGCGCCAAGTCCACATGGGCCGGTTTGAGTCAGTCCACCGTGAAAACCTCCTCTCTCCCCCCAATGTCCAGCACGAACATGGACCCGTTGTTCCTGATCACCTTAAACGGCCCCTCGTAGGGCCGCTGTAGCGGTGCCCGGTGTCCGCCCCGTCATACAAAAAGAAACCTACAGTTCTGCAGGTCTTTGGGTACGCAGGTCGGGATCTGTCCGTGCTGTGAAGTGGGGATGGGGGCCAGGTTACCGAGCCTCTCCCGTAGTCTGTCCAGGACTGCTGCGGGTTCTTCCTCTTGCCCCCTTGGGGCTGGTATGAACTCTCCTGGGACGACCAGGGGTGCGCCGTACACCAACTCGGCCGACGAGGTGTGTAGATCATCCCTGGGCGCCGTGTGGATTCCGAGCAGGACCCAGGGAAGCTTGTCCACCCAGTTAGGCCCCTCCAGGTGGGCCATGAGAGCCGACTTCAGGTGACGGTGGAAGCGCTCCACTAGTCCGTTCGACTGTGGGTGGTAGGCAGTTGTGTGGTGTAGCCGAGATCCTAAAAGGTTGGCCATAGCCGACCACAGGCTGGAGGTGAACTGGGCGCCCCTGTCGTAATGTGGGCCGGTACCCCGAAGCGGGCTACCCAGGTTGCGATCAGTGCTCGGGCGCAGGATTCGGAGGTGGTGTCGGTGAGCGGGACTGCCTCTGGCCATCTGGTGAACCGGTCTATCATAGTTAGGAGGTACCGCGCTCCTCGTGACACTGGCAAGGGCCCCACGATATCCACATGGATGTGGTCGAATCTCCGGCGGGTGGGTTCGAACCGCTGCGGTGGAGCCTTGGTATGCCGCTGCACCTTGGCCGTTTGGCACTGCATGCACGTTTTGGTCCATTCACTGACCTGCTTACGAAGTCCATGCCACATGAACCTGTTGGCGACCAGCTGGACGGTTGTCCTGATGGAGGGGTGCGTTAAATTGTGAATGGACTCGAAAACCCGCCGGCGCCAGGCTGCTGGGACGACGGGGCGGGGTTGGCCGGTAGCTACGTCACATAGTAGGGTCCTCTCACCTGGGCCTACGGGGAGGTCTTGGAGTTGCAAACCGGAGACTGCAGTCCTGTAACTGGGGATCTCAGCGTCTGCCTGCTGTGCCTCTGCCAGCACTGCATAGTCCACCCCCTGGGACAGGGCCTGTATGGTCGGTCTGGAAAGTGCGTCTGCCACGACGTTGTCCTTTCCAGAGACATGCCGGATGTCCATCGTGTACTCGGAGATGTAGGACAGATGTCGCTGCTGGCGGGACGACCAGGGGTCGGACGCCTTCATGAACGCAAAGGTAAGCGGTTTGTGGTCTGTGAACGCGGTGAAGGACCTACCTTCTAAGAAGTACCTGAAATGCCGGATTGCCAGGTATAGTGCCAATAGCTCCCGGTCGAAAGCACTGTATTTGAGTTCAGGTGGTCGTAGGTGTTTGCTGAAGAATGCCAGGGGTTGCCAGCGACCTTCGATGAGTTGTTCCAGCACTCCACCGACCGCTGTGTTGGATGCATCCACTGTGAGGGCAGTAGGAACGTCCGTTCTGGGGTGCACTAGCATCGCGGCGTTTGCCAAGGCCTCTTTGGTTTTAACGAAAGCGGTTGCGGCCTCTTCGTCCCAGGTAATGTTTTTGCCCTTACCCGACATTAGAGTGAACAGGGGGCGCATGGTTCGGGCTGCTGAGGGGAGGAAACGGTGGTAGAAATTCACCATACCCACGAATTCCTACAGGCCTTTGATTGTGTTGGGTCAGGGGAAGTTGCAGACCACGTCTACCTTGGCGGGCAGCGGGGTTGCCCCGTCTTTAGTAATCCTGTGGCCCAGGAAGTCGATGGTGTCGAGTCCGAACTGGCATTTGGCTGGGTTGATTGTAAGGCCGAATTCACTCAGGCGGGAGTAGAGCTGGTGGAGGTGGGACAGATGCTCCTGCCGACTACTGCTTGCTATGAGGATGTCGTCCAAATAGATGAATGCAATGTCCAGGTCGCATCCCACTGCGTCCATTAGCCACTGGAAAGTCTGTGCGGCATTCTTTAGACCAAACGGCATTCGGAGGAATTCAAAAAGTCCAAACGGGGTGATAAGTGCTGTTTTGGGGATGTCGTCCGGATGTACAGGGATTTGATGGTATCCCCAGACGAGGTCTACCTTGTGCCTTGTAGGTTTGTTGCGAAGTCTTGAATGTGCGGCACAGGGTAGCGGTCTGGCATTGTAGCCTCGTTCAGTCTGCGGTAGTCACCGCATGGTCTCCAGCCCCCCCATTGCCTTGGGCACCATGTGAAGGGGGGAGGCCCATGGGCTGTCGGACCATCGTATGATCCCCAATTCCTCCATCTTCTTGAACTCCTCCTTCGCCAGTCGGAGCTTGTCCGGGGGAAGCCTTCAAGCACGGGCGTGGAGGGGTGGTCCCTGGGTCGGGATGTGGTGCTGTACTCTGTGTCTGGGCATTGCTGCCACGTACTGCAGTGTCAGTACTGATGGGAAATTCGCCAGGACCCTGGTGAATTCGTTGTCTGACATCGTGATGGAGTCCAGGTATGGGGCTGGCAACTGTGCTTCACCCAGGGAGAAAGTTTGAAAAGTCTTGGCGTGGACTAATCGCTTCCCTTGCAGGTCGACCAGCAGGCTGTGGGCTTGTAGAAAATCCGCCCCCAGGAGTGGTTGGACCACAGCGGTCAGTGTGAAGTCCCACATGAACCGGCTGGAGCTGAACTGTAGCCACACCGTGCGGGTGCCATAGGTTCGTATTGTGCTGCCATTTGCGGCCCTCAGGGTGGGTCCCGGTTCTCTGTTGCGGGTATCATAACTCGTTGGAGGTAAGACGCTGATCTCCGCTCCGGTGTCGACCAAAAAGCGGCGTCCCGACTGCTTGTCCCAGACGTACAGGAGACTGTCCTGATGGCAGCCGCCGCAGATATAAGCAGCGGCTAGCCCTGGCGTTTCCCGGGAATTTGCAGGGTGATCTGCAGCGGCGGGCCTCTGTGCCCCACTGCTGGTGGTAGAATCACCATTGTTCGTTGGGCTCCTCACTCCCGTCGCCGGGTTTTGTAGGCTCTGCTGCCGGGCCTGGTCTGGTCTGTCATTGGGCATGCGGCTTGGTGATCTGTGTGACGGGCACCCCTCTCTCTTTCCTGGCATTCCACAGCACATCTGCTCGGGCCGCCACCTCCCGGGGCTCGCTGAAATCTGCGTCGGACAGCAGCAGGCATATGTCCTCGGGCAGTTGCTCTAGGAACGCCTGCTCAAACATGAGGCAGGGTTTGTGTCCTTCAGCCAGGGCCAGCATCTCGTTCATTAATGCCAATGGCAGCCTGTCTCCCAAACCATCCAGGTGCATTAAGAGGCGTGCTCGTTCGCGCCGTGAGAGTCCGAAAGTCCTTATGAGCAGGGCTTTGAATGCTGTGTATTTGCCGTCCTCCGGGGGCAACTGTATAAACTCCTCAAATTGTGCAGCAGTCTCCTGGTCGAGTGAGCTCAGCACATAGTAGTAGCGAGTGGACTCCGAGGTTATCTGCCGAATGTGGAATTGTGCTTCTGCCTGTTCAAACCCTAAATGGAGTCGCTTCGTCCAGAAGCTTGGCAGTTTTAATGAAACTGCGTGAACAGATGCAGCGTCGGTCATCTCTGGTCCAAATATCGTTTGGGCTGTCGGGGTCACCAATTGTAGCGGTGTGCTACACACAGCGCTAAAATAACCACACGGAGTCGGTGAGTTAGAGTTGCGATGAAAGAGATTTATTCAAACTTCGCGGCCTGCTTTAAAGCCTTCCCATTCCCGCTCTCCCTGGGCAGGACTACTGTGGGGAATGCATATTCCCAGACCCTTTCCGTGCGCGGGATTTTCACCCTGCTGGTAAAGATGGCCTGGCGCCCTTTCTAGGGCCGGCCCTCTGCCTGCGCGCGCTGTTGTGAGCTGGTTCATGTGTGCCAGAAAGTGGGTCACCACAACACTTTATTCTACATTTGTTATTACTTCTCCCTTTTATTACCTCTACGTACTGATGTGATGAAATTAACTGTATGGACAGCATGCAAAGCAGTTTATAATACAACAGTATATATGGCAATAATAAACCAGATTACCAAAAGCAAAGATTATGTATCTAATTAGGTTAAACTGGTGTAAATCAAAATCACATGCAATTTAATTTACAAGCCATAGAACATTTTGTTTCACTGATTCTTGCAAAAGAAGGTTGTAAGAAATTATGAAATTATTTGGAATAGAAACACACACACACACACACACACACACACACACACACACACACACACACACACACACACACACACACACAGAATTATAAGTCTTCCTCAGTGTACCTACAAATGAACCCACGCATACAAATGAACATTTGGGAGACGACAGAATGGATTTCCCAGCTGCAGTGGAGCTACAGGCTGCTTCCGCCATGTGGGAACTTGGTCCATAGCCCTGATAACGATTTGCAAACTGCTCAAGTTACAAATCGTTCACAGGAATGGAACCCTGGCATAATCTGGGCAGGACCTGCATCTTAAAATGAAGAGCTTGTTGTTCCTTTCGGAAACATTGTGGTCAATCAGGTTGCATCAAAGTTTATTCGACGTAATACTGCATTTATCAAACAGGGAATTATTTTCAATGTAGTTGGAATTGTATTCCCTGAGCCAAGAAAGGGGAAAATCTTCTTTTGAGACTAGAATAAGATATCCTCAATATAAAGTAAGAGTCAGCAAGAAGAATCTAAATATGTTGGCATTCAGTGACACTTCTACTGTCACATTCCCCATGATCAACATTACCAGTGAACAGCGGAGTACTGGATACAAGAGCAGGACAGAGTCTCTGTATCTCACAAGAAGTAACTCATTACAGTTGGAACATTATCTACATATCATAAATCAGGAGAGTCATGCATATTCTCCTTTTTCTGGCTGAGTGTACTTCCAGTTCTCAAGAGCCTTGATGTTAACCAGTAAAAATCAGTCTGCTTAATTGGCATCACATCTGCTATCTTGTACCCTTGGTCTAAATACACCACTGTGCTACTGGATGTTAGACTTCCTAACAGTGGATTTTAGTAAGGCATTTGACTAGGTTCCACACAGTAGGCTTATTCAGAAAGTCAGAAGGCATGGGATCCAGGGGAGTTTGGCCAGGTGGATTCAGAATTGGCTTGCCTGGAGAAGGCAGAGGGTCATGGTGGAGGGAGTACATTCAGATTGGAGGATTGTGACTAGTGGTGTCCCACAAGGATCTGTTCTGGGACCTCTACTTTTCGTGATTTTTATTAACAACCTGGATGTGGGGGTAGAAGGGCGGGTTGGCAAGTTTGCAGACGACACAAAGGTTGGTGGTGTTGTAGATAGTGTAGAGGCTTGTCAAAGATTGCAGAGAGACATTGATAGGATGCAGAAGTGGGCTGAGAAGTGGCAGATGGAGTTCAACCCGGAGAAGTGTGAGGTGGTACACTTTGGAAGGACAAACTCCAAGGCAGAGTGCAAAGTAAATGGCAGGTAGTGTGGAGGAGCAGAGGGATCTGGGGGTACATGTCCACAGATCCCTGAAAGTTGCCTCACAGGTGGATAGGGTAGTTAAGAAAGCTTATGGGGTGTTAGCTTTCATAAGTTGAGGGATAGAGTTTAAGAGTCGCGATGTAATGATGCAGCTCTATAAAACTCTGGTTTGGCCACACTTGGAGTACTGTGCCCAGTTCTGGTCGCCTCACTATAGGAAGGATGTGGAAGCATTGGAAAGGGTACAGAGGAGATTTACCAGGATGTTGCCTGGTTTAGAGAGTATGCATTATGATCAGAGATTAAGGGAGCTAAAGCTTTACTCTTTGGAGAGAAGGAGGGAGACATGATAGAGGTGTACAAGATAATAAGAGGAATAGATAGAGTGGATAGCTAGCGCCTCTTCCCCAGGGCACTACTGCTCAATACAAGAGGACATAGCTGTAAGGTAAGGGGTGGGAAGTTCAAGGGGGATATTAGAGGAAGGTTTTTTACTCAGAGAGTGGTTGGTGCGTGGAATGCACTGCCTGAGTCAGTGGTGGAGGCAGATACACTAGTGAAGTTTAAGAGACTATTAGACAGGTATATGGAGGAATTTAAGGTGGGGGGCTTATATGGGAGGCAGAGTTTGAGGTTCGGCACAACATTGTGGGCCGAAGGGCCTGTACTGTGCTGTACTATTCTATGTTCTAACCAACAGATAGTCAGGATACATAACATCTCCTCTCCACCCCCACCCCATCATCATCAGAACAGGTGCCCCCTCCTCCCTGGGGCTGTGTGCTGAGCCCAATGCTGTACACTCTGCTCACACATGATTGCATGGCCAAACTCTTTGTGATATTCTCCGATAACTCAACATTGGTGGGTCTCATCACAGACAACGACGAAACGGCCTCCAGAGAAGCGGTGGAAGAGCCTGATGACTGCTGCCAGGCAAGTGACCTCTTCCTCAACGTCAACAACATAAAGGAGATAGTTATTGACTTCAGAAGCACTTGCACCACACACACACACACACACACACACACACACACACACACACACACACACACACACACACACACACACACAGCTCTTTACATCAGCAATGGAAACTGTAAGCAGTTTCAAACCCCTGGGAGTGCACATCTCATATGCCTCTCATGGTCCCAGAACGCATCCTACACAATCAAGAAAGCTCGCCAATGCCCTTACTGTCTGAGGAGGCTGAAGAGAACTGGACAATGCACATCAATGCATCGAACCTTCTACGGATATGCAGTGGAGAGCATCCTAACAGGCTGCATCACTACGGTATGGAAACTGCACTGTGGAGGACAGGAAACCCTACAACAGGTAGTCAAAACTGCCAAACACATCACCAACACCAGTCTACCCACCATCAAGCTCTTATATTCAGAAGGGTGCCAGAAGACAGCCAGCAGTAATGGCTGCTTGCATGGATAAGTGCCAGGAGAAATATTGGCGGGGAGGGATGAATGGATGGGGGAATAATGGAGGGAGCGATCCCTATGGAAAGCAGAAAGAGGGAAAGAAGTAAAGATATGTTTGGTGGTAGGATCCCTTTGGAGATGGAGGAAGTTGTGGAGGATAATGGGTGGTAGGTAAGGACAAGAGGAACTCTATCACTGTGAAGGCAGCAGGAAGAGGGGGTGAGTGTGGAAGTTTGGGAGATGGAGGAGATGCAGGTGAGGGCAGCACCATGTTGGAGGGAAGTGACAGAAATGGACCAGTTGAATTTAAGGCCAGGGTGAAAGTTGGAGGCAAAGTTGTTGAAATTGACAAACTCAACATAGGTGCCTGAAGCAGCACCAATGCAGTCATCAGTGTAGCAGAGGAAGAGTTGGGGAGTATTTCTGGGTAAGTCTGGGAACATAGACTGTTCTACATAGACAACAAACAGGCAGGCATAGCTGGGGCCCATGCAGGTGCCCATAGCTACCCTGCGAGTCTGGAGAAAGTGGGAGTAGGGTGGTAGTTGATTCCTTTATTGAGAAAGAAGCAGAGAGCTTTAAGCCTTCTCGATGGAGTGTATAGGGACTGGACATCCCTGTATTATCCTTTTAAGTTTTTTTATTATTATGTTCTTGATCTTATTGCATTTTTTGTGTTGCATCAGATCCAGAGTAACAATTATTTCATTCTCCTTTACACTTACGCACTGGAAATGGCATTAAACAATCTTGAAATATTAATTTTCCACACCACTGATGCACAATGTCTGTCCCATTTACAAAGTGTACAGCAGTTTCTTGTGTAAGCTCTGTGGAAGCATTTAGCAAACTGTGACTAACGTAACATCAACAAAGAACCGCCACCACCACATACAAGTACCCCTATGAGTCACACACTAAACTGATTTCAAGTATATTTCATTAGTCTTTCATTTTCACTGTATCTAAATCCTGGAACTCCCTACCCTATAGCACGTTTGAAATACATTGATCAGAAGAATGGCATCAGTTCAAGAGGTACAGTAGCTCACAAGCAAATTCTGAAGAGCAATTAGGAGAGGAAATAAGTCAAGGTTGAAAATAAATTTATTATAAAAGTACATATATAGAAACATAGAAACATAGAAAATAGGTGCAGGAGTAGGCGATTCGGCCCTTCGAGCCTGCACTGCCATTTATTATGATCATGGCTGATCATCCAACTCAGAACCCCGCCCCAGCCTTCCCTCCATACCCCCTGACCCCCGTAGCCACAAGGGCCATATCTAACTCCCTCTTAAATATAGCCAATGAACTGGCCTCAACTGTTTCCTGTGGCAGAGAATTCCACAGATTCACCACTCTCTGTGTGAAGAAGTTTTTCCTAATCTCGGTCCTTAAAGGCTTCCACTCTATCCTCAAACTGTGGCCCCTCGTTCTGGACTTCCCCAACATCGGGAACAATCTTCCTGCATCTAGCCTGTCCAATCCCTTTAGGATCTTATACGTTTCAATTAGATCCCCCCTCAATCTCCTAAATTCCAATGAGTACAAGCCCAGTTCATCTAGTCTTTCTTCATATGAAAGTCCTGCCATCCCAGGAATCAATCTGGTGAACCTTCTTTGTACTCTCTCTATGGCAAGGATGTCTTTCCTCAGATTAGGGGACCAAAACTGCACACAATACCCTAGGTGTGGTCTCACCAAGGCCTTGTACAACTGCAGTAGTACCTCCCTGCTCCTGTACTCGAATCCTCTCGCTATAAATGCCAGCATACCATTCGCCTTTTTCACCGCCTGCTGTACCTGCCTGCCCACTTTCAATGACTGGTGTATAATGACACCCAGGTCTCGTTGCACCTCCCCTTTTCCTAATCGGCCACCATTCAGATAATAATCTGTTTTCCTATTTTTGCCACCAAAGTGGATAACTTCACATTTATCCACATTAAATTGCATCTGCCATGAATTTGCCCACTCACCCAACCTATCCAAGTCATCCTGCATCCTCTTAGCATCCTCCTCACAGCTAACACTGCCACCCAGCTTCGTGTTATCCGCAAACTTGGAGATGCTGCATTTAATTCCCTCATCCAAGTCATTAATATATATTGTAGACAACTGGGGCCCCAGCACTGAGCCTTGCGGTACCCCACTAGTCACCGCCTGCCATTCTGAAAAGGTCCCGTTTATTCCCACTCTTTGCTTCCTGTCTGCTAACCAACTCTCCACCCACACCAATACCTTACCCCCAATACCATGTGCTTTAAGTTTGCACACTAATCTCCTGTGTGGGACCTTGTCAAAAGCCTTCTGAAAATCCAAATATACCACATCCACTGGTTCTCCCCTATCCACTCTACTAGTTACATCCTCAAAAAATTCTATGAGATTCGTCAGACATGATTTTCCTTTCACAAATCCATGCTGACTTTGTCCGATCATTTCACCACTTTCCAAATGTGCTGTTATCACATCCTTGATAACTGACTCCAGCAGTTTCCCCACCACCGACGTTAGGCTAACCGGTCTATAATTCTCTGGTTTCTCTCTCCCTCCTTTTTTAAAAAGTGGAGTTACATTAGCCACCCTCCAATCCTCAGGAACTAGTCCAGAATCTAATGAGTTTTGAAAAATTATCACTAATGCATCCACTATTTCTTGGGCTACTTCCTTAAGCACTCTGGGATGCAGACTATCTGGCCCTTCAACTTACCTAACACCACTTCCCTACTAACATGTATTTCCCTCAGTTACTCCATCTCACTGGACCCTCTGTCCCCTACTATTTCTGGAAGATTATTTATGTCCTCCTTAGTGAAGACAGAACCAAAGTAATTATTCAATTGGTCTGCCATGTCCTTGCTCCCTATAATCAATTCACCTGTTTCTGTCTGCAGGGGACCTACATTTGTCTTTACCAGTCTTTTCCTTTTTACATATCTATAAAAGCTTTTACAGTCAGTTTTTATGTTTCCTGCCAGTTTTCTCTCATAATCTTTTTTCCCCTTCCTAATTAAGCCCTTTGTCCTCCTCTGCTGAACTCTGAATTTCTCCCAGTCCTCAGGTGAGCCACTTTCTCTGGCTAATTAGTATGCTTCTTCTTTGGAATTGATACTATCCCTAATTTCTCTTGTCAGCCACGGGTGCACTACCTTCCTTGATTTATTCTTTTGCCAAACTGGAATGAACAATTGTTGTAGTTCATCCATGCAACCTTTAAATGCTTGCCATTGCATATCCACCATCAATCCTTTAAGTGTCATTTGCCAGTCTATCTTAGCTAATTCAAGTCTCATACCTTCAAAGTTACCCCTCTTTAAGTTCAGAACCTTTGTTTCTGAATTAGCTATGTCACTCTCCATCTTAATGAAGAATTCCACCATATTATGGTCACTCTTACCCAAGGGGCCTCTCACGACAAGATTGCTAATTAACCCTTCCTCATTGCTCAAAACCCAGTCCAGAATAGCCTGCTCTCTAGTTGGTTTCTCGACATGTTGGTTCAAAAAACCATCCCGCATATATTCCAAGAAATCCTCTTCCTCAGCACCTTTACCAATTTGATTCACCCAATCTACATGTAGATTGAAGTCACCCATTATAACTGCTGTTCCTTTATTGCACACATTTCTAATTTCCTGTTTAATACCATCTCCGACCTCACTACTACTGTTAGGTGGCCTGTACACAACTCCCACCAGCGTCTTCTGCCCCTTAGTGTTACGCAGCTCTACCCATATCAATTCCACATCTTCCCGGCTTATGTCCTTCCTTTCTATTGCGTTAATCTCTTCTTTAACCAGCAACGCCACCCCACCTCCCCTTCCTTCATGTCTATCCCTCCTGAATATTAAATATCCCTGAATGTTGAGCTCCCATCCCTGGTCCCCCTGGAGCCATGTCTCTGTGATCCCAACTATATCATAATCATTAATAACAATCTGCACTTTCAATTCATCCACCTTATTACGAATGCTCCTTGCATTGACACACAAAGCCTTCAGGCACTCTTTTACAACTCTCTTAGCCCTTATACAATTATGCTGAAAAGTGGCCCTTTTTAATGCTTGCCCTGGATTTGTCGGCCTGCCACTTTTACTTTTCTCCATAGTAATTTTTGCTTCTACCCTCACTATACACCCCTCTGTCTCTCTGCACTGGTTCCCGTCCCCCTGTTGTGAACTAACCTACTCACGCCTTGCCTCTTTAATTTGATTCCCACCCCCCAACCATTCTAGTTTAAAGTCACCTCAGTAGCCCCTGCTAATCTCCCTGCCAGGATATTGGTCCCCCTAGGATTCAAGTGCAACCCGTCCTTTTTGTACAGGTCACGCCTGCACCAAAAGAGGTCCCAATGATCCAAAAACTTGAATTCCTGCCCCCTGCTCCAATCCCTCAGCCACGCATTTATCCTCCACCTCATCGCATTCCTACTCTCATTGTCGCGTGGCACAGGCAGTAATCCTGAGATTACTACATTTGCGGTCCTTTTTCTCAACTCCCTTCCTAGCTCCCTATATTCTCCTTTCAGGACCTCATCCCTTTTCCTACCTATGTCATTGGTACCTATATGTACCATGACCTCTGGCTCCTCACCCTCCCACTTCAGGATATAGAAACATAGAAAATAGGTGCAGGAGTAGGCCATTCGGCCCTTCGAGCCTGCACCGCCATTTATTATGATCATGGCTGATCATCCAACTCAGAACCCCACCCCAGCCTTCCCTCCATACCCCCTGACCCCCGTAGCCACAAGGGCCATATCTAACTCCCTCTTAAATATAGCCAATGAACTGGCCTCAACTGTTTCCTGTGGCAGAGAATTCCACAGATTCACCACTCTCTGTGTGAAGAAGTTTTTCCTAATCTCGGTCCTAAAAGGCTTCTCCTCTATCCTCAAACTGGGACCCCTCGTTCTGGACTTCCCCAACATCAGGATCAATCTTCCTGCATCTAGCCTGTCCAATCCCTTTAGGATCTTATACGTTTCAATCAGATCCCCCCTCAATCTCCTAAATTCCAACGAGTACAAGCCCAGTTCATCCAGTCTTTCTTCATATGAAAGTCCTGCCATCCCAGGAATCAATCTGGTGAACCTTCTTTGTACTCCCTCTATGGCAAGGATGTCTTTCCTCAGATTAGGGGACCAAAACTGCACACAATACTCCAGGTGTGGTCTCACCAAGGCCTTGTACAACTGCAGTAGTACCTCCCTGCTCCTGTACTCGAATCCTCTCGCTATAAATGCCAGCATACCATTCGCCTTTTTCACCGCCTGCTGTACCTGCATGCCCACTTTCAATGACT
Source organism: Mobula birostris (assembly GCF_030028105.1). NCBI lineage: Eukaryota > Metazoa > Chordata > Chondrichthyes > Myliobatiformes > Myliobatidae > Mobula > Mobula birostris. Next base: position 36,555,664 of record NC_092390.1, read on the forward strand.
GGTGTATAATGACACCCAGGTCTCGTTGCACCTCCCCTTTTCCTAATCGACCACCATTCAGATAATAATCTGTTTTCCTATTTTTGCCACCAAAGTGGATAACTTCACATTTATCCACATTAAATTGCATCTGCCATGAATTTGCCCACTCACCCAACCTATCCAAGTCACCCTGCATCCTCTTAGCATCCTCCTCACAGCTAACACCGCCACCCAGCTTCGTGTCATCCGCAAACTTGGAGATGCTGCATTTAATTCCCTCATCCAAGTCATTAATATATATTGTAAACAACTGGGGCCCCAGCACTGAGCCTTGCGGTACCCCACTAGTCACCGCCTGCCATTCTGAAAAGGTCCCGGTTATTCCCACTCTTTGCTTCCTGTCTGCTAACCAACTCTCCACCCACACCAATACCTTACCCCCAATACCGTGTGCTTTAAGTTTGCACACTAATCTCCTGTGTGGGACCTTGTCAAAAGCCTTCTGAAAATCCAAATATACCACATCCACTGGTTCTCCCCTATCCACTCTACTAGTTACATCCTCAAAAAATTCTATGAGATTCGTCAGACATGATTTTCCTTTCACAAATCCATGCTGACTTTGTCCGATCATTTCGCCGCTTTCCAAATGTGCTGTTATCACATCCTTGATAACTGACTCCAGCAGTTTCCCCACCACCGACGTTAGGCTAACCGGTCTATAATTCCCTGGTTTCTCTCTCCCTCCTTTTTTAAAAAGTGGAGTTACATTAGCCACCCTCCAATCCTCAGGAACTAGTCCAGAATCTAATGAGTTTTGAAAAATTATCACTAATGCATCCACTATTTCTTGGGCTACTTCCTTAAGCACCCTGGGATGCAGACCATCTGGCCCTTCAATTTACCTAACACCACTTCCCTACTAACATGTATTTCGCTCAGTTCCTCCATCTCACTGGACCCTCTGTCCCCTACTATTTCTGGAAGATTATTTATGTCCTCCTTAGTGAAGACAGACCAAAGTAATTATTCAATTGGTCTGCCATGTCCTTGCTCCCCATAATCAATTCACCTGTTTCTGTCTGCAGGGGACCTACATTTGTCTTTACCAGTCTTTTCCTTTTTACATATCTATAAAAGCTTTTACAGTCTGTTTTTATGTTTCCTGCCAGTTTTCTCTCATAATCTTTTTTCCCCTTCCTAATTAAGCCCTTTGTCCTCCTCTGCTGAACTCTGAATTTCTCCCAGTCCTCAGGTGAGCCACTTTCTCTGGCTAATTTGTATGCTTCTTCTTTGGAATTGATACTATCCCTAATTTCTCTTGTCAGCCACGTGTGCACTACCTTCCTTGATTTATTCTTTTGCCAAACTGGGATGAACAATTGTTGTAGTTCATCCATGCAACCTTTAAATGCTTGCCATTGCATATCCACCGTCAATCCTTTAAGTGTCATTTGCCAGTCTATCTTAGCTAATTCACGTCTCATACCTTCAAAGTTACCCCTCTTTAAGTTCAGAACCTTTGTTTCTGAATTAACTATGTCACTCTCCATCTTAATGAAGAATTCCACCATATTATGGTCACTCTTACCCAAGGGGCCTCTCACGACAAGATTGCTAATTAACCCTTCCTCATTGCTCAAAACCCAGTCCAGAATAGCCTGCTCTCTAGTTGGTTCCTCGACATGTTGGTTCAAAAAACCATCCCGCATACACTCCAAGAAATCCTCTTCCTCAGCACCTTTACCAATTTGGTTCACCCAATCTACATGTAGATTGAAGTCACCCATTATAACTGCTGTTCCTTTATTGCACACATTTCTAATTTCCTGTTTAATACCATCTCCGACCTCACTACTACTTATCTTGGACACGATCAGAAATATCCCGGACCCTGGCACCAGGGAGGCAAACTACCATCCGGGTCTCTGGACTGCGTCCACAGAATCGCCTATCTGACCCCCTTACTATCGAGTCCCCTATTACAACTGCCCTCCTCTTCCTTGCCCTACCCTTCTGAGCTACAGGGCCAGACTCTGTGCCGGAGGCACGGCCACTGTCGCTTCCCCCGGGTAAGCTGTCCCCCCCAACAGTACTCAAACAGGACTCAAACAGTCACCATGTACAACTGAGATTTATTTTCTTGTAGGCATACACAGTAAGTCCAAGAAAGACAATAGAATCCATGAAGGACAGCACCCAACAGGACTGACAAACATCCAGTCGGCAAAAGACAACAAACTGCACAAATACAAAAAATATATATATTATTAAATAAATAAGCAATGAATTTTGTGAACAAGAGATGAAAGTACCTTGAAAGTTAGTCCGTAAGTTGTAAGAACAGTTCAGCGATGTGGCAAATGAAGCTGAGCGAGGTTATCCCCTCTGTTTCAAGAGTCTGAGGGTAATGGCTGTTCCTGAACCTGGTTGTGTGGATCTTGAGGCTTCTGTACATTCTTCCTGATGGCAGAATCGAGAAGAGAGCATGGCCTGGGTGCTGGGAGTCCTTGATAATGGATGTTGCTTTCTTGCAATAGCACTTCGTGCAAATTTGGTCAATGGTGGGGAGGACTTTACCCGTGATGGACTGGGCCACATCCATTAATTTTTGTAGGAGTTTCTATTCAAGAGCATTTGTGTTTCCATACTAGGCTGTGATGTAACCAGTCATCATGCTCTCCACCTCACATCTATAGAAGTTTATCAAAGTATTAGACTTCATGACGAATCTTCACAAACTCCAAAGGAAGTAGAGGCACTGCCATACTTTCTCCGTAATTGTGTGTTCTCTGGCTGCGTGGTGTGCTGACAACAACCTGGCCCTTAACACCCAGGAGGCCAAGGAGATCATTGTGGACTTCAGGCATGCTAGGAACCACACTCACGTCCCCATCTACATCAATGGAGTTGCAGTGGAGCATATATCAAGCTTCAAATTCCTTGGTGTCCATACCTCCGAGGATCTCCCCTGGTCCCTGAACTCCTCCATCCTGATCAAAAAGGCGCAACAGCGTCTCTATTTCCTGTGGAGCATCAAGAAAGCTCAGCTCTGTCCCAGGATACTGATGGACTTTTATCACTGTACCATTGAGAGCATACTCACCAACTGCATCTCAGTGTGGTATGGTAATTGTCCCGTATTGGATCGCAATGCACTCCAGCATGTGGTGAAAACTGCCCAGCGGATTATCAGCACTCAATTGCCCAACATTGAGAACATCTACCATAAACACTGCCTGGGTGGGACAAAAAGCATTATCAAGGATGCATCTCACCCTAACCATGGACTTTTTACTCTCCTCCCATCCAGTAGGCAGACAGGAGCCTCCGCTTCCACACCAGCAGGCTCAGGAAGAGCTTCTTCCCTGAGGCTGTGACCCTGCTGAACCTCACATCACAGCACTAAGCAGTATTGCATCTGTATTGTATTGTCTCAGTACTTTTATATTTGTGTGCTGTAGCATTGACTTTTTATTCGCAATTATTTTGTAAATAACACTATTCTTTGCATTTCTGGTTAGATGCTAACTACATTTCATTGGCTTTGTATCTGTACTCAGCACAATGACAATAAATTTGAATCTAATTTAATCTAATCTAATTGCATTTATGTGCTCACCCAGGACAGAACCTCTGAAAAGATAACATAGAGGAATTTAAAGTTGCTGGCATCTCCAACTCTGATCCTCTGGTGAGGACTGGCACATAGACTTCTGGTTTCCTCTTCCTGAAATCAATAATCAGCTCCTTGGTCTTCTGACATTCAGTAAGAGGTTATTGCTGTGGCATCACTCAGCCAGATTTTCCGTCTCCCTCCTGTATACTTATGTGTCACCATCTTTGATTTGGCCAATAGCAATGGTATCGTCAGCAAACTTGAATATGGCATAGGAGCTGTGCTTAGACACACAGTCATAAGTGTAAGGAGAGTAGAGCAGGGGACTAAGCACACAGCTTATGGTGCACCTGTGCTGATGGAGATTGTGGAGGAGATGCTATTGCCAATCCAAAATGAAGGAATCAGGATCCAATTGCACAAGAAGGTATTGAGTCACAATTTTGAAGCTTATTGATTAGTTTTAGGGGATGATGGTATTGAATGCTGAGCTGCAGTCGATAAAAAGTATTCTGGTGTATGCACCTTTGCTGTCCAGATGTTCCAGGGGTAAGTGAGGAGACAATGAGGTGGCATCTACCGTGGACCTTTTGTGCTGGCAGGCAAACTGGAGCAGATTCAAGTTGCTTCTCAGACGGAAGTCGACGTGTTTCGTCACCAACCTCTCAAAGCACATCTCAGTAGATGTAAGTTGGTCAGCACATGTCTTTAGCACTCAGCCATTGACGCCATCTGGGCTTAATACTTTTCCTGGGTTCACCCTTTTGAAGGATGTTCTCAAGTCGGCCTCAGAGACTGAAACCACATGGTCATTGGGGCTGTAAGAGTTCCTGAAGGATCCTTGTTGTTTTGATGGGCAAAGTGAGCATAGGAGGCATTGAGCTCATCTAGGAGCTAAGCCTTGTTGCCACCTATGTCGCCTGGTGTCACTTTGTAAGAGATAATAGCATTCAAGCTCTGCCACAGCTGTGGAGCATCCTTCAGTGATTCAGGTTTGGTCCAGAAATGCCATTTTTGCATGTGAAATGGCTTGGTCACCAAACCCCAATGCTGCATTGACCTGGCCCGCAGCAGATTGCAGGTCTCATGGTTCATCAAGGGAATATGATTGGGGAAGACTCTGAATGATATTGTGGCGACACTCTAATCTACAACAGTTTTAAACTACCGCGAGGTGGTCCTCTGGTGAGTCCTCGAACACGGCCCAGACCACCGACTGGAAGCAATCCTGTAGCTGCTCCTCAGCTCCCACGACCATCTCCTTGTTGTCTTTATCTTTGGAGCCTTGCTCTTTAGCCTCTACCTATATGCAGGTAGGAGAAGGACAGCCGAGTGATCAAATTTGCTGAAATGCGGTCTAGGCATGGAACAGTAGACATTACTTTTCATTGTATAGCAGTGGTCCAGTGATTTGGGACCCTTGGTGCTGCAGATTATATGCTTATGATAACTGGGCAGAGATTTCTTCAAACAAGCCTAATTGAAGTCCCCAACTATAATCTGAAATGCAGCAGTGTGGGCTGTTTCTTGCTTGATGATTGCAGCATTCAATATGTCAAGTTCCTGATTAATGCTGGCTTTTGGTGGAATGTAAACTACAGTCAGGATCACTTTATTGGTAAGTAGAATGGTCAACATTTAATCATTAGATGTTCCAGGTCAGGGCAACATCAATATGACAAAACCACCATGTCCCAGCATCACAAAAAGTTTCTCATGAAACAGAAATCCCCACCTCTTGAGTTCTCCAAATCAGCAGTTCAGTCCATTCTGTGTACCGAAAAGCCTTTGGGTCTTACCAATATATGTGGTGAGTCTGGAGTAAGCCATGTCTCCGTGAAACACAAAACACTGCAATTCCTCATTTCCCTCTGATACAGCTATCTTGCCCTTACGTTCTCAGTCTTGTTCTCCAGCGACTGTACATTTGTTATCAAGATGTTGGGTAGAGGGAGTGTTCTTCCTCTGCATCTCAGCCTGTTTTGGAGTCCTCTCCTCCTCCCTTTCTTCTGGCTATGGCAATGTACCTCCATCCACTTAAAGGTGCCATACCTGCATACTTGAGAGCCAAGTTTGCCGAGTCCTTCAGAAGATCATGAAATCACTAGTTCATTAAGATGGTTCAAAAATAGATTGCTCAAAGGGAAATTACCAGCTACAGTCTGCAGAAGAAGTACATTTAGAAGTTTTATAAGCATCCCACAACACGTCACTGTGGCTCAGAGGTACCATACTGCTTTGAGCAAATGTTGGTTTTGATAAGATACACGTCCTAAGAAAATAAAAAGAATGCTCCAGAATTAACTGCAGGACACCCCAAACCATCTAAATCCCTGTTTGAGGACCCAGAATATTATTTCCATGATGGCCTCGTGCCTCTCATTTTCAGAAAACATGACAACACATTCAGAGCTTACAGCACATTGATGAGCCATCAATTCAGAAGGTCCAAGAACAGTTACCCATTGATTTGGCATGATGGATGGAATACTGTACAGTGGGTTAGTGAACTACCTTCATATAACGAATATACAAGCTCCACAGTGCATAGCATTAACACTAAGAAGAATTTCACATTCTATTTGCATACTCAGAGAGTATGTGTCATCCATCAATAGCTGAATCTTTTGCACGTTCACATCTGAGCAAATCACTGGGTATGGTGCTCTCTTCTCATGCAGAAAGTGAGGAAACCTTGAGCAGAGAGCCACTGTGATGTGACAAATACAGCTGTGAAGCACAGAACATGGTAAATACTAAACACTACCAAATATGAAAACCAAGGTATTAAATACTTCTGGGCTGCTGGACCCTGTAACTAAACTGTGATCCATGCCGAGGGTCATCAATGGAACTCGACTTGCAGCAATAGTGGCTGCTTCTTGTGAAAATACCCTCCACAAAGAGAAATAGATAGAAGCTGCTCTTGAAAATCATCTAGATGTAACACACCGCTAGATAGAGCACTTTTCTCTTTCATATCATAGAAGATAAAAGCAAAACTATTTATAGCACATTTTATGTGTTGCACTGCAGAACAACAAATTTCATGATATACGTTAGTGATCATAAACCTGTTTCTGATTCTAATAATGAAAGTAACAGGTCAGGCAGCTTCCAAGGTAAGGGAAATAAGGTTAATGTTTCAGCTCAAAAACTATCCATCAGAAGAGGAAAAGAGAGAAAATAACTTAGCTTTAATTTATAAAGATGGAGGAGAATGGATAGTGCCAAGGGAATGTAAATTGATAGGGTGAGCCTTCAAAACAAATTGTAAAAGTTATATCATCGATGAGCTAACAGAGACAGTGAGAGAGGGAACAAGAGAATATGAACCAAAGCAATGAGATGAGGCCGGTCAGAAATTTTAAAAAAATGATAAAACATAAAAAGTTGCAACATGTCCTGCAGATAAGTTGTACCAACAGGATAAGTCAATATCCCAGAAGGATGATTGATAGGAGAAATGGCCAGAATGCTACAAACAGAAAGCAAGTTATTTAAAGTTATAGAATTCCTTATTGAGTCAGAAAAGCTACAATCTGCCCAGCTGGATGATGAGTTGTTGCTCCTCAGGTACCCTTTGTTCCATTGGAGCTCTAAGTCATACCTGCAGACTGAATGTATAGGCATCCATCAGTCTCATGAGACCATGGATTTGCGCTTTGGAAGTTTCCAGGGCGCAGGCCTGGGCAAGGTTGTATGGAAGACCAGCAGTTGCCCATGCTGCAAGTCTCCCCTCTCCACGACACTGATGTTGTCCAAGGGAAGGGCATTAGGATTCATACAGCTTGGCACCAGTGTCGTCACAGAGCAACGTGTGGTTAAGTGCCTTGCTCAAGGACACACACGCTGCCTCAGCCATGGCTCGAACTAGCGACCTTCAAATCACTAGATGAATGCCTCAACTACTTGGCCACGTGCCAACACACACTGAATGTAGGTGCTCAACAAATCAGTCATCCAGTCTGGGTTTGGTTTCTTCAATTTGCAGACCACATCATGACCACTAAATGGAGTATGCTGGATTAGAAAGACTGTGAGTTAATAGCTACCTTATCTGGAAGGACTGTTTGGGTGCCTGGGTGGTGGGAAGAGAAGAAGTAAAATGACTGGAGTAGCTTCTCCTGCATTGCATGATTAAGTATAGAAGTAGGGGAGTTGTTGGTGGGCATGGGATTGAAGACCCAGCAGTCACAAAAGGAACAGTCCTTTTGAGATGCAGAAAGGAGAAGGGAATGGAAGGTGTGCCTGGTGGTGAAATTGCACTGAAACTGGCAGAAACTGTAAAAGATGATCCATGGAATGTGTAGGCTAATGGGTGCAAGAAATACATTCTATCTTTGTTCTGTCCAGGAGGAGAGTGAATTAGACCACAAGTGCAGAAAGTAGGTAAATAATAATCAAGTGGTCTATCAGCTATGGTAGAGGAGAAGTCATGTTTGAGGAAGAAAGACGATCTCCCAAAAGCACCTCTGTGTAGGGTCTCATTATCTGAGCAAATACAATGGAGAGGAAAGGACTGAGAAAATGGAGTGGAGTCCTAACAGAAGCCGTGATAAAATAAAACATAGTTGAACTAGCTGTGGGAGTCTGTAGTTGATGTTTGTATCTATCCTGTCTCCTGAGACGGAGGCAGAGAGATCCAGAAAAGGAAGGAAGGAATCAGAGATTACCCATGTGAAGGTGAGAGAATGGTGGAAACTGTATGAGCAGAGAAAGCAACACCAACTTAGTGGTTGATGTACTGGAAAAAGATTTTAAGGAAGGGTTCAGAGTAGGACGGGAATAAAATCTGTGCCAAATGTCAGAAAAAAAGGCAGATGTGTAGCTTATGACAATGCAACTAGTCATGACTACATACAGTATTTCATCTGGAAAAAGCGAGTGGAATTTATGAAGTTGTTTAATGTGAGAACAAGAGAATGAATATGTTGATGGAGTTGGGCCTCTGTTTAAAGAAAGGCAGATAGCTTTCCTCAGCCTATCCTGGGGTAGAGGGATTGTACATCTGCAGGTGGCACCAGGGAAGTGGAAACTGCCAAAGAGGTGGAGGGCATCCGAGATGTCATGGCTGTAAGTGAGAGGGGCTGAATCAGGGGAGAAAGGATAGAGACAAGGTTAGAAGAAATATATTTGGTGGGACAAGATCAGGTTGAAACAATGAGTCTGCCAGCCTAGCCCTGCTTGTGCATCTTGGGCAGGAGAGAGGAGTTCTGTGGGGTTGGGGAGCAACAAGGCTAGAAGCTTTGTAGAGAATGTCTCCTGAAGAAATGAGTTTGGTAACTGTTCTGGGCTCTCTGTCCAGAGAGAGGTTTGAGAATGTATCTGGGAGTTGAAATTTGTATTTTAGAACTCAAAGGTCAGTTCCCCAGATCATAACAGCACCACCATGTCTCTGCCTTTTGTCCCCTCAGGCATGGAGACCTTGATTTTGTCCCCTCAGACATGGAGACCTTGATTTTGTCCCTTCTCTTCCTTCTGGTTATGGAGGAGATTCAGCACTGTTAAGACTCCTATATTTCAAATAACATCCATTAATAATGTTTTGCCCCATTCAATACAAGATTTCTTCCTCATTTCTTACCCTGTAACCATTTAAGGACCACTTTAAATAGTGTATATGATGGAGCTTCTTTCTGTTCAGACTGGGGGTTTTGTGCAAAATCACATACTACATTGACTTCAAATGATGACCTAAACTTGCAGAGCAGGGACAAGTCAGTTTTGCACAAAGATTGAATTACTCTGCAATTCAACTTGGCAAATATCATATAATGTTTGCACCACAATCTGTACAAACATTGCTACACAGTTGAATTTCTTGGGATTTGGAACTAGGAGACTAGGAGCTTTGTGCAAGAAACCAAGTCTGAACAGCAGGAAAAAAGTCCATTATTTGTAACACCCACCACTTTGTACTATTTGAACATAAAGTATTATTGAACATTTTGAGTTGATTGCCCGCAGTTTTTAATGTCTACCATGTCTGCCATCACAATAGTAGCTTGTTGCTTCCAATTCTTGCTTTTGGCGGGAATTTTGCACACCTTAGGTGCATATTGGAAATCAGTACAGCAAATAATTTCCTCATTGTTTATTTTAGTAATTGAAAAAACATATGCAATAGTGCCTAAAAAGCTGCTTGCTTGGTTAGTTAGACTTCTCCAAATTAGCTTAAAATAAGACAAACCTCTCTAAAAAGCTTAACACAAAGGTAAAACAGTTGAAGCAAACCCAGAATGCAAAAAAAAAGTCTTTTGGAAGTAATAATATTTAAGCTGGTCAGGATAGAAATCACTTATGCAAGTTAACACTAGCAACAGTCGGTTTTGATTCCAGAAACACAAATGTCCAATACAAAACTGCACCCAAGTGGTCAGTGAGAAAATTACAAGTTACTCTGGAAGAAAGTTTAAAAGTTATCATTAAAGTGATTAAAGTTTAAAAATCATTTTACTTCTTAATTAAACAAAAGCACACTGACTGCAAATTTTCTTAAAAGTAGAACCAATCAAAAATGCTCAAGTGTGACATCCACTAATAATCAATCTAATAAAAATGCCAAATAACTTGAAGCTGAGAGGAAAGCCATTATGTGGATTTGTAGATTGGAGCAAAAAGCTCGAGGAACTCAGCAGGTCAGGAGGTGTCTGTTGCGGGAAATGGACAGGCTGATGTTTCAGGTCAAGACCTTTCATCTGGACTGGATTTGTAGATGGGAGATCTGAGTCCTGGAACCCTTATTTAGAGAAACTATGCTAAAGTATCTCAACAGGTTTCCCATCCAATAATCAGCCAAGATTCACAAGCTTACTGGATGACAGGCAAGTCTGCCCTGGTGAAAGGAGGAAACAGGCATGGAGAAAATGGGGTCAAATGTAACCAGACAGTTTTCTGTCTATACTGTATTTTGTCAGGGCTTGAGACTGGATTTTTAACACAATCAGAGTGGGTGTTAAAATTACATTCAACTTTGACTTTTTCTAAAACAAAGTTCATATGTTTAAAAAGCAACAATGAACAATCAGCAAACACATTCCAGAATTTTAAATGGTCACAAAATCATATGACGTACAAAATTTTAATGAGTTTTCAGCAAATGAAACTCTTGCTTTGGAGCACATCCGCAGAACATGGTTTCTATACCTACTGCTGTCCCCTTGCTCTCTTTTGGGAATTGTTGATGTGGCATCAATTTCTACTGTTTCTATATTTGTTTATAGAGCACAATTCATAACATGGGAACTTCCTCCATTGGAAGCAATTAGAGTAGCAATAAAAATCCCCAGAAATTGAATTGCTGGCAATGTGTTTGAGAGCTGCATGACGGAATTTCAATATTTTATGTGTGAACCCCAGAACCACCATTATTATGTACAAATTATGCAGTTTGCAAAATTTGACATGACTTTAGCACGTAAGATGTGCACTGCAAGGACATCGTTTATTGTGCTAATCTCAGTTGAAGTTTTGGCAGATAAAAAATAGCTCAAGTTTTTTAGCGAAGGAAAGTCCCACTGGTTCCAAAGAATTTGGCAGAGAGGGTTTTGATGATGTACTTCCAGTGCCTTGAGGTGTCTAATGCAGGTGATGCGGGTCTCTGAAACATACAAGAAGGGAGGGATCACCACTGCCAAGTTAGCCATGAGTTTTGTGTTGGATCCAGGGTGTTAATTTTGAAATACCCTTTTCCTCAATTGACCAAAGGCTCTGCTAGTGCATAACAACAATGGTGACCTTCATTGATATCTACTGTTATCTTTTGTAACTTCAAAACACTAAAGTAATTCAAAGCAAAACACTGGGAGTCAGAAATGTGGGTCTATACTTCAAGTTTACTTTAAGAGAGGCACGCACTATTCATGGGTAGTGTGATGACACAACAATTAACATATTTTACATATAACCCATAATTAATTATTTAACGTGTAAAGCAAGACAAGACACAGAAGACGTCCTGGTTATTCACTGCGCCTAGTCCCATCTCCAGTCGTCTCAACTCTTGTCTTGCCATTGGATCCAGATGGGAATTGGGAAGAGAGAGTGAGGCTGATGCTGCGCAACTCTCCCTCACTTAAATCCAAATCAAGCACTAGTCTCGACACCATCATCATCATAATGGTGTCGCGGTCTTCATCAACGATGACAATGGACGAACAACAACCAATTATTTAAATGAACAAAAATGCTTAATCAAACAATACATGTACAAGATTACTCAAATATTATTAAAATATGAAATACAGAACTCCTCCATGCTTAGCTATAAACTCCAATTGAAAAGAGAATGCACTTCAACTATATACACAGTATATTAAATAATGCTATCACTATATACAGACATCCACAGCATAGCAAATTTTAAATTGTCCCGTTCAGGATTAAAGATTTAATCACTGTCAAGGGTTTCTTTCTGTTATGGGATGACATCTTTCCTGACAAGAGGGATCAATCTGCTTGGCAGATGAAATTGTGGTTGTGAAAACAATCTCAGGTTCTGAGGCCTCCTCTGAGGTGATTGCAGGAGTTGAATCTGAGACTGCAGGAAGTGGTTCTGACAGCCGTAGCCACCTTCATCCTTTTCCTTCTTCTAGTTTGTGCTTCTTGATCTTTGGAAGGTGCATTTAGTTCATTGGAGTTTTTTTTATTAATTCTTCTATTGCTCCCTTTATGATCTGATCTCTCCTCTTGGTTTCCTCATCACAATATCTTCTGATGAATCCTCTGTTTTTGTATCTCCATGGACTCCTTTCTTTTTGGCCTTCCATTCATCCAGCTGGGCTTGGGTCTTTGCATCTACTTTTACAAGCAGCTTATGGTCTCCCACTTGAAGTTCATGCAATAAGCTTAATGCTTGCAGAGTAGATTTTGGTTCCTTATACTCACAAAAGCCGAATGCGTGCAACTTTCCTTAAGCTCCTTAAACTCTCTTCCAGCTTAAAATCAAGCCACATTTTGAAAGTAACTGCCTGATTAACGTACTAGAAGCTTTCTCAGATATGTCGCCCACAAAAACTGTTGTAGGCGGACCACTGCTTTTGTTTCTTTCACGATTCCTCTGAGCAGCATGGTCCTTCTTTGGTCCAATATGCTTTCCAACCAGAGGCACAGAGCTTGGCATCAACACCTGTTTATCTTCTGTTGGGCAACAATTCATGGTGTTTGGCATGGAGACAGTTATGGCATCATCCAGAACCTTTCTTACTTCACTTTCAGTTGATTTTATTGTAGAGGATGTGGTATGCAAATTGTGGATGAATCTCTAATCAAGTTGCAGTTGTTTCAGCCAATCACACCCACGCAATGCTGTTACTTCTGGTTTTTTTTTTTACCACATATAAGCTCAATATGGCTTGTTGGTTACGTATTTCCCTGTCATGAATGTTCTTCTAACAGAAGTTAACTTTTCTACAGTGTAGGTTCTTAGATGAATATTTGCAGGCTTCAGTTTAGTATCTTTGAAATGCCATTCAAACTCATCTTGTGGAATGACTGAAACAGCTGATCCAGTGCCCAATTCCATTTTAATTATTTGTAATTTTTCTTTTTGTGTAGGCTATATTGCTTGTCCCTCTTTAGCATTTACGTTGTAAATCTCAAGGCTACCCACTCCTGTGTCACTCTCATCATTATCAGACTTTTCATCAACAGCATGCATATTAGTGCTCTTTTTGAAACTGCAACTTGACTTTTTAGTGCTTTCTCTTCCGTGTGCAGTCCATTTATTTTTGTCTGGTGACATGTTCTTTGTATGTGTCCTACTTTGTTGCACTTGTTGCAAGTTCTGTCCTTAAATCTGCTTTTATTTGGCATATGTGAATACCTGCCACAATGATAGCAAAATTTGTTTTGCCAGGCTGGTTTCTGTTTAGCCGCTGCAATTTTATTCATATTCGCTTTCATTCCTGACTGCAACTCAGATGCGTATCTGTCTGCGGTTTCCATTGAAACAGCGATTTCCACTGCTCTTTTCAATGTAAGCTATGCTACGGTTAGGAGCCATTTTTAATACTTTCTTATTAAGATTTCACAAACTAAATGATCATGCAGTGTATCATTAAGCCCATTACTGAACTGATAATGCTCAGACAATCTCTTCAATTCAGCCACATATGCTGAAATGGACTCCCTTTCTTTTCGATTCCACTTACTAAATGTAAAGCATTCTGTAATTACCAATGAATTTGGCTCCAAGTATTCCTGCATTACTTTTGCAATCGTGGAAAAACACATTTCTGATGGCTTGGTTGGGGCAGTCAGACTTTGAAGCGAACTGTATGCCTTTAACTCTAATGCACTTAGCAAAATTGACACTCACTTCTCGTTGGTTATTTCAGTTGCTTCAAAATACTGTTCCATTAGCTCAGTATCTATGAGCCAATTATCCATTGTGTAATCAAGCATGTCAATCTTTCTGATGTAACCAGCCATTTCTGATTTCTTTTTAATGATTATTATCACCTGGTACAGTATTCACTTTTTATGAACCCACAAATTCTTCCGTTTATGGCATTTTTTAAAAAATCCATCGTCTCTTCCTTTCCGAAGACCATCTCTCAACATGCTGGGCTGTTTCTTTTAGACTTGACCATTCCTAGCAGTGTTTTTTTTAGTTTAAATATCTTGCTCCATAGCTGTCTCAGGTCTATTTTAAAAATTCTTCATCACCAATGTTATGTTTTGTAACTACAAAACATTAAATTAATTTAAAGCAAAATACAGGGAGTTCGAAATGTGTGTCTATACTTCAAGTTTCCTTTAAGACAAGCAGTCTAGGACAGTCACTTGATGACAAGTGCAATTAACGTATTTTGCATATAACCCACAATTAATTACTTAAACAAACAGGAATGATTAATCAAACAATATATATATACAAGATTACTCAAATATTACTAAAATATTAAATACACAACACCTACCTTCATTGAGGGTTGGAGACAGGGATAGGAAAGATTCAGAGCACGAGCTCTCAACCTTTTCAATGCCACAGACCCCTACCATTAATCAAGGGGTCCATGGAAACCTTGATTTAGAGGGATACAGGACAAATATGGGCAAATTGAACTAGCCTAGTTGGCATCTTGCTTGGCATGGATACATTGGGAAAAGGACTTGTTTCTGTGCTCTGAAACTCTCTTTGGGCAACGGGTCATGATTTTCAAAACCTCATTGTGAACCTTTATTGCTGAAGGGCAGTGTGGTGCAGCAGAGACAGTTTGGTAAAGCACTTTGGTGTTGTGGGTGCTGAGTGTGAGATCCATCCTCTCATGTGCTTCAATCACAATGTTAACAATGTCTGGGAACAGCTTCTGAATGTGAGAAAATGCAAATGCTGGCTGAATACTGCAGTTTGACTACTAAAGTTCAAGTAATCTTGTTTTGGAATGTATTTTTTTACAGAATGAACAGTTTTCCCATTAAATTTGAAGATTAGCTTTAACTTATGGGAAACTTGTTGGAAGTGATGTGGAACAATATGGCAAGAAAGACAAGAAAACTGAAGAAATGAAGGAGCCTTATTTGACATTGGTCTTGACTGAGATTGGAGGCGCCTAATAAAGTGGCCATTGAATGTATCTCCACGGACTGTGAAATGATTGTTGGTGCTAGACAGGGTGGTCTGAGTATCTCAGAAAATACTGATCTCCTGGAATTTTCATGCACAACAGCCTATAGGGCTTACCAAGAATGATGGAAAAAAAAAACAAAAAAAGCATCAAGTAAGCAGCAGTTCTGTGGGAGAAACTGCTTTGTTCAATAGTTCCATTTAATATCAAAGAATGTATACAATATGCAACCTGAAATCCTTACTCTCCACAGTCATCCTCGAAACAGAAGAAATCCCCAAAGAATGAATGACATTAAATAAGAACCCCAAAGCACCCTGACCCTCTCACGCACAAGCACTATCAACCATCCCCCTCCCCTTCCCCAAATTATTCTATCATAAAACATCAGCATACCCTCCACCCTCCATGCAAACAACAGCAAAGCCCCCCAAAGAGAGACCATAGTCTACAGTCTATCAAAAACTAACTGTTCAGTCCAACATGTCGACATCCCATAGGCTCGCTCTCTCTCTCTCTCTCACCAACAAGGGAGAGTCAGATATTGCTCCTTCTACAGTGAGAGGGGAGATAACAGTTGTTATTTCAATGTTACAGTCAGTCTGAAGCATTGCTTTTTTTTTTAATTTTGAGTTCCCCAACTCGAGAATCAGCAAATCGATCACCGAATGCAGAGCACTCCGACAGCCACCTTTGCTGTCTTCGATGTTCTGGCTCCCACTGCAGTTCCATACATGACATCGGTAAGAATTTGTGTCCACAGGGCCACGCAGGCCCAAAATTCACCCGACTTCAGGCCGAACTTGGACATACCAAATCGCGGCTGATTGGGGAGCTCCAAGAACAGGAATGTGCCGTCATGCAGAATCGCTGTTCTTGAGTGTCGCTGTAGATCAAAAATCCTACTAGGATCCCAGCCACCCTGCAAATGAAAATAGAGACATTAGAATAGGAAGAATGTAACTGGTTTACTGATAAGCTGGGAGAAGTCACCCTCGGGCATCATTTTAGCTCTGCCCACATTGTTAATGAGGGAGGTCAGAGGAGAATGATTCAAGCTGACAGGAAGACGACAGCATCTCAAATGACCACACGTTACAATGATGGTGTGCAGAAGAGCATCTCTGAAAACACAGCATGTCGAATCTTGAAGTGGATGGGCTACAGTAGCAGAAGACTACAAACATATACCCAATAGTTATTAGGTCAGGAGGTCAATGTATCTCACATGTGGTTCTCCTGGGCAGGCTGCATGAGCTGGAGCTACAGGATAGCGGGTCAGAGGCAGTACTGCTACATAGGGGATCCCCAAGGGAGGGGTGGAAGATGGACATATCTATAAATCCTGTTGACAGATGCCTTACAGAATTGGTCAAATTCAAAGGGAAAATTTGATAACTTTTCCATGAGCCAAGTCATTCAAGCTTGAATGATCTAGGAAATATTGATTGTAACCAAGACGTGTTTTAGCTCATTTAGAACCTATAGCTCCATATGACTGTACACTATCTCATCCTTGATGTACAGCTCATGTGTAGGTAAGAGATCCTACACATTCAGGGAATTTGCATAAATCCTTAATCCATAGCACATGTCAAATCCATTTTGTAACTTTAGAGGTGTTTTCCCCATTAACTTCACTTGTCTTTGACACATCCAAATTCTACCGTGATATCATTTTCTTTTCCTCTGGATTTCAGTTTTTTTGTCCATATTTATACCAAGGCTGCAATGAGGTCTAGAACTATGGGGTCCTGGCAAAACCTAAAATGGGGCATTTGTTTGCAGGTTTTTGATGGGATGAAGCCTTTTGAATGCACAGTCAATTAAATCCATCTATGCTGGTGATTCTGATTAGGTAAATTGGGGAGGGGGTGGTATTTGTGCTAAGGACTTAGTCCTGCTTTTTATAGACAGTACAAGGTTGATCAGTTTACCACATTGTCAGGGGAATTGAGCCAGTCTTGAAAGATCTTGACTGGAGACTTGGGTAATTCAGGAGCACAAGCCTGTAATACTAGAGTTATAGTGAATGTTTATGCTTCAGTGAGAATACCTCTCATTCTTTAAAAGTGTAGAGAGTTATGATTAATCTGGGACAGCACAGTGGAGCAGTTCGATGAACTGCTGCCTCACAACGCCCAAGTACAATCCAGAGCTCTGGGTGCAGCTAGGCAGAATTTGCATATTATCACTGAATTACATGGGTTTCCTCTGGGTGCTCCAATTCCCTCTCACATCCCAAAGACATGTGAACTGGTAGTTTAATTGCCCCCTGTAAATTGCCACTTGTGTGTAGGTGAGTAGTAGAGTCTGGAAGGGAATCTGGGGAGAATAAAACAAAATGGGATTAATGTTGAATTATCGTAAACTGGTGGCTGAATCAGTGAGCTGTAGGGCCTGTTTCTGTGTTGTATCTCAATGTTGTTATTTATGATTCTCCTCAAACAATATAAAACTCACATCCCAAAGATCAACATAGTGTACCTTCATCACACTCCATTTATTGCAAGTGTATTCTTCATTAAGTAGGGAAACAAGATTCAAACACAATATTCCAGATGTGGTCTTACCAGAGCCCTAGATAAGTAGAGAAGTTCATCCTCTATGTTTTTTGCTAAAATCCTCTTTCAGTAAATGCCAACATTTGGCTTCCAAAATGCTTTTTACAACTGTGTGTAAATGTTCAGCCAACGATGTACAAAGACATCCAGGTTAGACCATAAAACATAGGAGAAGAATTAGGCAATTCGGCCCATTGAGTCTGCTCCACCATCTGATCATGGCTAATCCCTCTCAACCGGCCTCAGGTCGTCTCCTCATAACCTTTCATGTCCTGAGTTTTCAAAAATCTATCAACCTCCTCCTTAAATACACCCAAAGACCTGGCCTCCACACCTGCTTGTGGCAAGGAATTCCATGGATTCACCATCCTCTAGCTAAAGAAGTTTCTCTTCATCTCCATTCTAAATGGATGTCCCTCTATTCTGAGGTCCTCAACTCCCCCACTGTAGAAAGCATCCTCTCCACATCCACTCTATCTAGGCCTTTCAACATTCAATAGGTTTCAATGAGATCCCCACTCATTATTCTAAATTCAGTGAGTACAGGCCCAGCGCCATCAAACGCTCCTCATATGATAAGCCTTTCATACCCAGAATCGTTTTCGTGAACCTCCTTTGAACCCTCTCCAATGTTAGCCCATCCTTTCTCAGATAAGAAGCCCAAAACTGCTCACAATACTCCAGGTGAGGCCTCATCAGTTCCTTATAAAGCCTTAGCATTATAACCTTGTTTTTATATTCTAGTCCTCTCAAAACGAATGCTAACATTGCATTTGCCTCCTACTCAACCTGCAAGTTAACCCTTAGGGAATCCTGCATGAGGACTCTCAAGTCCCTCTGCACCTTCGATTTTTGAATTTTCTCCCCATTTAGAAAATAGTCTATGCTTTTATTCCTTTTACCAAAGTGCATGACCATACACTTCCCTACATTGTATTCCATCTGCCACTTCTTTGCCGATTCTCCAAATCTGTCTGTAGCCCCTATGCTTCCTCAAGACTACCTGCTCCTTCATCTATCATCATTATGTCCACAAACTTAGCCATAAAGCCAGCAAATCCATCATCCAAATCATCGACATACAACATTAAAAGAAGCGGTCCCAACACCACCCCTGCAGAACACCACTAGACTTACACATTATTTTCAAATCTCACTATACATCCTTATATTTTTTCCATTTAAGTGGATGATCTTACCTTTTTTCCAAAATGTATTCCATTCACTAACTTGTGTCCCTGAACTCACTCTGCACTCTACATGGCTACTGGCAAAACCACAGACCCTGGGGTCTGCACTGCCTTGCAGGCAAGCTTTGGCAATCACACTCATGAGTATGCACGTTCCAGCCACTTAGTGTTTCACTGTGGTGGCATTTAGCTCCCTTGTTCCAGTCCTGTCAAGACTTGACCAAAAGCACACCAATGTCAACACACCCTCGTCTTGCTTCCAGGGGAAGAAGACTACCATTCAGACTCTTGCTGTTCAGGAGCAGTATTTGTTTAGTATTAAACTACTACTGCTGTATCAGTGCTAGGTTTAGTTTGAAAGTTCTAATTAATGGCCCTGTTGGCCTACTGTTTGTTGTTTTCCCTTTATTTCTGAACAGTTTCCATTAAAAGTCAAGTGGACTGTTGATCTGCTTCGGTGTCTCTCTGCAGTTCAGCCATAATCACTTATTCTTGTCAGCCACTTAACATTGTAACATTAGCAAAACTGAGTATATTGTAACTAATTTCCCCCCCCCCCCCCCATCCAATGAATATGCAGACAATGGAGGGATACAGACCATGTGCAGACAGAAGGGAATAGTTTGGTTAGGTGTTATTGGGTTAAGTAGCTCAGCACAACATTGTGGTTTGAAGGGCATGTTCCTGTGTTGTACTGTTCCTGTTTGAAATATTCATATAAACTGTGAATGTTTGGGGCTCCACCTGCAGCTCCCATTAGCTGGCATCCTGAAAATAATCTGTTCATTCCTACTCTCTATTTCTGTCCATTAATAATTCTAGTATATTACATCCACACCATGTGCCCCAATTATGTTTAATAATCCTTTTGCTTCAAAGTGCAAAACACTGCATCGGGAAATCTGAAGTAAAACAGAACATTTTCAAAATTATTATTAGTCAGAGAGTATTTGCCATGTCAGAAACCATTAACCTTTCATGTGAATAGATGGACAGTCATTCATTTAAAACTTTAATGAATTGTACACCTTCCTTCCTATCACTATCCAGGCATGCAGCTGTTCTGAAATCTGTAGGTTTTATGTACAGTATGTGTTGGTAGCAACTTACTGTATATCTAAAAATAACTTAAGGCTCTTAAAATATTCTTGATTTCTGCCTTATGTTGAGTCTTCGAATGCAGTATGGTTTGTAATTAATGCTCATTCTACTTCACGAGAAGATGACTTCACCGTAGTGTGCTGTAACTCAAATAATGACGAGTCAGAGTATACAAAGGAGATAGCGAAATTGGTAACATGGTTTTCTGACCACAATCTTTCCCTCAATATCAACATAAGAGTTGTCCATTGACTTCGGAGGGTTGAGAGCTTCAAGTTCCTAGGATTGAAGATCACCAGCTGCTTGTCCTTGTCCAACTATGCTGACACCCCAGCCAAGAAAGTTCATCAACACCTCTAATTCCTCAGGAAGCTGAAGAAATTTGGCATGCGTCTGTCGACCCTTACCAATTTTTACAGATGCACCACAGAAAGCATTCTATCTGGATCCATCACAGCTTAGTATGGCAAGCTGCATATGACCTCAAGAAACAGTAGGGTTGTGGACACCATGGAATCCAGCCTTCCCTCCATGGACTGTCTACTCTTCTCGCAGCCTCAGTAAGGTTGCCAGCATAATCCAAGTCCCTACCTATTCCAGACATTCTCTCTTCTCCTCTCTTCCAGCAGGCATTAAGTCTGAAAGCACAAAAAAGGGTCAGGGACAGCTTGCAACCCGCTGCTATAACACTATCGAATGGTTCCCCGATTGGTAAAATGAATTCGACCTCATAATCTACTTCGTAAAACCTTGCACCCTATTGTCTGCGTGCACGGTACTTTGTTGCTGTATACTGCTGTATTTTTTTTACCTTATACTACCTAAATGCACTACGTAATGATTTGCCGTGTTTTAATAAAACACTCCCAAATATTCTACGTGCACACAATGCTTCTTACTAAATAGTGCCACCGAGCGGAAATATGCTCGGGTTTGCTTTGCGCTGTCGATCCGAGGAAAGCTCGGTGTGTAAACCCACGTTGGACAACAGCTGGTTCGGCGCACGCGCGTTCACGCGCCCGGGTCACGTGGTGCTCGGGGCTGGCAGGCTTTGTTCGGAGGCCGGGGCGTGGGGCGCGCGCACGGGCACGGGCTCGACCCGTCTCGCTACGGGGGATCGGAGGGGGGGGGGCCGGACGCGACGCCTCGCCGCGCCGCAAAATACCGACCGGTGCTGTCGCCGATGGCGTCTCGACGGTGTCCTGGGGCGGCAGGCTCGAGTGCGGGCGAGCACTCTCCAGTGCCCGCGTCTGCACATCCAGACCCAGCCAGGGAGCTGTTCGAGGGCTGCCGCAACGGGGACGTGGCCCGGGTGAAGAAGCTGCTGAAGGCGGACAACGTCAACGCTAGAGACACGGCGGGTCGCAAATCCACCCCGTTGCACTTCGCCGCAGGTAAAAGGAAAACAAACGCGGCGGCCGTCTCCCCTCCCCCGTGCCGTTCCCAAACACTGCCCGCTTCCCCTTCCCTACGGCGCTGATTTCCTTCGTAAATTGAATTCTTCCTGCTGGGCACGCCCAGCAAGAATTGCACTGTTCCTGCGCCTTCTAGTTACAGCTGCCAAAAGGGAACGCTTTTTTTTGCTTTAATATATGCGGAATTGGCATTTACTGCTACAGAGATTGGTTCTTTTTGCTTGGAGTTTTTCGAGAGAAGAGACACGATGTGGAGTGCTTTGGCAAAGATTCGTGGATCTTAAGTCACGAAGCCTATGATGTGCAATGTTGCAAGAAAGGGCAGGGCGTCTTGGAAGGAAGGAATGCACCTGCTGTTCCTTGCCCATGCAACGAGAATACTGTAACTTTGAGTTTGGGGGGGAAAACAGTATGATTTATTTAAATAGGGTGTCAGTCTATACGGCTTATTCTATATCGACACGATCTAGTGAGCGAGCCCGCTGCACCAGTTGCAGTCTTTTCCATGTTGCCTGGGAAATGTTTCGGGTAGGCGGGAGCTTAAAAATGCAATGTGCATAGGGTGGCGATGATTCTGTAACTTGTAACCCGAATCTTCCATTTATAAAACAGGTAGTTTCAAGGGGTAGTGTTAACAATTGTCTCTGTGAACTTTAATGGACGTCGTACGAGCGAGACGAACGTGAATGTTCCGACTTTTCATGTAGCTCAGAGCTGCTGACGGGTCCTGACTTCATGCAAACTCGTAGTCACGCTAGGAAATGCGCCCATTGCGCATGTACCGGACACTACACTCAGTTCCATTTATTTGCATGTAGGCGAAAGGGGAATGGCTATTTAAATTATCAATTTTTGTGTTCATTTTAATTGGTTTCGTTGTTACTTTTTGAGCACTTAAAATTGTTTAATTTGAAATGCTTTTGAACATGAGACATTCACTACAGAAGGAGTTCCCCAGAATGCACTGACGGTCTCTGAAAGAAGGGTGGGGTTTCATTTTGAGAAGCTTTGGTTTTATTGTTTATTGACATTCAGAAATACTTTAAAGGCAACTAAAATTGAAGTAAACTTTTTCAATAAGAAGTATAAAGGAAAGCAAAAACAGCTATTTGCGTTCATTTTTATGGGTTACATAGCAAGCTATTTGTGCCTAGGGCCTTGATCAACATTCCAAACAAAGCTTCTTTGCTGGGTTCTGGTCAATGACAATTCAAAGTGCAGATCAGTGTGACATCTTTGACATAAAATATACTTTTTGGTTCAGGTTCTGAATTTAAGATTTGCTCTTAAGATTTCTGACAGCATATTCCACACATGGCTGCTTTCATATTTTGGAAGAAATTTAAGATTAACGCTGGGTGCTGTTACTACTACTGCTGTCCACTATGCCACTGGTGTTTAGGGCAACACTCAAGCAGTGTTCATCATATCAGTAGCTTGGTTTTCACTATTGTCAGTCCTGCAAGGTCCTGGTGGAGACTCGGGAATACCCTCGCACACAGATGTAGAAGTTCTTCATTGCTGTTTCTATAGCAGTTTTGTTTTCACCAGTCAGGATCGTTGGTCCTGGGCTGAACTCCGGTGGAACACTTTTCATCTGACCTTTACCATTTGACCTGTTTGACATGGGTGACCAGACCAAAACCCAAAGCATAAAGCCCTGACTCCAGTCAACATGGCTCTTTGGGTCGTTGAGGGTGGCGAGCCTCAAACTATGACAAGGTTGTGGTCCTCTGGGAGGTTTGGGTGTTATTGTTTCTTTATAAATGTCAGACCAGTACCTTCATTGTGTATCAAATCTATAATAAAATGTTCTTGAGAAGTTTAATCTCAAATGGAAGTAATCTTCCTCTTCTAAAAGTCATGCAGATTGTTAAGGGTTGGTTACTGTATATTATCATTCCATCCTCTTTCTTCCCTCCCCCCAAGTGTAGGTGATTGGGGTGATAATGGGCAATATGCTAGGACAGGTTACTAAGTAACTGGGAATGGAAACATGCTGAAATGACTCAGCATGTTCCCAACAGCACATGGACCATTCAATTAATTGAGCCTATAATGACTATCAGATTCCCAGCAGTCTCATTTTCCTCTCTTGCCTTGGCTTTCCTCTGTATCCTTCCCCGTCCCAAAATTGGCATCAAGTTTGGGTCCTTGAAATTGTAGGACATTTACACCAGCCACTGTCCTAGAGGAAATGTGCCATAAGGAAATATGGGAAATAAAGTAATGGAATGGAATAGTGGCAAATCTCTGGAGCCATTTGGTTTCATATACAGGATTTCAAAAAAGAGGTAGAAAAATGCATTTGCCCTGACTTGTTAATCTGCCAAATCTCTTTTGATTGAGGAACTTTAAATAGGAAAACTGTGCAAGTCATTATAGGAGGGGGAAAAACCTAGGGAATAATAGAGCAGGACAGGGGAATGGTGTGACTTCTGGAACTTGTAGTCTATAATTAACAAGAGTTACTGAACATTTCTGTAGTTGATCAGGGAACCTGTATGGAAAGGGTATGTTATGCTAGTTTATTTTTAAATGGCATAAGACCTTAATGAGATACTAAATAACAGAACAGATTAACAATTAACACACACACTAAGTTGAGCCAGTGGAAAAACTGAAGGGACGGAGAAAAGGGAATTACTTGAAATGTTTAAATTTCTCATCCTTGAGCCTCTGTTTATCATGTGAATGTACTGTTTGGTCATAAATGAATAGTATCAGCCACACATTGAAATTGGCATTTACATTATTTACAAAGAATATGCCTTTCCTCAGAATTACAGTCTGCACAGAATAGGATCAGCATTCTACAATATGCACCAATTATTTTAGTACAAACATTTTAATGAAGAAGGCCAACATAATAGACATAACATTCCACTAATGAACAGGCAGTCATTTTATTCCGCAAAAAAAATGTGATTTGCTGACTAAGCATTCAAGAGGTCATTGGAATTAAGCCAAAAGACAGTTACCTCTGAATGCCTGGGTGAAACCAGAGCTGTTCTTAACCAGGAAAAGTTGACTAAAATGTGCCTGATTTATTTTCAGTCTTTTATATTTGGATGGTAGTTGTATGTCTAGAAACCGCAGAGTGATAAGGTAGTTGACTATAATGAATTGACTCTTAAGTCAGTCCTATAGCAGTCAGTAAAAGTTGCCGAAAGCTTGGTATATTAACAATAGAGTTTTGCACTTTTGCAATTGAACCTCTGCCAATATCTAAGGCTTTTCCCTCCTGGAACTCAAAAGTTATGGGTACCTATTCACTGTGATTAGTTTGCATGACATTTTAATGAAATAGTCCTTTTAAATTGATGTTGATTAATTGAAACTTGCTAGCTAATGAGAAAATTTCATACTGGCAGATTTGCCCGATTCGATCACTGTTGGATTTGCTATCCTCAGCATTTCTCAATAGAAAAAGACTACTGTTCTACAAGTTACTTATAGATTAAATCTGTAGATGTTATTATTTAAATGGCTGAGTCTCTAATACCAGATTGCAGAAATCATCCCCTATATAGTATATCTTTCGAATCATTTGTGTAATAATATTTAAAGGATCACCAACCCTATTAGCCTTCATGTTTAAATAGAACATATGAAGTAGATTAATTCCTGAATGAAAATTGAAAAACTTTTAATCATAAAAGTCCTGATTTTAAACTAGTTTTTGTCGTGGAGAGAACAAACTAGTTTTTGTCATGGAGATAACAAATATATTTTTGTTCATCAAAGGGGCAGTGTTATTTTCTCAATTTGGTTTAAACTTATCTGGAAATGGAAAGGCAGGAGAGATGCAGATACGGGGCAGAGTTTGTTGTTGATAATCAGTTTGCAACTTGGTTGGATGTCAAAAAGGAAGAGGGATTATATGAATGACAAATTGCAGGGAGTATGAAGTAGATCGCCAAGTTGTGCAGTTGTTTCCAAGTTTAGGATGGCTGTGGAAGTTGTAGGGTTTTGAAAAAGAGTAAACAATATTGGAACAGCAGGATTGAAAAGAAGTAAAAATAGTGAGAGAAGCAAAAATAGCAATCTGTCGTGTGTTTTCTGTGACAACTACACTGAAAGTGCAGTTTACAGAGCTGCACGGAACAACACAAAATACTGGAGAAGCTCAGCAGGTCAGGCGGGATCTACGAAAATGAATAAACTGTTGACTTTTTGGACCGAGACCCTTCAGGTTTGGAAAGGAAGGAGGAAAATGCCCGAATGAAAAGGTTTTGGGGGATGGGGGTGGAGGAGGACAAGCTAGAAGGTGGCAGGTGGGTGGGGGTGGGGTTGAAGCACTTGGATGGGAGTTGATGGGTAGAAAAGGCAAGGGACTGGAGAAGAAGGGATCTTGATAGGAGAGTGAACTATGGGAGAAAGGGAAGGAGGAGGGGCTCCAGGGCAAGGTGATAGGCAAGTGAGTAGAAGAAGGGAGGCCAGAATGGAGAATAGGAAGTGAAGGGGGCATTACCGGAAGAAGAAATCGATGTTCATGCTTCGGGTTGGAAGCTACCAAGAACAGATGTTACAAAAACAGATGTTGAAAAGGTCATAGTCACATTATATTTGTTATTAAATATTTTATCAGTTCTTTCCTGCAAATCTCAGTTTTCCAATATTGTTGAAAATTACCTATATTTCTAAGTAAATAGTTTGCCATGCTATTGTTCTAGTTCTTTACTTTGATATTGTACTGATTGATCGTCTAACCTTTGCCAAGGACAGTTTACTCTCACCTGTTCAAGGAAATTCTAGTGAAGATTTTTTTTTTGAACTTCTGGCCACCTAAGTTACTAATTTTCTGTATGTTCACCGAAGTGTCAAGATTTTTAATCATTTACTGTTTCTGATGATTTATGTAGAGATTTAGCATGGGAACCCGCTCTTCTGGCCCGACAAGCCTGCACCACCCACAGCCGATTATACCCATGTAACTAATTAACCCACCCACAGCCAATTATACCCATGTAACTAATTAACCCACTAACTTCTATGTCTTGGGAATATGCAAGATAACTGGAGCACCCAGAGGAAGCCTACATGGTCATGGGGAGAACGTACACGCTCCTTACAGTGGAATTGATTGCAGGTCAGTGGCATTGTAATAGCGTTATGCTAATAATCCACTGTCAAGTCAGTGGTGTAGTGGCATCCACACCAGAATTCGAGGTGAGTGGTCCTGGGGTTTACACTAACCGACTCCTTGCCCAGGTTCGAATCCTTGTATGCTTTCCATCTGTGCTGGGATGAGTGTCGAGCTAGCAACTCGGCCTCGTTTTTAAAAAGAATGAGTGCAAAGGAAACGGCAGTGGATGCGCCACAAGATGCAGAGAGGAAGAACAATAACTGATCCACTGCCATAATATTTGGAAACTGAAAAGGCCTTGTAAGAATGAGCTGTCGAGATCCCAAGTGTCACATTTTTTGGTGTCTTTTCTTCTGAGGAACGAGTGCAGCAACAACACTGTCAGTGCATTGTGAGAGGTGCTCTTGCCAAAAAACTTAATGTAACTGTCAGGATTGTGCGGGTGATGACTGCAAGACGTAGGCTTGGATTGGTTCAATTTGGCCATTGTATGTTGACTGGGTTATATCTGATTGACATAAGAAATGGGAGCAGGAGTAGACTTTGTGGCCCGTGGAGCCTGCTTCACCATTTATTACAACCATGGCTGACCTGCCCACTGACTCAGTTCTACCTACCTGCATTTCTCCATAGTCCTTAATTCCCCTGCTATGCAAAAATCTATCTAATAGTATTAAGTCTATTTAATGAAGTAACCTCTACTGCTGTCCTAGGAAGAGAATCCCACACATTCACTGCTATCTGGGAAAAGTAGTTTATCCTCCTCTCCTTCCAAGTATACTCCCCCAAACCTTGAGGCTGCATTCCTTAGTTCTACTCTCACTTGGCACTGGGGAAACAACTTCCCTGCCTCTGTTTTAACAGTAATTTTATAAGTTTCTATAAGATCCCCTCCCATTCTTCTGAATTCCAGTGAGAATATCTAAGCCAACTCAATCTCTCCTCATAGGCTACAACTTCATCAACCTGGTGAACCTCTTCTGCACCACCTCTAAAGCCAATATATATTTCCTTGAGCAAGGGGACTGGAAGGGCACATGGAACCCCAGGTGTGGCTTCAGCAGCACCCTATACCACTGAAGCATAACCTCCCTGTTCTGAAGTTCAATCCCTTGAGCAATGAACGCCAACATTCCATTTGCCTTCTTGATAAAAAGTTGCACCAGCAAACCAACCTTTTGCGATTCATGTATAAAGACTTCCAGGTCCCTCTGAGGCAACAGCATGCTGCAAACTTTCAGCATTTAAATAATAATCTAATCTTTTATTTTTCCTTCCAAAGTGGATGAAATCAGTTACCAACACTGCCAAGCCCTTGCCCACTCATTTAACCTATTTGTACCTTTCTACACAGACTCTCTGCATTCCCTACACAATTTGCTTTTCCACTCAATTTACTCTCCTCAGCAAACAGATACACTATGGTTCTGTTTTTCCAAATCATGATATATAACATGAATAGTTGTAGCCCAGCAGAGGCTCCTACAGCACTCTGCTCACTACTAACTGCTGACCAGAGAAACTTACATTTTTCCCAGCTCTCTGCCTTCTATTGATTAAGCAATCCTCTATCCATGCTAATATATTGCCCCCAAATCCATGTATCCTTATCCATAAGTCTTTCATGCTGCACCTTATTGAATACCTTCTGGAAATCCAAGTTTACAACATCCACTGCACTTATATCCTTGAAGAGCTCCAGTAAGATTGTCCTTCCCTTCATGAGTCCATGCTTCTATCTAAATAGTAAGACATCTGGAACCACTTCTATCCAGATGTCTTACTATTTCTTCCTTAAAAAGGGATCTCCAGAATGTTTCTACAGTAGTGGCAGTCATTGTACATAATGAAAATGTGGTTATGATCTTGGAGGAAGTAATTATGCTTTAGTGTTCTATTCAATCAGCCACCTTCACTATTTTGAATTGCAAATTGAATAAACTAATCTGCAATCAGTAATCAACATCCCTAATTCTGGTATTATAAAGAAAAGATCATGTCATGGAGTTGGAAACAGTTCCAGAAATTTATTGAGTTTGTACATTGATATCTTGGGTTAGCATTAGAGTCCAACTAACATAGCTCTTTGTAGTAGATATGACTCCAGCCCACTGACCTTAATTTTATTAGGCCTCCTTCATGTCACACTTGGTCAAATGCTACTTTGGTTCCGAAAAGTTACTTCTCTTATCTGAAGTTAGGCTATTTTGTCCATGGTGCTGAAAAGGTCTGAGTCCAGTGGTTCTGATTAGTTGCAATTTTCCATATGTTTCCATTTGACTTAGCCATTTTGGTCTTTGGCTGATGATAATTTCCATGTAACCTGTTTTCCCCATATTCCATCAGCTTTCCTCCTTGAATTCTATCAATTTCCTATGCCCTTGGGGCATTTTATAGTGATTAGCCGTTTAACCTTAGCAAGGGGCAGAAAAATAGCACATGCAGGAGACCCTTGCCATAAAACTTAATGCACAGAACCGGAAGTCAAGAAGGAACCTCATTACGTCAGGCAGCAACTCTACCAGCCACACTATGATGACGTAAAATTGAACATTGTTAAGGAATAGGATATTAGTGAAGAAGTTCTTCAGTACTGCCATTGTGATCAGGTTGACTGGCTAATTATTGCCTAGTCTTGTCTCACATTGGATTGACCTGCACTTTGCACAACTTGGACATCGGAAGTATTTCAGATTGTTTACCAGATGGCTGCATTGTTGTTGCACAGTGCATTTGGTTAGGTCTAAAAGCTTGTGCATCAATTTTGCTGATAGCTCAAAACTGTCCTGTAAATGGTAGTTTTTGAACTCTAATATGTATCCGTATAATTTAGCATGCTGTCAGTGCATGGCTTGCCTGAAACTAGTGACTTCAATTGAATTAAAGACAATTACAAAAGAATCAAATCAAATTCAAGTTTAATTATTCAACCATGCATGAATACAGCCAAACGAAACAGCATTCCTCTGGGGCCCAAGGTGCAAAACATGCGCAGCACATGATCAAAATAGCAAGCAAAAAGGTCACGCAAAAAACACATAAATAGCCCAAGTCCCTGAGCGACATGTCCTGCAGATTGATGGCGCCGTTCTGGGCAGAGCTCAACCACTGCTATCCAGCCTGTTATTTCACCGATCGAACGCTGGAGAGCAACACCAACAGGAGATGCAGCCCCCAACCGAGCATGGGTGCCTCGCTACTCCGCCTCTGGCGTCTCCTCTCCTAGACTGTAGCAGTAAGCAAGCCTGCAGCTTGAGCCTAGTCGGCTTAGAGTTGTCTAGGAAACTAGATAAAAGATAGTGCATCAGCAGTCACAGACAATTTAAAAGCCATTTCGTAATTCTTGTCGAGATAAAAATTATCTTAATTTGTCACGTGTCCATTGAAACGTACAGTGAAATGCATTGTTTGCATTAAGGACCAACACGGTGTGAGGATGATCCGGGTGCAGCCTGCAAGTGTCACCACGTTTCTAGCACCAATGTAGCATGCCGACAACTTACTTGTATGTCCTTGGAAAGTGGGAGGAATCATGAGGTCATGGGGAGGAAGTCCTTGCAGACAGTGGTGGAAATTGAATCCCGATCTTTCAATCACTGGCACTTAATGTGTTTCACTACCATGCCAGTAGAAAATGTGTATTCCATTGAAAAATAGTAAAGGATTGAAAAGGAGAAGAATGGTACATCTATAACTAAGGACATTAAGGATAGTTTCAAATTGAAGTACTTTGTATTTTTATGTTTAATTGCAGAATAAAGGATTACAGAAAGCTTCAGAACCTAGCCAAGGGTGACTTTATAGAGAAAAATAGTTTAGAATTAAACTAACTGGAACTGGAAAAACAAATATTAAGGACTGTTAAAAGTATTTAAAGAAAGGAAAGCAAGTGTTGAAAGTTAATGTTAGTCTCCAGAAGATAAAACTGGCTAATAGGTATGTAAGTTGCAGAGACTTGAATATGGTTTCACATTATGAAACACTAAAAGTAAAAACACAGGACAGTCATTATCATGAGGAAAAATTCCTAGGTAAACTGATTCAGCTCAAGGTTGGCAAGTCCCCTGGACCCATGGCCTACACACTTTGTTAGTGGATGTAGATGAGTTGCAGGAGTGGCCAGAAATTTGACAGGTGGAGTATGAGATTTCCTACCTTTTAGTAGGAAGAATAGAAAAGTGAATTGTTGAAATGTACTGCATAATGATCAATAAATATTGGTGTTCAGTTGAAGGGGTGTTTCTACATGAAATACAAAGTTATTAAGCAGGTCTGTTGAGAAATTGGGAAAGCAAATGAGATGTTGGTCTTTGCAACTGGAGTATAAAAGTAGAGAAGCCAAGTGATAATGGAACACTGCACCATTTTGATCTCCTTACGAGAGGTAATTCTTGCATCGGAGGCAGTTTTGAGTTGCCTCTTGAAATGAAGGAAGGTTGGGAGGTTTGGGCTTTATAGTCATTGGAGTTTGTTTTAAAAAAAAATGAAATGTAAAAAGGCTCCAAGGATATTTCTGGTTGTAGGGAAACCCAGAACTGAGGCAGGAAAGTAGATTTGATGTCCAAATCAGCTGACCTTAACAGTCTCTCAAGCTTGTTCCTATTTTATGTGTCTTCATTGTTAAGATGGGACTTTGTCTCTGCAAGGACTGTTAACACTCCAACTGGTAGTTGCTAAAAGGGATCATGTGCAACAGATGAATGGGAAAACATGAAGTCAAGAAAAGATATTGTTTGTGCTGATTCAATTAGTCCCTCGGGGCTTAGTCAATATTTGTACTACCCAACCATTCTTGACTGAGGTCTCCACCAGAGGTTGTGTCAGTTAACATGAATTTGATTCACTTCATCCCAACTGCAATACTGAAAATGTACACTTGTCTCTAGGATCAAAGATCAGCTTTATTTGCCTTATGTGCTGCCATGTAGTAGGAATTTGCTGTGATGTGTTGGTCAGGACACATGTAAGTATAAAACAGAGCAATTAAAGAATTATATAAAAATAAAGTTAGGAGTTAAAAGTGCGGTTGTGGTTTAAAATGTGTGTAAATACACACATGCCAGCATGTATTTACAATGTAAACAGCATTATAACAATAAGGTTTAAAGAATTCATAGAGTAGTGATGGGGATAATAGAGGGGGGCAGGGGTAGCTAACGAGAATACCAGAAGGAAGCTTTCGGAAAAGTCATTTTGCAGGGTTAGTGTCTGCAATAATTTTTCCTACCTACTTCTTTGTCCTGCACACATATAAGTCCTGCAGTGATGGTAGACTGCAGCCAATGACCTTTTCTCCTGAGCGGACAGTTTGCTGTAGTTTGTTTCCCGTGAGAGGGTGCTGCACCATACCAGGCAGTAATGGCTGATGGTCTATAGATTAGCTAGTTACGCTTATCCAGTCATAGCACTGATATATATCCAATAACATGAGAAGTTGCCTTTGTATGTACGGGATGTCCTATCTACGCGATACATCCACTCAGGCCATTTACCACTCTATCAATCTAGTGTAATTATTATCATTGTTATCATCCAGCACTCCCTTACCAGTAATTTTCCCACTGATAAAATGTACATTTTTGCAGCAAGACCTTAATGCAACATTGTACTGCTCCTGAGCCATAGTAACATTTGAGTACATTGGTTAACAATGAAATCAATAGATATAGATGAAAATGGCAATTTGTGTACCTCATACAATGTCTTGATGGTGAATCATCCCAATTTTGTCTTTTTTTATACCTTTTTATTTATTTCCATGACACCTTGGCTAATTGGGACAACTGCTCAATTGGGCCAAAATGTACTGGTCCCAATGTGCCCCAATTAACTAGAATTCACTGCATTTCTTCTATTCTGAATATCTACAAGAAAGTGAATCTTGGTGTAGTATTTGGTAAAGAATATGTACTTTGATATGAAATTTACTTTGAATGTAAGGCGATAGTGAATAACTGCTTGGGTGCTTGCTGTGATAGTGATGCCCAGGTTCCACTAATGAACAAGAAAAGTGTCCTGCTTCTGAGAGAAGTGTGTAAGCTTTCCTGCTTCCCTCAGCCAAGTTTATCATGCCTGCAATCGAGGTATTTAATTTTACTTTGATAGCAATTTGAAATTTAAAATATTGCAAGAAACCCAATTCACTACCATTTGTTATTACATTTGTGAATGTGTGAATTTTGGCAAATGTTTTAGCTTCTGAAATTACTTGCACAATATGGCGAGAAATTTATTTTGGAATGTAAAATAAGTGGAAGGATGTACTGTTAATGGGTATTACTTAAATGAAACGCTTTCACATGACTGAGATGGTTATTTGGAGATGATGTATGATTTCTGCGATAACTTACGGCTCTACATCAATCCCTCTAGGCTTTGGACGGAAGGATGTAGTTGAATTTTTGCTTCAGAGTGGTGCTAATGTCCATGCAAGAGACGATGGAGGCCTTATTCCTCTTCATAATGCCTGTTCATTTGGTCATGCAGAAGTTGTTAATCTGCTGCTGTGTCATGGTGCTGATTCTAATGCTCGTGATAACTGGAACTACACGCCTCTCCATGAAGCTGCCATCAAAGGCAAAATTGACGTATGCATAGGTAGGCCTTTCTGTGATTTGGTTAAATGAGACTATCTCTATTGTTTTTTTTTCCCCCTCCATAAATCTAAAAGTATAATAGTATTCATTATCAGCAATATAGGACAGTTGTAGTTAATCTTGCCACATAATTTTTAGCAATGTTAATTTTCTGTTTAGTGATAATTGTAATTTACAGCCTCAACAAAATGTATTTTTAAAACTTGGATTTTTGGTAATCAGCATTAAATTAATACAATGTTTTTTTTTGCTGAGTAGTTGTCTCTATTAATGTAAGAAATTTCAATTTGAAGTATTCATCACTTTTAAATTATTATTTGATGTTGAGGAAACACCTTTTTGCATGTACAGGCTTTTTAAAAAGTATGCTTGAAGAGATACTTCTTAAAACTGATTAAAGCAGTAAATGTAAGTTGTTGAATGCTTGAATACAAACACCACTTGAAAGACCAACACGCATAAAAGTGCTGGAGGACTCAGCAAGTCCGGCAGCATCCATGGTGAGGAATAAGCAGTCAACATTTCAGGCTGAGACCCTTCAGCAGAAGAGGAAAGGATGGGGGAAAGAGCCAGAATAAAGTGGGAGAAGAGAGAGAGGACTACAAGCTGGTAGGTGATAGGTGAAACCGGGTGAAGGGGAAAGTGGGTAGGTGGAGCAGGAAGAATGAAATAAGAAGCTGAGAGGTGATAGGTGGAAGAAGTAAAAGCCTGATAGGAGAGGAGAGTGGACCATGGGGGAAAAGGGAGGAGGGACACTGGGGGAGGTGTTAGGTGAGTGAGAAGAGGAGGGGACAGAATGGGGTGGGGGGAGAAGAAGAAGAGGAGGAGGAGGGGGAAATTTCTGGAAGTTAGAGAAATGAATGTTCATGCCATTAGGTAGAAGACTACCCAGATGGAATGTGAGGTGTTGCTGCTCCAACCTGAATGTGGCCTCGTTGTGGTAGTATAGGAGGCCATAATCAAATGGGACTGTGAAGTCGAATTGAAACGGGTGACTGCTGGCGGATGAAATGATAAAGCAGTCCACCAATCAGTCTCTGGTCTCTCCAGTGTAGAGGAGGCTGCTCTGGGAGCACCAGATATAATAGATGACCTAGACAGTCTCACAAATGAAGTGAAATCTCAGCTAGAAGGACTGTTTGGGGCCCTTAATGGTGGTGAGGGAGGTGTCCGGTGTGAGGCACTTGTCTAGGGATAAGTGCTGGAAAATTATAAAAATTATGGGGTGGTAGATAAGGACATCCCTGTTATGGAGGTGGGAGGATGGGTGAGGGCAGCATTGGTGGTGGAATGGAAACTCATCTTTTGTAGAAAGTGGTCATCTCTGATGATCTGTCGTGGAAAGCCTCATCCTGAGAACGCATGTGGCAGAGACCGAGGAGCCAGCAAAAGGGAATAGTATTGGAAAAGGTATAGTCCAGGTAGCTGTGAGAGTCAGTTGGCTTATAAAAGATAACTGAGGACAGTCTGTTTCAGAGATGGAGACAGAGATTGAGAAAGGGAGAATATCAATAGACCAAGTAAATTTGAGGGCAGGTGGAAGTTGATGAAATCGATAAGCTCAGGGTGGGTGTAGGAAGCAGTACCAATGCAGTCACTAATCCAACATAGAGTTGGGGGTGTCAGCAGTGTAGGCTTGGAAGAAGGACTGTCTCACGTAGCTGACAAAAAACCAGGTGTAGCTGTCATTAAGCTGTGTAATAGAGTATTTTTTTTTCAGGCTAATAAATTGAAGCATAGCACCTTTAAACAAAACAGGAACATGATAAGTAAAATTAAACCAGTTCATGTGGGAGTGTTGGTGGGAGAGGGAATTCTAAATTATCTGTGAGTATAAAACATATTTCATGAGAGCTGCCAGCACAAGTGGTGCATGCGAGCTGAATTTCAACGGGTTATGGTCTCAGGGTGGGTCGATGGGAGTAAGCAGCTTGTATGGTTTTGGTTTCTGTTCTGTACTTCTCTATGACTCTATCCCCACTTGGAACAGCCTACATGGTGTAGGAAGAATGTGTAAGCTGCATACAGGCAGCACTCAAACACTGGATTGCAGCCAGGTCTCTGGTGCTGTGGGGCAATAGCACTATTAGCTGCACACTTTGCTACTTGATGTTATTCTTGAGGGATCATTTAACAAGGCCATTTTAGTAGATCTTAGAAATAAGGCGATTGTCACTTTCATAGGGCCATGTTATAGACCACCCAATACTCAACAGGAACTTGAAGAGCAGAGTCTACATTAATAAGTAGTAAAATCTTAGAACGTGTGGATATCATGAGGAAGGATGTATTTTCAGCCTTGAAGCACATTAAGGTGGGTAAATCCCCGGGGCCTGATCAGGTACACCCCTGGACCTCATAGGAGAACCAGGGAAGAAAGTGTGGAGACCCTTTTAGAGGTACTTTCTTTGCCGCTAGCCACTGGCGAAGTTCCAGAAAATGGGAGGGTGGCTAATCTTGTTCCATTGCTCAAGAAGAGTAGTAAGACAGGCCATGGAACTGCAGGCTGGTGAGCCTGACTTCAGTTGTAGTTGAGTTGCTGGAGGGAGTTCTTAATGACAAGGTCTACTCAGATAGTCGAGGAATAGTCAGCATGGTTTTTTTAGTGGGAGATCATATCTTGTATATTTTGGAAGTTTTCTAAAGAGATAAGCAAATGGGATAGATGAAGGTCAGGCTATATCGACTTTAGAAGCATTTGACAAAATGCAGCATGGCTGGCTATTCTGGAAGGTTAGATCATGGAGTTTGGTGTGGGTAGGGTGGGGAAGCTAGCAAGAAGGACACAAAATGGACTCAATGATAGGAAACAGGGTGCTGGTTGAAGTTCAATTCTCTGACTAGAGGTTTGTGACTAGAAGGGTGCCCCAGGGGTCAGTGTTAGGACTGCTGTTACTCAATATTTACATAAATGACTTGTGTGAAATGATCAGCAAGGTTACTGCTGATTCTAAATTACTGTTGAGAATGCAGTAGGTTACAATGAATTACAAAGATCGTGGTCAGTTAAAAAGATGGGCTGAGGAATGTCAAATGTTTTTCAATGTAGATAAGCGTGAGGTATTTTAGACATTCAGACCAGCTTGGGACCTTTATAGTGAATGGCAGGACACTGAGAGGGACTCAGGAGCATTGAAACGGATGTGCAAGTTAGCAGGATGGTGAAATAGGAATTTAACGTGCTGGACTTCATTAGTGCATTAAGTTGAGTAGGGACATTATGCGCAGTTACTTAATTCATTGGTGAGACCACAGTTGGAGTATTATGTACAGTTTTGCTCACTCTGTTATAGGACAGACATAGTCAACTGGAGAGGGAGCAGAAGAGATTTACAAGGATGCTGCCTGGACTAGAGGGTCTAAATTATAGTGAGAGGTTGGCCACACTGGATTGTTGTTCCTTAAAGGAAGGCGGACTGAGCGGGAATCTCATGGAATTTTATAAAATCTTGAAAGATATAGTCATAATCTTTTCCCAGAGTTTGGGAATCCAGATATAGAGGGCACAGATGCAAGATGATGAGATTTAAGAGATCCAAGAGTTAACTTCTTTGCACGGGTGGCGGGGGTGGGGGGGTGGTAGTGAATACTTGGAATCAGCTGCCAGAGGAAATGGTCAAGGTGGATATAATTGCAACATTTGACATAGGCATTTGGAAGGTAGGGGCTGAGAAGGTTATAGGCTGAACACGGGCAACTGGAATTCGAATAGTAGATGCTACAGTCCACATGGACCAGTTGTGTTGAAGGCCTGTTTCTGTGCTGTATTAATCTGATTCTTTCATCTTGCAATTTAACTCTTAGCTTTTTTGGTATCATTCTGGCAACAGTACTTCTGCCCTCCAAAGCCAAATATTCTCCAAAGGGTTTGGTACTGAAACAGTTCTCAACACTTCAGAAGAGGTTTCGCCATGGTATTGTAGCGGTAGCTTTTATTCCATTGTACCCCACTCTTTGAGATGTGAAAGGCACCATTGAATTAGCCCAGATGATGATTTTGTGTATCTGCTTGACTTTGTAAAGATGCAGGTACCCTCCACACTACACAAAATGTGATTAAGAACCGAAGCAAATGTACTGCATAGGACTCAAATCCTTCAACTTGCAGTGCAGTTCATTGAGCTGCTTTGTGATGGACCAGTGTTGTGCATTGTGCTCGTGCACAAAACACTTGTGCCTATAGGTTGCTGCAAAATTTGTAGATTATTAACTGAATGTTGATTGTCAGGGTGGGATGCAAATTCAGAGACGTTGGCAGGTGCAGGGAAGTTCTGGGTTACCAGCCTGTTAATTTGCCTCCCGTATCTGTTGAGTTATAACTTCTGATGTATGAAGGTGAAGGAAAATAGTTTCCAATATTTTGAGTGATCTTAAATGTCTGTTTGCTAAATGCTTTTAAATTAAAAGATTGGTCATTGAAACATTTGATATGGGGAGAAAAGTAGGTATGGTTCCTTGCCACAGCACTAGTGGTTTACTTAATGTTTAAAGTATGAGGTATTGTATGTGATATTTCCTCCATTGCTTTGCACAACTTGTATTTTTGGTGAAGCAATTCCTCGGAATTAAAAACATTTTGGTAATTTGAAGTAGTACAGAAATGAATTAGAAAGAGTATTTAGAGCAGAGCTGCCCTGTAAGATTATCTGTAGTAAGCAATCATCTGGAAAATTCTGGGCCATATGTTTTCCTGCCTTGCACATCAAATGTGATGACTTGCAAGTGCAGTACTTACTGCCCGTTATGCCTGCTGGCATCTAGGGCAGCATCTTCATTGCTGTTCCTGAGGCAGTTTTGTTTGGCCAGTCAAGGTTGTTACCCCTGAGCTGAACCCTGAAACTGCAGGACAGATGGAGCACTCTTAATCTGGCCTCTACTCTTTGTGTTTGGCTTAGATGACCCTACCATAAGGCCCTGATTCCAGCCAGCATAGCCCTCCGGGTCATTGAAGCACACAAGCCACATATGAGTGTAGTGGTGAAGCAATAATTACATTATCACATCAGTAATTCAGCCACCTGAGTTCAAATCCTACAATAGAAGTTATGCATTTTTGTATCCAGTTAATAATCTGCAATTCAGTGGGGGGGTGGGGGGGCTATCGAAAAATTGTCCTGGAAAAATCCAAGTAGTTTCACAAACTGTTCTGGTTTACTCAGATCATCAAGCACTACTTTGAAATACTGACAAAAAAAAACACACATGGGGTATTTGGCACTAACTTGGGCACGAGATCTGGATAGGAAAGCTCCCACTGAATTTAATTGATCTCTGGAATTTTTTAAATTATGGTTAAGATCAGAGAGTCATCAGGCAATATGCCAGACTCCTTCCTACTCTGTTCATTGACAAGACAGCCTATCAGAGGTGGCTGCCAGTGTACAAGCAGAAGGGTCCCCGGCAAGACTGTACATCCCATGATCTCATAGTATCTGGGCAACTGTAGGCAAGTACCTTTTCTCATTACCACTTGGCTCATGTTGAACAATGCTTGGAAGAAGCACAAGGGCACAGGATATCACTGGATGAGGGATTTCACCAAGCAGTTTGGTCGTGTAAGGTTGAGCAAGTTGGGTTCTACTGGATTTGTTCTTTGGAAGGTGGGGAGTGAGCCAGTGTTAAAAATAATTGCACAATCAGTATGTCATGAGTCAGAAAATAAAGTAGTTTGCATCTACATGCAACAAGGCCTAGTCATGTATTGATGAGCGACAAGTAACATTAGTGCACATATTTGTTCAACAGTTGATGAGAATCAAACCTAACATCTCCTATATCCTTGGAAGTGGTAGTTAGACTAATCACACAAATGCATTGGCTGCAATGCAGTTTGAAATCTTGGTGTCTTTTCCTGAGTAGCTGACATACTCATGCCTAAAGCCTTCCAGTAAGTCATGAGTCAGAAGTTGATGCAATATCTCCATTAACTAGAATTAATGCAGCTCTAGCTGCGCTTGAAATTTGATTGTCCACTTGATTTGTTTTTCTTCCATCTTCCACCATAAACTCATTCTCTTTAACTGATGTGATATGTTCCATCTGCAAAAAGCACTGCACTAATTCTGACAGCACCTCACTAATCTATTGCCTGTCCCACACAGAACAAAGAGTTTTGTTGAATAGAAAAATTAGCACCTCTAGTTTCCCTACTTTCTAACACACTTTCCTGATGTGGAATTGTATTGCCATTCTTCATAGTTGTTGGGCTAAATTCTAGAATTCACTCTTCACCAGAATGACTGCAGTTCAAAAAAATGACTTCCCCACTATAGGAAACATCCTTTCCACATCCACTCTATCTAGGTCTTTCAATATTCGATAGGTTTTAACAGCCAATCAGAATGATAAATCTTCACAATTGGCAAGCCAAGAAATAAAACCCACAGGTTGTTAATTAATGTTTTACTCTCTTACAGAAAGCGAAATAAAGATTGGGACATTCACATGGGATTAAGGTACAAGATAAAATATAAGCAAACAGTTTAAAAAGAAATTAAAACTGAATATTGTTATTAGTGTAGTGTAGAAGGAATGGCAGTCCACAGTGAGCCCAATTAAGTGGTTCAGTCATAATTATGATAGACTTTAAAAGCTTGCTTCCATCTCATTCTGCAGGGTTTAATGTTTTCAGCAATCTTTCCACTAGGAATAGTGTGAAAATTCCGTATTATCACTGGTTCAGTGTTGATTGCTTCTGTGTAAACAGCAGCAAAGAGTAGAGTTGTCACAGACAGCAGTCATGAGATTTCCCATTTAACTGCATATACAGATGCAGAAAGTTAAAATTAGGCTAGCTTTGTACAAAAAACTTGAGCCATTTTTTTCCTTTCATTACACCAGTGATGGTGTGTGTGTGTGTGTGTGTAAAAACAAAAGGGAAAAAATGTTATTCTGTTGTTTTAGCTAATGTTCCCTGAAAGTAAGATATTCGATTCATTCCAGTTTAATTTTTGTAATTTATCCCAGTTATACCAATACTAATGCATTAGTGACTCTAAACTATTTTTATGGTGCATTTTAGTAAAGAAGAAATTTTTGTCCCTGCTACCCCCCCCCCCAGTCAATGATTTAAAAGCTTTGAAGGAGAATGCAATTACAGAAGACTCAGGTACATGTGACCTTGGGTTTGTTGTTCAGCTTAATTTTTGATAGAGATTTAATGTGCTTCAGACATTTCAAAGTTTGTGTGAGGAGCATAAATGGCATGCAACATTTTTTCTTTTTTTGTTCGAAGTAATGTGCAAAATTTTAAAGAAATTGTGCTTTAAAGCATTTTGATATGTTAACAGTATGTTTAAAGTGTAGTTTTAATTAATATGGCTGAAAATAGGTTTATTACACTAATAGGGTTTCATTTGAGCTTTAGGGCTTCAGGAAAGAAAAGTATAAGCATGAGGTAAGTTATATTTCTTTAAGTTGTCTGACACAGTGTTTTGCATAATTTTATTGTCAGTGATAACTACATTGGAATAGGCTTGACAGCTGGCAAAACGGGTCCTGGGGCTTTGCTGGCTGTCAGAAGGTTCCCAGTGTGTGTTGTAGGTTGGGCTTTTCTGGTCTTTTCAGTTAAGTCCATTAAAGCCCTGCTGTCATTTGAAGCTTTGAACTTGGCTCCAGACTGTCTGAGACAGTAATGTGAGTGCTGGGGTCAGGGAAGCAAGGAAGATAAGCTGCTGGTGCCTATTCTGGAAAGGCCAGAAGAATATTTTCAGTCAGTGACAGTCAATACAGTGGTGCAGCTGATGAAGCTGCTGCCTTACAGCACCAGCAACCCAACTTCTTGTGCTGTTAAGCAGAACTTGCATGTTCTTCTTTTGATTACATCTGATTCCATTCTGTGGTTTTCATCTTGATGCTAAACACATAGGTTGGTAAATTAATTGATCACTGTAAGTTGCCCCTAATAGAATGGAACAGTGGGGACAATGGATCACAGGGAAAATTAGTGGAGAGTTGAGCTGCTGTGTGAGCTTTCATAGACTTGATGAATTAAATAGCTTTTTTTTCCAGAGTGTGGGATTATGTACCCACTTTTTTAAAACTTGATTTCAAGAAGTAAATGGAACCTTAGTCCAGTTTAAGTGAATTCAGAAAAAGTTAAAAGATACCTATAGGAATCTTATCGCTAGGGACCAACTCAATATCTAAAGCCTCTTTGAATGCCTGTAAACAAATACAATTACTAAAAGCTGTAAGACTATGGACGGATTTTATCAATTCACACAATATTTTTAAGCTAACCTGAGAAAATTTGGAAATGTAATTTATGCATAAAGTTTACATATTTTAAACCCAACTACATTGGTTTTGGGTAATTAATGTCTTTTTTTTGTTCTTTTGTATTCCTCTAAACCATTTTTCTGTTCTACATGGACACTTAATATCCTGCCCAAACTAATAAGTTCTTTATTATCAGCACGTTCTGTCTCACTGGTTCTACCAACTTGGCCTACTAGGAGAAAAGAATTCCCATCAGTTTTTGTTGGCAAGGGGACTAAGTATTTGCATGATTTGAAATTAGTATTTTTTTTTGTTTTGCATTATAGTACTCAGGATTGGAATGAGTCTGTGATTGACAGTAACAAGATTTCATTCCTGACACAGCTGCAGTTGCTGTTTTTCATGGAGGAAACCTTCCAATTACATTTTGCAACACCAAAACACTTCACCTCATCTATGACAGCATTTATGTCAAAGTTATCCTTCTCCAGTGTTTATTTTCTCATATTTGTCTATTGGAAGAACATTTTTGTTACCCATAATATTCCATGTGTTGATACTGACAACGTTTGAAAGCATCTTTTAGTTTAAGAAGTGTACAGTTGAGTCATGGCTGTGAACTTGACAGGTAATCCAGAGATATTGTCTAACAAATCCACATTTTACAATGGTAGTCAGATATTTAAATTTCTTTTTCTAGTTTTGTGAAGATTTTCCAGATCAGTAGTGGTGGCCACGAGGCTATTGATTTCTTGTAAACATTGGTTCACTAATATTCTTTAAGGAAGGTAACCTGGAACTCTTAGCTCCAGTTCAACGCCAGTCTGTTTGAATGATCTCATTCTGGAAATCGCTCAGTTGTAACTGTCTTTTTAAAGAATGATCATGGGAGAGGAATAAATGGATTTTTCAACAATACCGAATGGTTTAAAATCTGGATGAAAATTTTATTGCTTTTTTAATCTGATGTAATCCTTGTGGCAGTGTGAAATGTGTAAAAATATATATTATAAGAGGAGCTGCATTCTATCCACTTGTATCAGCTCAGCTCAGATCTCCCTCATTTACTCTTTGATAATGTTCTCTTTGTGGTTGTCTTGCACTGTGCATTAACCAGTAATGTCATTAGAGATCTGGAAAACTTTCAGCATCGGTTATGCTTCAATAAACAGACCATGGCACCACCGATCATTAAGGATACGCCTGACATATATTGTCTCATAGTGCCACAGCTATACTATCGCATACTGAAGCCAGGGAGGTGCTTGTGTAAATCAGCAACTGGTCTTCCTAGCTAGAACTGTAGATTATTAACTTGATGTTGAAAATTGCAATCTTATCACCTAAAGTAATTTTGTTTTGGGAATAATGAGCAAGAAAGAGTTTTTAAAAGTTCAAACATTATTGTGCTGAGGTTAGTAATGCACATTAGGTTCTGTTAGAATCAATAATTATCAGGTGTTTTGGAAAGCAGTATTGCTGATGTATTAATAAGTACTTCGGAGGATTTTAATAAATGAGCTACTTAAAGCAGCCAATATTGTTTTATCATGGAAATAATATTTATAAGCTTGATCTGTCAATATAAGTGGCTTTATCTTCTAAGCAAAAGTATCCTAGCTGAAATCATGGAGCAATCAAAGAACAATAGAAGAATTGTACTTTCCAGAAATTGGAATAGAGGAGTTGGGATGCAAGTTCAGTATTTGAAATTTGAAGAGGAAATTAATTTTGCTTATATGTTAGATGTCTTTCTGTGTTATTGTAGTGCATGTTTATTCCTGGGGCATTGCTGCTAACTGCAATACCATCTCAAGGGTTAATATTGAAAATTTCCTGTCAAAATAGTGCCTATATGCCTTTGTTAATATGAGCATAATCATTGAATTTTGAAATGCTGTATTAGACCCTTTTTATTTTTTTTTAATGAAGTAGGTTATTACCAGAAGGACAGTTTTCCACTTCATGTGCATCTCATTTTTGCCTCTTATCAATTTTATTGTAGTTTTACTCCAACATGGAGCTGACCTTCACATTCGTAATACAGATGGAAGAACAGCATTAGACTTAGCAGACCCATCTGCTAAAATGCTCTTGACAGGTGAGTTAATTTTAGGTCTCTTTAATGGATTTGCTGCAGCTATAGGACTGAAGTGGGAGGTGGGGGGGTGAAGGGGGAGATGAAGTATTCCAGTAAGCGAGTGAAATTGTATGCAAGAGGTTGCGTGTTTCCTGGTGAACTGCTGAAGACGAGGTGTAAGAGTCACCAAAGTAGAAGGATTGCATTACTTAGTCCAGCTGCACGATAGATTGAAATGGGAAAGAAATGAAAACAGCAAAACAGTAAATCTTTACAGTGCTACTTGAAATAAAAGGGTAAAATAAATACTACCAGATTTATAAATGGGAGGAGGGACTAGTAAAGCACTAGAAATTATGAATTTTCATGATGTGAACTTTGTTAAACACTTAACTGCTTAAATTTTTACAGGTGAATACAAAAAAGATGAGCTCTTAGAAACTGCAAGGTATGCGCACAGTGCTTTCCCATTCAGTCAATGGACAATTGATCAGTT
This sequence comes from Mobula birostris, assembly GCF_030028105.1. NCBI lineage: Eukaryota > Metazoa > Chordata > Chondrichthyes > Myliobatiformes > Myliobatidae > Mobula > Mobula birostris. The sequence goes on from NC_092390.1 coordinate 36,599,589, forward strand.
TTTGTTCTATTTTGTTTCATTTGCTCCAATGTTCTCAGAAATTGTTAAATTTATGTTCAGTTTTGATTAATCAGACTAGGAGTATGTGCTTAAATCTAGACCATGTTGGAACAGCTGAGTATAGAATAGATGCACAAGGACATCATAAAATTAATATAATTACTTTAAAACTATGACATTTAAATTAGTGATCTTCCATCGATCAAAAGGGACTGCTACATTCTTTGCGGAAGCCTTCTAGAATATTCATCTGTTTAAACTGTCATTGTTGCATTTGATATCACAAAGCATTGACATCATACATGCAACCATAATTAATGATGAAATTGATAGTGACAGATTGGAGTGCAGCATTTAATCAGTGAATTAGGTTACCTTAAACAACAAAGACACATTGAAAATGTATAGGTGAAAATTACAGGAATTTATATAGATACTAATATGCTTAACTGTGTCATTTTAAGATAGATGGGTTTCAGCATAAGTTATGAGCTCAACTATATTTCTTGTGAATACGGGCCAGTGCAAATTTTAATTGAATGAAGATGTTGATTAAGAAAGTAATTAGATCAGAAAATGTCCCTGGAGGTGAGGCATGGATAAGCTTCTATGCAAATGCTTTTGAGTCCATAGATTGGTCCATGTTCAAAGATTAGTCAGCTGGACTAAATGAGTATGTAATCACCATCACAGACTTTATCAACAAGTGTGTTGAGTACTGTGTACCAGAGAGGGCGATCCACATGTTTCCAAACTGAAAACCGTATGATACAATCCATTCTGAGGTCGAGCTCTATGGCATTCAATTCAAGTGATTCTGACCTTTACAGGAAATTGAGATACAAATTTGTAAAGTAATCGGAAATGTTAAGAGACCATACCCTTCCAAAATCTAGTCCCAGACCAGCTGGCAATTGTGGCAGGGTTTTGCATGCTTATACAGGCTGCAAAACGAAGTCGGGAAGACTTACCAATGAGCATAACACATTCTGTGCATGCTTTGAACAGAAGGTGATTGAAATGTCACCACCTGCCCCCAACAGCCTCCAGTACATCTAAGCCCACAAACACTGTTGCAAATATAAGGTCAGTCTTTCAGAGAGGGAATCCACAGAAAGCATTTGGCCAAGGTGGTGTCGCTGGCCGTGTCCTTGAACCCTGCACAGATCAGCTGGTGGGAGTTTTTGCAGACATTTTTAACCTCTCCCTGCTTCAATCTGTAATGGTGGTACCTAAAGAGAAACCTGATAACGTGCCTGAATGCTGCCAGCCAGTGGCATGGCTCTGTCATCCACCATCATGAAGTGCTTCAAGACACTGGCCGTGGCACGGATTAACTCCAGTATCACAGACAAACTCAACCCTTTGTAATGCGCCTACCACCAAAGCAGGTCTATGGGAGACACCACCTGGACTGGTCAAAGAACACTGAGGCTGTCTACAAGAAGGGTCAGAGCCATCTTTTATTTCCTGAGGAGACTGAGGTCCTTTAACATCTGCCGGACGATGCTGAGGATGTTCTACGAGTCTGTGGTGGCCAGTGCAATCATGTTTGCTGTTGTGTGCTGGGGCAGCAGACTGAGGGTAGCAGACACCAACAGAATCAACAAACTCATTCGTAAGGCCAGTAATGTTGTGGGGATGGAACTGGACTCTCTGAAGGTGGTGTCTGAAAAGAGGATGCTGTCCAAGTTGCATGCCATCTTGGTCAATGACTCCCATCCACTACATAATGTACTGGTTGGGCACAGGAGTACATTCAGCCAGAGACTCATTCCACCGAGATGCAGCACAGAGCGTCATAGGAAGTCATTCCTGCCTGTGGCCATCAAACTTTACAACTCCTCCCTTGGAGGGTCAGACACCCTGAGCCAATAGGCTGGTCCTGGACTTATTTCCTGGCATAATTTACATATTACTATTTAACTATTTATGGTTTTATTACTGTTTGTTTATGGTGCAACTGTAACGAAACCCAACTTCCCTCGGGATCAATAAAGTATGACTATGACTATCTCCCTGGTGCTCGTCTCTTGGAGCATCAGGACAATAAGGACACCTACATTAGACTATTGTTAGTTGACTATTGCTTCGCTCTAACACAATAATTCTATGCAAACTCATCGCCAAACTCCTAGACCACACTGAACACCCCTCTTTACAGCTGGATCCTTGACTGCCTGACCAACAGATCTGCAATAGGTAACATAGGCAGCAACACCTCTGCCATAATTATTCTCAAAATAAGTGCCCATCAGACTGTGCCCTCAGCTCCTGCTCCCTATATAGTCTCGAATGCGTGGCTAGATTCTACTCTAAATGCATCTAAGAGTTTGCAGGTGATACAACCATAGTGAACTGTACCTCCAGTAATGTGGAATAGGAATTCAGAAAGGCGATAGGGAGTCTAGTGATGTGGTGTCAAGACAACAATTTGTCCCTCAATGTCAGCAAAACAAAGGAGCTTGGTTATTGACTTCAGGAACTGGGGGGGGGGGGGGGGGCGGAATGCACACATTCTTGTTTATGTCAACAGTATTGAGTCTGAGAGGGTTGAAAACTTCAACTTCCTGGGAGTGAACATCACCAATAACCTCCCTGGTTCATCCACAATAATGTCACAATAACATGAATGATGCCATGGCCAAGAAATCTCACCAGCACCTCTACTTATGAGGCTCCATATGTTTTAATCCATTTCTTGTTCTTTTAAAGAGTTAAACTGATAAAACTATTCCAAGAGAAGATAATTTTGCTCTGTACAAATCTGGTAACTTCATCACACTTTTAGCTTAACACCCAGTTCTGTTAAAGAGAAAAGCATCTCTGCCTAAAAATAATGCTATGCGGTACTTCACCACATGGTGTCATTAGATCACAATAATATGAAGGAACAGTGAATATTTTAAGTTGCGTACTTCTGTTCTGAAGAAGGTCTTCATTTACAATTTGGACTTGGGCGTCCTACATGTTGTTTCTACAAGCAAACTGAAAAAATTTAGGCCCTGAGGTATAGGTTTCAGTGTGTGAGCCAGTTAAACAGAAGAAACATAGCTATAATTTTGTAAATATAATTAATAGCCAACCAGTGATTTTTAAACTTGTGTGTTTACTAAAATATATTCACTTAAATAGCATAGAGAATTGTGTAATTTGCTTTGTTTATAGGAATGGAAATGAAGAAAAGCTGATGTCCCTACTTACACCATTGAATGTAAACTGCCATGCTAGTGATGGTAGAAAGGTAAGGATTGCATTATTTGTCACCAAGTGCACATACTTTCACTTCATAATGGAAAAATATAAAAAATCTTTAATTCCTGGGATCATTCTTGTAAACCTTCTCCAATGACAGCACATTCCTCAGGTATCTACTTTAGCTCTAATTCTACGTGCTCCATCAAACCTACTGATGTTGCAAGGGTGCTTTGTTTACTAGTCAAATCGTGCTGGTATTACAACAATTTTTCTAACTATGATGGATATACAGTTGTTCTGTAGAGAATGTTGAAGAAGCTGCTCATTACTTTTGGGCCTGCCAGTGAAGTACAGAAATCTGAGATGAGCAGGAAATCAAATGCAGCTATAGTTTCCCATGTTGGTGCTGAATACCAATACGACTAATTTCCTGCTTTTAAGGGCCGGATGCTCTCTTCACATCTGGCTTCTTGGCTTAATGCAAGCCCTGCCCTTTTCATTAAGATGATGAATTTAGATTGGTAGTTTATTTTTCCTACGTGTCTTTAGTTTATGGTAATTTAAGACCTTTAATATTTTTAATTCTTAAATCAAGTTAACTTTCTTTAAATATCTCTAACAATAAAAGGCATTTATAACCAATCAAGTACTTTGACTGGTGAGCTGTCAAAAAGCCAACAGAGAATTTGGAGGTTAGGGCATCAGGATCTGGTGGAGTAGACTTGCCATTGCTGGCAGCTTGCTCTGCCTCCAGATGGATTAATCATCTGAAGTTACAAAAGAGATGTCTGCATATGGGAAAAGTGCAGGGAATGGGCTGGATCAAGCCAAAGTAGTTGGAAAGGGTATATTAACACTTTAAAACTGTATTTTTGCAAACAATGAACAATATCAGTAGTGTATTTCATTGCTCTATAGAAATATGATTTGGAGCAGTATTGTAATAGTCTTGAATCAAGCTATCACTTTTTGGATGTAATAAAAACTTTTTTCTCTCTCTTCACAGTCCACACCATTGCATTTAGCAGCAGGATATAACCGTGTTAATATCGTACAGCTATTATTACAACATGGTGCAGATGTTCATGCTAAGGATAAAGGGTAACTATTTTGGTGTACACAGTACAAACAACATGGGGTGGGGAGGACTGGACATGATGGGAGGGACAATAGAGTGAAATATATCAGTCAACATAATGCTAGCCATATATTAGCATCTCCATGCCTGCTTGACATTGTGCCTGTGCCTATCCTTAATAACTAGTGTATTCTGATAGTTAATGGAAGCACATAAAAAAGAACATGAAGTAAGGGGCCTTTGTTGGGCCCTTAGCTTGTTGTTTGTTTAATAAGAGTATAGTTAATTAGTCCCTAACTTCGTATCTATATTGTGCCTATTTCTTTGTGTGCCTTTGGTTAACAAATAAATAAATATATAATCTATCTGTTTTGGATAAATAACAGTATGCCCACAATTATAATTTTTGGAGGAATTTCAAATTTCTTGCCTTTCATGCAGAAATGTTTCCTAACATCACAAAGACCTGTCTGAACCACAGCTTTAAATTCCAACACCAGCAGGAATAATTTTATCATACCAGTTCTTAGTATCTTGAAATATTACCCCATTACCTTCTAAATTTTGGGGAAATTGATTCCCATTTCTAGGATCTCTCCTAACACTTTAATCCTTGAAGTTCCAGTATCATCCTGTTCAGTACATGCTGGATTCCTTCAAAGGCTAAGATGTGTTGTGCAAAAGTACTCTTGGGTATTCCACGTGGATTTTATGGGATTTACATATCTCTGATATCTTTACTAAGATCGAGTCTTTTGGATATAAAACTGGCCAACATTTCGTTAGCCAGTTTGATTATATTCTGTTGATCAGGCCTAACATACATCATTTTCAACACTTGTTAACCCTTCTCCTCTGCCCTGTAACTAAAGTCTTTGGTTTTTTTCAGCAGCAAACCACTCTGGTCTTCCTTTTGGGTTTAAGGTGATTAGCTACACATTCATCTGCATCACAGTTCTTTGCTTAATGTATTATTATCTTCGTAATTTATTGCTTCTATCTGTGCAGCCTTGTGCTGCCTGCTTTGAGTAAGCTTTGACGTGACGGGAAAGAGCTCTCCTGTCCTCTATAATCTTGAATTGATGCAAATCCTTCTAAACTCTTCTAACATCTCTGCTCCTTAGCCTCTGTAGCTTGTTTTTTTTTGAGTCAGGTCATTAAGTTATTTCTATTCCATGAGTGTGAACTTCTCATAATGGAGGTGAAGTATAGACTTTACAGGGTATTTGATAAACTCCCTTCTTCCTTTGTAAAAGTGTTTATTAAATCCCTTGTGAAGTCTGTATACTTCACCTACATTAGATTTGTTCAGCATAATCTACCCTTAGCAATATTATGGTAATTTCTGTGCACCTTAATTTTTAAATAGTACATAATATCATACACACTGGTGCTTGTAAAATGTGTCCTCTGCTTTGCTGTGAATAACATTGCAAGTGATTCTGAAGATTGTCCATCTAAATGTCTCTGTTGGGTCAAAAGCATTCAGTGCATTAAAAACGGGATCAGAAATCGGAATGCAATGACATCATCCTATTCAGAATAAGGAAAATTTGCTATTGAAACAAAGGAAATTGTTAATTCATAATTCTGTATTTACTAAAATGCAACAAAGCAATTATCACATGCCCAATTGCTTTACTTGCTTCCCAGCTGCCATATTACGGTCTTTTAAATGAATTGTCTCAAACACTTGTAAGGACATTACAGCAAAATTACTAAATTCACTAAATGCTAACAATACAATTTCGATGCATAAAAGAGCTTGTTTGTAAACCAGATCTTGCTTCTCTCTCCAAGTATGCCTAGTTTCATTTTAAGAATACTTTGTCCTTGAGCCTTGATTTGTGGGTACTCCTACTACTTAGTGAAGAGGTATGCAAGAGCTGCAATAGCTAGAATGAGCCATAAATCATGTCACATGATACCATGAGCTTCAAATGAAGAAAAAAATGATTTTGTAAGTATGTCATCAATATTAGCATTTTAATGTTCTGGCTCCTACAGATAGGAGGAAGTCGTGTGCATGCAGCGTGTCAGTAAAATGTAAAGAAGCTAAGTGCAAGTGGTAGAAAGCAATGTCAAAATATGAATGTTGTTTTCAGCTATTTGTACAGTAAAATACAGCTTGAGCTTTGGTTTTTTCCTATTTCCTTGTACTGTAGCATAGGCGGAAGCTATTTCAACCCAGTGGTTGACTCTGTGCTGGCTCAAATAACAATCCCATCAGCTCTCAGAGCTTCTTTAAAATTGTCCCTCACTATAAGATGTCAAAGGAATCAAAAGAGCAAGTTTGTGGGCACATGAGAGAATAAGTTGCAAAGCTATGGAATAAAATGAGTGTAAGTGGGATTGCTCTGCCAGGCCACTGGCTTAGACCAAATGTGGTGCATTAGATCTCATGAAGAACTACATTTACAAACAAGTCATTGGCAGGTCTTATTAAAGTTGGGTTTGGAATTACTGTATATATTACTCCAACAAATGCAACCTTTTTTTATTTTTTAGAGATCTAGTACCTCTTCACAATGCCTGTTCCTATGGTCATTATGAAGTAACGGAGCTTTTAATTAAGGTTAGTATTTAATTAAAGTTGATATTTAATCATTGACGCTCTGAATTTCAGTACTGTATACACACTTTTGTTACATAGGAAATTGTGAAGGAGTGAAGCTCCGGAAGTAGCTGAAGCTGAGAGTTCAGATTCAACTTCAAACACAACTCTCAGTTTTGCTCTTAACCTTTAGTCTTGTCAGCTGTAGATTAAAAGGTTTGTATTTAAAAGTATAAAATTTAATAAGCATTTGAATATGCCAAGATTGTCAAATTGTATTTTAAGATGTAATGCCTTATTTTTGCTTTTCTTCCTCTGCCATGCAACTTGGACCCAGAGTCCAAGTGCAGGTTCCCCAATGCAAATGTTTAAATTGACATTCCTTCATTTCTGGATGGTATTCTTTTAAAATTTGAATTTGACTTTTTTGTTGCTGTCTGGACAGTGAATATGATGAAAGCATTTATTATATTTTACCTTATTTTTAAATGTTATAACTATTTGCAGCATGGTGCCTGTGTGAATGCTATGGACCTCTGGCAGTTTACTCCTTTGCACGAAGCTGCCTCCAAGAACAGAGTAGAAGTATGTTCCCTTTTGCTGAGTTATGGTGCTGATCCAACATTACTGAACTGTCATTACAAGAGTGCTATTGATTTGGCCCCTACACCCCAGCTAAAAGAACGCTTGGCTTGTAAGTCATTTTCTCATTTGTATTATCAACTTAAAAGTAATCTAAAATGTTTGGGAGTGTTAGTCCAGTGCAAAATTTATGACCAGCATATTTTCTCCAATTTTTACATCTTGTTTCCAAGGTGTGCATATCTGATTTCTTTTGATCACGTCTGCACTACTTAATTGTTGAAGACTTTTTTTTTTGCATCTCTGCAATGAAATGGCAATGTTTATCTGGGCTACTGATTTTCCTCTTGAGCTGTTTGATAGGTTTTTCTATGCTTTTTGTTTTACATCTCGAACTTTGTGGCACACCCTGATCCACAGGAAGTCAGAAGCCAGTAAGTCAGTTGAAAAGCAACAAAGGCCTCTATCAAAAGAAATCAGATATGCACAGGTTGGAAGCAAGATGTAAAACTTGGAGAAAATATGCCTACAATCTTAATTATAAACACCAGATATTCTGATTTGTGAAACAGAATTGGCCTTCTGTAATTAAAAATAGAGGATGCTGGAAATACTTTGCTGGCCAAACATTTATGGAGAGGGAAAACAGAATTAAAGTCAAACTGGAAAATGTCTTTCATCAATTGACTCAATTCTGTACAAACATGCTTAAGAATTACTAAATGCCCTGTTACCATATTCCCAGGGTTACATCCTGTATTTCAGCTAGCAATTTATGTTGAACTAACTGGTGTTTAATCGCTCCCTTTTACATGATGCTTTTACAGATACTGCTTTGAAACATGGGAAATTAAATTTAGTTAAAATACATGTGTTTTGCTGTTAAATATTTAAGCATGGCAAGCTGCCATTTGTCACAATTCTAGATGAGTTCAAAGGACATTCGTTGTTACAAGCTGCTAAAGAAGCTGATGTTGCTGGTGTGAAAAAACATCTTTCTTTAGAGAATGTGAATTTCAAACATCTTCAAACTCATGAAACTGCTCTGGTAAGAACAGAAAGCTGTGTACTAATTCATTGTTGACTTCCTCTGCCCTCATTTTTCTTTAGTTTTAAATGAAATCACTAAAAGTTTTTCAACTAATTTCATAGTATAAAGATTCAGACACGTTTTTGTAGTAACCAGGAAATAGTGAATTTCAAAGATCAGGTATACTGAGAAGCTGATCTGTAAGCTGTATTTAAAGCATCAGTATCTTAAAGCTGCTTTTCTTTCGGATTAATGAACAAATCTGAGATCGCAGCAAAACCATGAAACCATAAAAGTAAGCCAAGCTGCTTTATGTTCAAGAATACTGTAATTTCTGGTTAGCAGAATTAAATCTGCTTTGAAGCAACTGTTTAATTCAATTAAATATGTATTTAATTTGTAGATTTGGAGCAATTGAATCCCCTGAAACTTCTATATAAATACAAGCTTGTAACATGTCTTTTTTAATCAAAACCTTAGAGCCCATTAAAAATCTGCAAACTCTACTCTGTTCAGGTTTGAATTTTTAATAGCATTTATAGTGAGAAAAATTGTTAAATACTACTTATTACATGGTGTTTGATCTTTAAATTCTTTTAATTTCACTATTTGGTATGATGTCTGCATTTAATTATTAAAAATTATTTGTAAATTACTTATTGTAGCTGATTAATTTGTACACCATATTTGTCAAATCTACAAGTAAAACTTCACTTACTGCTTGGTACTTTGATTGCCTGTTTAGAATATACACAATTCTTATATAATGAAACATCTAAAATCTTCTAATTTTACAGCATTTTGCTGCTGCTTCTCCATATCCAAAGCGAAAACAGGTAGCTGAGCTTTTATTAAGAAAAGGAGCTAATGTTGATGAAAAGACAAAAGAGTAAGATGATTTGTAAATAGTCATTTTGATGAATTTTACATGTTGTAAGATTGTATTTATTTAGATGTTCTTCAACCTATCTTTGACCTTTTATCATTTAGCCTCTTAACACCCCTGCATATGGCATCAGAAAAGGCCCATAATGATATGATTGAAGTACTTGTAAAAAATGATGCAAAGGTATGTTCTTTCTCTTACTCTAACAGTATTTAGTATAACTTAGCACATGATTTGCCACTTGGTCTAAGCAGATAATGTCAAAAATTGTTCAGTTACCTTATCACACATTATGATTGATAGGTGAATGCCCTGGACAGTCTTGGTCAGACACCTTTACACAGGGCTGCACGTTCTGGTCATCATCACACGTGTCGCCTTTTGCTGGCTTCTGGAACCGATTCATCTATAGTATCTCTTCAGGGTTTCACCGCATCAGAGATAGGCAATGAAAATGTGCAGCAGGTTCTACAAGGTATGCAGATTTAGTTAATGGGCTTTGTGCCATATCCTAATCGGTTTGTTTATCTGTTTTGTCAAATACACAGTTTAATTTATTAAGGTCTACAAACCTGAATGTCCACATAGACCCATTGTTCCTGCTTGTCCCTGCCCTACTGAACTTAACCTGATACCTGGACTCAGTCCCTTCCATCTGTGACACTTCACACTCTTTTGATCTTTTCAATGATTTCAAGTTCCCTGGCCCTGATCATCTTATTTTCACTATGGATGTCCTGTCTCTGTACACCTCCATCCCCCACCAGGAACGCCTCAAAGCTCTCCACTTCTCTCTGGATAGCAGACTCAAACAGTTCCCCTTCACCACCATGCTCATCCGTCTGGCAGAGCTGGTTCTCACTCTAAATAATTTCTCCTTTGGCTCCTCCCACTTTCTCCAAACAAAAGGTGTAGCCATGGGCGCTCACACGGGTCCCAGCAATGCCTACCTTGTTGGCATTGTGGAACTGTCTGTGTTGCAAGGCTACAGCAGTATTGCTCCCCAACTTTTCCTATGCTACATCAATGACTGCATTGGTGCTGCTTCCTGCATCTATGCTGAGCTCATTGACTTCATCAACTTTGCCTCCAGCTTCCACCCTGCCTTCAAATTTACCTGGTATGGACCTTCCTTCCCTTTTTCTTTCTTTCTTCTCTCTCTCTCTCTCTCTCTCTCTCTCTCTCTCTCTCTCTCTCTCTCTCTCTCTCTCTCACTCTCTCTCTCTCACTCTCTCTCTCTCACTCTCTCTCTCTCACTCACTCTCTCTCACTCTCTCACTCTCTCTCTCTCTCATCCACTGATATCTTTTATAAACCCACTGATTCTCACAGCTACCTGGGTTATACCTCTTCTTACCATGTGACTTGTTTTTAAAAAAAAAAGACATTCCCTTCTCTCATCTATGCTGCATCTGCTCTTAGGATGAGACTTTTCATTCTAGAACTAATAAGATGGCCTCCTTCTACAAAGAAAGGGGCTTTCCTTCCTCCACCATCAACGTAGCCCTCACCCACATCTTTCATTCCTCACATGTCTGCCCTCACCACATCCTCCCGCCACCCAACTGGGGTAGAGTTCCTCTTGTCCTCACCCACTACACCACCAGCCTCCGTGTACAGCACATAATTCTCTGTCACTTCCGTCATCTCCAACAGGATCCCACCACCAAGCACATCTTTCCCTCCCCCACTCCCACTTTCTGCTTTCCACAGGGATCACTCCCTACTGGACTCCCTTGTCCATTCATCCCTCCCCACTGATCTCCCTCCTGGCACTTATCCTTGCAAGCGGAGCAAGTGCTACACCTGCCCCTATATCACCTCCCTCACTACCATTCAAGACCCCAAATAGTCCTTTCAGGTAAGGCGACACTTCACCGGACATTCTGTTGGAGTCATCTACTGTATCCAGTGCTCAGGGTGTGTGTGGCCTCCTGTATGTCAGTGAGTCCTGACATAGATTGGGGGACCACTTTGCCAAGCACCTATGCTCTGTCCACCGGAAAGGGTGGGATCTCTCAGTGGCCACCCATCTTAATTCTACTTCCCATTCCCATTCTGACATGAGTCCATAGCCTCCTCTATTGCCGTGATGAGGCCACTCTCTGGTTGGAGGAGTAACACCTTGTATTTCGTCTGCGTAGCCTCCAACCTGCATGAGCATCGATTTCTCAAACTTCCGGTAGTGGACCCCGCCCCCCCTTTTCACCGTTCTCCATTTCCATTTTCTTCTCTCATTTTATCTCGTTACCTGCCCATCACCTCCATCTAATGCTCTTCCCCCTTCCCTTTCTTACAAGGCCTTCCACCCTCTCCTATCAAATTTCCCTTTCTCCAGCCCTTTATCTCTTTCACCACCGACTTCCTGGCTCTTTCCTTCACCCTCCCCCCTCTCCTGGTTTCACCTATTACTACTACCTCATATATCTTCCTCCCCTTCCCCCCCAGCTTCTTACTGTGACTTCTCATCTTTTTTTTTCTCCAGCCATGATAAAATGTCTGGGCCCAAAACCTCAACTGCTTATTCATTTCCATAGATGCTGCCTGGCCTGTTGAGTTCCTTCAGCATTTTGTATGCATTGCTTGGATTTCTAGCATCTGCAGATTTTCTCTTGTTTGTTGTTTAATTTATGCCCTGATTTCAGAAAGGGGGTTCCTTCGTAGTTGCTCCCTGGACAATCTAACTCTAATGTAGACAATATTATCTTTAAATGTGCAATTAACTTTTTTATGTGTGCTGGGATGATGGTGAGGTGGTGATAGCAGGAAGTGAATGGTTTCTCCTGCTTTATAGTAAATTTCACAAATATCTTTGTACAATCAACCCTAGTCTACTGTACACTTCATTCCCTTTCCCCAGCCCAGCTTCATCGTTGGTACTAGTAATACACACATGGATAAAAGAAAAATGGAGGGTTAAGTGGGAGGGGAGAGTTATATTGATCTTGGACTGGGTTAAAATGTCGGCATAGCATCATAGGCCAAATGGCCTGACTGTGCTGTAGTATTCTATGTTCCACATATTTACTACTATGAATTAT